>NC_083761.1:58853509-59221009 GCF_963514075.1 Conger conger
GCATAAAATTCCATTAACCCGCTTCCTACAGTTCAGCTCGAGTGTTTCACACAGCCTGTCTCAGAGCCCAGCCTGGCACCGGGCCTTTTGTTTTTGTGTCCCCCCCCTTCTCCCCCTCCCTCCCTCCCCCCCCCCTCCTCTGTGTCGTTTCCTACTCAGCACAGATTGTCCTGACTCAAGGTCACCGCTGAGGAGACTGGATGCAGAGGCAGAAATATGTGGCGACAGACAGATACAGCAGCCCTTCAGTCAGACAGACGAGGAGACAGATGTACATCAGAGACAAAATGATGTAGAGAGAGAGAGAGAGAGAGAGAGAGAGAGAGAGAGAGAGAGAGAGAGAAGCAGGCAGGCAGATACCCATAGAAACAGACAGATGCAGAGATCAGAGACAGAAAGAAGCAGACAGAAAAACAGACAGACGAACGCAATCGAATGAGCGGAATTAGCTCAAAGAGAGTCTGACACAGTGATCACAGATCTCCCTCCGGTTCTAGCAGTCTGAAAGTATCCAGCAACAACATGGCAAATGTTCTGGGTGCCAATTGCTTTATTATAATATTGCCAATTTTCTTTTGACCATTCAGTCACGTTTACATAATAAAGCGGAAAACAAATTAAGATGTATCATAAGGCAAATAAACTAATGCTAACAGCTCAGAATGGAGAAATACTAAAAGTGTACAAATGCTCAAATATGTCCTTTGAGTGCATTACTTGTTTGGATGTTTACCCGAGAGACTTTACTTCTTCCAGTATTGCTATCCGAGAGAAACCCCTCTTCACAGTGCTATTTACCAAGGCGGATAAACCTAGAAAGAGGCCACAGCGAGTTGGGCTTAGAGTGCATTTAGGATGGCTCAGACTCCAGAAAACACACACACACACACACACACACACACACAGCCGGGCCAGAGTTAGGGGAATCTTATTTACAGCAGGGTTTATTGCCCAATATGGAACATATAGAATAGGGTGGATTGGACTTCAGTTCAAATCGTACATTTCAAGCGGCATGGATTCCGTACAGAAATAAAAAAGAAGTGCTGGAAAGGCAGTATTGTTTTACTCTGGCATGGGAATATCTAATGGAAAGAGAACACAAAGTGCTTTGTGCAGGCAGCGGTCTGTACGGGAGAGGAACACCGATCACCGATGCAGTATAGCCGCCGCACAGCTAAAGCTAGGGATACAAATTAACACACTTGTGCGGTGATTGCTCGGCGCTGCAGAGGAGTGACGATGAGGCGGTTCAGTCAATCTGGCCACTGAGGCGGAAAGAGCCGGAAAGCGCTGGAGAAAATATATATATAAACGATCGCCTTTAAAAAATTCTATATTCCTGCAGCCCTGCCAGGGCCCGCTCTCTGGGGACGTATCCCTTGGCTTGGTTTCTTGCCAATTAGGTTGCCGCTGGGCCGTGTTTGACGGCGGTTCTGCGGAGAGCCGCCGTGGCTAGAATGTCGACGCTGCTTTGGCCAAGCAGAGACCGGGAACCTTCCACGGCACAATACCTACTCCTCTCCTCCCCTGGCCGCCCCCGGAGCCGGTCCCTGAGAGAGCGTCGGAGGACAGGGCCCCACCGACCCCTGCCACGCCTCGTGTTTTCTCATTCTGCCTGTCATTTGTATCTCCTCAGCTGCACCGACTCCCTCCCTTTTTCTCCCTCTCCTAAAACGAAGGGATGCGGAGTTAGGCGAGGGACCCCTTTAGTGTGCGCCGCGTTGCGATGCCGGTGAGGAGGCCGGCGCATACAAATGGAGGCATCGCCGGCGGCCATTCTGGCTCTAATACGGAGAAGACCGGGGCGTACGCCTGACCCGGAGATCAGCGCTGATGGAAATGACGTCCCCCGTGCCCTCTAAGAGAAGCGAGCGAGTCTGGCCCTGCTCCGTACGGACGGAGGGGCCTGCTCTGACAGGGATGCAGAGAGCACCAAAGGTCAGATCTATTGATTTGCAGCCGTGGTGAAAAGGGCAGGGTTACACAACATTAACGCACATTGATTGGCAGGGCTGGTGGTCTGGTTGTGGGTCTTCTCCACTGGGAGGAAAGGGCACTTCCTCTGTCCTTGCCATCCCAATCTGAGCAGAGGGTAGTTGGAGGAGGAATGTATGTGTGTGTGTGTGTCTGTGAGAGAGCATATGTGTGTGGGTGTGTGTGCTTGTGTGTGTGAGCGCATGCATGCATACATGTGCAACGTGTGCGTGTGTGAGCATATGTGTGTGAACGTATGTGTATGTGAACGTATGTGCATGCGTGTGTGTGTGTGCTTATGTGTGTGGGTGTGTTTACGCGCAAGCAAGCGTGTGTGTGTGTGTCTGTGTTGAAGAACAGAAACGCGCCTGCCCCAGGACTAGAGGACAGGTTGAATCCACCCACGCGCTGAAGATCAGACTCTCCAGCTGGGCCGTGACAGGGACACACTGAGGGCACGGCCCTCTCCACCCTGTCACCCCCGCTAACCAGGGCATCTGCCTCATCACAAACCCAGGCAGATGGAGGTCTTCCACCGCGCCGTCCAGCGGAAGCAACATGGCAGGAAGCGAAGGACAGGAATATGTAATTACAAAGGAATAGTAAGCAGAGGCTCAGAGGGAGGCCAGCGATCCATTCAGCACACGTGCGTCTTTAAAACAGTGTGTGACCGAACGAGAGCGCGCGTCAGCAGTTTCTCAGAGTCTCGCACTTTGAGAGCACACCTGTGGGGGGGCGGAGGGGTTGCTGGGTCACTGTTAATGAGAACCTGAAGAGAGACATTCAGGGCAAACGCTCAACATATTAATGAAACTTTGCTGGGAAATTGTGTTTGCGTAAGCATGATTTTAGAAGGTTCTGCTATCACGGAAATGTAGCGGACGGAGAGTGCGGAGCTGAACCTTTTAGGAATTGAAGCGGGAGTAGAATTAAAGTACAAACAAAGTAAAGCACGTAATTCGGTGGTCTGTGCTCCCAGGGGTCCCGCTCAACGATGACCTTTGACCTGGGCGGTGAGGCAGGAGCCGTCCTCGAGTCCGTTTGGTGGAGAGCACTTCCGTTGGCTTCGCATGTTTTCACGTTATTAGAGAAAACTGCAATTTGAGCAGAGCTAGAGTAGCAGAATCATTCCCCCTGAGATGATGCCACAATGCTGGGGCAGATATGATGTCGTCCCAGCTGCTACATTATTCATAGGGGGCTATGTGGGGAGGATATCCGGCCCCACTGCCGGGGAGGGGTTTTAACCAAACACGCTAGCAAAGTGTACACACAGACACAGCCTTCCCGTGGTACAGTACATGTAGGTGTTTTTTTAATTTGAATACTAATGGCTGAAGGTGAATTATTCAGCGGTGTTTTTGGTCAGCAGAAAGACAAATCTCTCACCAAGCTGGAAATGTCAGGTCTGGGAAAGAAAAGTTTTCCTTCAAACACTCATGTATTACTTGCGGTCAAGGTGAAATGTTCTCAAACAAACAGAGACGTATGCAAGAGAGATGCATTTTGAAGCGCATTCAAGTGGCTGAATTAGATTTTTTAGAACAGTGTAAAACATGTTTCTCTCAGAAAATATTTTCATGGGGTAAAGGCATGAGTGTCAGCAGCCAGGCCAGTCTCGCACAGGGAGGTGGTAAATGGACGTCAGGAGCAGCTAAAAGTGGAGCACTGCTCATGCGTCAGGAAGTGCCCTCCCAGGAACTGGGGCTTATGCCCCCCAGAAACAGGAGTGATCTTCAGCCTCCTCGGGGCTGCCTCTGATCCAGCAATTACCATACCTATCGCTTCGTGCCTTTCTCTGACTTTCATGCTAGACTGAATTTGTTTACTGTGGTTGAGGCCACTTTTTATTCAATTCATAAGTGGGCCACAATGCCTTCTGGTGACACGAGAGTATTACTCTCCAGCGAACACTCCTGGGTATGTAAAATAAATTACAATATTCAAAAGGGAAACTGATATCAACTGGGGGACAATTCTTCTCCGGCGTAATTTGCCCAATGTCTCCATTATTGAGCGTTTTATGAATTGTTATGAAAACTGGGCCGTGCCCTGACAGCAGGATAACAGGTATGCAAATGAGAGAGAGAGAGACAGACAGAGAGAGAGAGAGAGAGAAACAGACAGAGAGAGAGACAGACAGAGAGAGAGCAAGAGAAACAGACAGAGAGAGAGAGAGAGAGAGATGGTAAAAGACAGACAGCCAGGCACATTTTCTCAGAGGAGAGGAGCCCTGAAATAGCGCAGTCCAGTAAGATGTCCCCCGGCGGTGAGAACGCTCATCGGCAGAGGGCGCAGCGTAACTGGCGAAACAGGAAGGACGCGGCGTCTCACCTCAAACTTTTCCCTCAGCTCCTCGTTGCCGTCTTCGCCCTCGGGTGGGACGGGGACGTTGAAATACTCGCCCTCCTCCTGACCGAGCAGTTTGTACCTGCAGGAGAAATGCCATTAGAGCTCTCCCGCGAACCTCAGAGCGCATTACACCATGTACTCTGGAGAGCCGGGACATGGGACACTTACGGCTCGCTCCATCACAGAGAGCGGCTTTTTTTTAGTGACTGTGCCTTTCGTACCAGGTCGCAATTAATACGGTCTCAGCCGCTTACTGCGTTATTACCAAAAACAAGGAGGAACAGAAAGGACAAACCTCGACGGGCCGAGCTGCCTGTCATCATCAAACACTCTCATGTCCTCACTACAGTACTTCTGCCACACAAGCATACGGTGATGGCAGTGTTCTTTCTACCATTTGCTCCATTTTTCTCTGTGTAGTCTTTCATATACAGTAAATGAGTGAGGGGATTGTGTTTTAGTTGTATTTAGCATAATCGAAGTGGATTTGTTTTACCATTTCTTTTTGTAAATTACAGATTCTCTCATTTTCTGTTGGAGCAGGGGGCTTTTGAAAGGTGTAATTCATTTTCCAGGTAGGGGAAAAAAATAAATCACACAACCTCATGCAAGTTACAGATGTAAATCCAGCAGGTATGGCATGTGTGAGCTAAGAAGGAGGGGGGTGTTCACACAAGCAGCTATGTCTCGATTGACACAGAAGCCTGTGTTGTTGCCGAGTTGTTGAAGAGACTGAAGAAAAGCGGATGTGAAGGCATTAACGGTGGCAGTAATGTTTGTGCGTTTGTTTTAATTACAACTGAAGTCTTGTATTAAGCAAGCACAAGAGGGCAACTGGGAGAGCAGGGAGCTAATTGCCATTTCCAGAACAAACTAAATTCAGCGCCCGTTACAAACTGTAAATACTCAACTCCAATACCATCCTCATCACTCACTTCAAATGCATTGCTTTCAGACTGACGGTAATTCTGTAATCAATATGAATAAAATAGATGTGTTAATTGCTGAGTGCAGTGATGGTGTTGGTGATGAAATAACGGATAGCATTGCCATTGCCTAATAGGTCATGAAGGCAGTAATCACCAACATACCGAGCAACAAAAAAGAAAAATCATCTCTGAATCGCAAATGTCTTCGTGGCAACTGTCAAACCACCCACAAATGATAAGTGACTCAAGGGTGTCAGCATAACTTTTAAAAGACACACAAGAAACAAGTGTGGGTTGCAACATTTACGTGTGAACTGAAGTCAGTCTGGCTTCTATTTTTGAGGTGGAAGAAAGTGTCTTTCCTTTCCTTTGCAGTGGGGTGACACGTACTGTCACCAAGCCATAATTTACATGCGCCAATGAGCTAACAGACTGCCCACATGCACCCCACCAGACTCCCCCAGCCCCACCCACATGATCCGCCTGCACACCACAACCCCCACCATCTTCTTCTACTGTAACTTCCTTCACTCCTGGCTCCCACTTTCTTTTTCTCTCGCTGCCTCCCTCCTCCCTCCCTCCCTCCTCCGCTCCTCTCCTTTGTATTTTCATAAAGCGGCACGCTTTGTAGTGCTGGGTGGAGGGAGCTGGCTTGCTGCTGCAAGCACATTAGTATACTTTTGTGTCTCTCCTTTTCTCCCTCAAACGCTGGTTTCTCATTAAAAGTGCACGATTTGGTAGTGTCAGCAGAACGCGGGGGGGGGTCCAAGCACCTTTGTTGAATAACTTCAGTGTGATAAGATGCACGGAAAAATAAGAGTATTTAAAATAAAGGAGTGCGAAAAATAATTAAGAGAGAAACGGCAGTCCGTGTGCTGGAAAGGAGAGGAGAGCGGGTCGTCAGAATCACACTACTAAACCGCACTCCTGTAGGTACGGCGGAATGGAGAAGAGAAGCCGCCACACGAGTCGCTAGTTGTCGGTTAGCTCGATTGATCGATAAATCCTGGATCAGATGGGTTCTTCTCTCAGTAGTGGGCCCAGTTCTGAGGGAACCGTGAAGCACATTGTCCTGAGGGTGGGGCTTAGCCCGTCCGTCACGTGACAGGATCCTGTTCCGGAGCGATAACATTATGTGGAGTGTAAAAGCTCTCAAATAATTACTTGATGAAGGGGAGCCCGAGGAAAAGGGTTTTCTTTAAGGCAGCGCTGTTCCACACAGCTGCTCACTGCAAGGCCCTCTGCCTGCCAGGGGAGGGCATAAGCGCAGGCACAACCAAACGTTCGGTAGCACGGAATCATTCAGGAAGAAGAGCAGCAAAAGTTTTAGGATGCGGTCGGTGGGTGCCAGATATCACCTAGCCAGATTTGCGTCGTTGCAGATAAACCAAAAGCACCAAGCTTTCAGGAAACGATGTGGAGCGAATACCCTTGCCGTTACCTGCAAATGGGGCTAGATGAAAAAGGTGTCTTTGTGTGGAGGGGCTTTTTGAGGAGAGCTTGTGTGCATGACTGGGCGTTTCTGCCTGTGTGAATCCCCCACGGTGCTCAGACACAGCGGTTTTTGAATCAATGATATGAATCATTCGGACTCTCACCATCCATCCACCCCCATCTTCTGCAGCTCAGAGATCCCGAATGACAGCGATCCCATGAAGTCGTTCCGGCTCGTCAGGTCCCAGTCCCAGATCTCCACGGAGAGTCGGCGATCCTTGTCCGACTCCTTCAGGTTGCTGGGGAGGAGAGAGAGAGGCAGGCATCAGTGCTGTGCTGATAAGACTTCATGCAAACGTTCTGGAAAAAAACATCTCAATCTAGGTTTTGAAAAGGCTGGTAGCTGGTTTACCAGTTCAGACCAGCTCCCAGCTTGTCATCATTTGACCAGTTGAAGCTATGTTTTGAAATATCTTGTAGCTGGTTGACCAGCTCATACCCAGCTAGACCAGTTTTATGACCAGCTTTACCAGCTGAACGTCATAGCTGGATCTTACAGGAGGGAAGCAGAATATACAAAAGTTGAAAAGAACTTTACTGGGAACCAGCACAAATGTGGCTGGTGGATGAAATTAACTACTATAAAACACAATTTATATAACTCTGCTGGTTACAACACATTGAGCTTCACTTTTTCATTTCCATTTAGCCTTTAAGACTCTAATAAAGAAAGAAAAAAAAGAACAGAAACATCATATGAGCTCAAATGGAAAAAAGTTCTATGAAACTGCAATGTTGGGCAGGGATTTATAATAGTTTCCTTGACAACAGCACCCAATGAAGCAGCATGGTAATGGCCATCTTGCTGCCATATAATTCATGCTTTGCTCAGGGGTATAAGTTGAACAGCATGGTACTGATATACAGCTTTATCGCTACAGTACCCACATATATAGCAAGCTCAAAACAGTTCAGCTCTGCTCATTTGCACAAATCCGTGAAAGCTCTTCCCCTATGGATATAGCAGAGGATTCTGGGCCAGTAAGGCAGACTGAATTACCGACCACATTTGGTGGCTGGGCGGATGCTAATGTCAAACCTTGAAACCAAGTGCTCTCTACAAATCAGATACCAATGTACATAAACAAATCTAGACAAAGTTTTACAAACTTTTTTTTACACTATCTAGTTTGACTCACAATGTGAAAGTTTCATTCCATGTGGGGTTGAGGGAACACTTGATGGTCCTGGTCTTCTGTTTACTCTCACTCTTGGGGTCGGGGATGAGTTTCAGCTTGACATAGGGGTCAGACAGGCCATTGGGATCCATGGGTACCAAGTTCTTAGCCTCTAAAACTGAGGAGAGAGAAAGGAAGAAAAAGACAAAAAGAGATGTTATGGGGCACAGAGACAGCCGCTGCTCGAGACCCGGTGATCTTCAGCAAGTCTATGAATGTAGCCATCGTATTACAACACAACGGCAACAAAAGCCCACTCTTTCCTTTTCACCCACCCTTTCTCAATACTCCCAGCCTGGAAAATTACATTCTGTTACATGGGAGCTATTGAAGATCACCCCAGATTTCATTTTAGACACTTTCAATCAGCTGCAGCCCCTGCAGTCTGGGTGTGGGAAACATCTCCTCACAAAATGCACACTGCTGGGTATTCCTGGTGGAAATTACCTCCAGCAAGATCCCGCAATAAATCCTTTAAAAGCACAATAGGTTTTGGCTGAGAACGCTGTCGCACTCTGTGATTGTTTAGCCATTATCCCTGTAATAGGATTCCTTCCTACCACGTTCCTTCCTCCTCCACTTGACCAACGCAACAATTTGCATTCGATAATACATCTAATTAATCAGGCTAACCAGCTGCGGCCTCAGGATTTCTTCCTGGTATGATTTACGGTATACTCCCGCGCACGACTCCAGAGGTGTGGGTAAGAAAAGAAGGAGCACTTCCCTTCGGAGATAACAGCCAGGCAACACTAATAACTAAATTCCTTTGACGACAGGTTTGGAGACTTGGATTATGAATACTCCACCCAGCATTTTTAGCCGGGGAAAACCTAGGAACCAACTCAGGGCTCATTCCCATTGCTTATTTTTCTCCTCGTTTTCCTTTCTTTGCTCCTGACCCAGAAATTGATTGAGGTCCATCGTTAAGGTCCAACGAGCTGCAAACAGGTGAACACCCCCATAAACCATCAGCTTCAACCATGTCAATTTTTTACCAGCATGCACAATACAGTCGTTTCTCTGGATATGAAATTAACTTAACATTAAAAAGGCCTTTCAAATTTAAATCATTCCAACATTGTAAATGCAATACTCTCCCCCATGACTTTTCCTCGATGTTTGGGCTCAAAAAAAGATGAAAGGTGGAAAGGTGACAGGGTAGATCAACTTCGACCAGGGCCCTGTTTCAGGTATGTTGCTTAAACAATCCAGGATGATTTGATGCATATCATGTCTAATTATCTCATGAATTAAACTTGGGTTTACTCCATTTCATAAACGTGAATTATGATTTGATTAGTGAAGCTGGCATTGAACCATCTCGGATACTGGCGCACACGCACTCCGCTATGAAGGGGAGATGAATCACACTCCAAAAACAGGATCATACTCCTTATATAGACAAAGGGAGGGGGGGCTCTTGCCCTTTGCGGAATCAGGCGACGCATCAAAATTGACGGACACGTCGAAATTAAATTTTGGGGGCTTGGTAAGAATTCTCATAATGTAACCAATGTTGTTTTTACTCACAAATCAAACATAGCCTGAGCATCCAAAATGAGACAGGAAGCCTGCCAAATAAATTCAATACGCACAAAGACTTTGATTTACTTCTGATAATGCCAGCACACTGAAAAATATTTTTTTTCATGACTCCCCAGTGCATGTGACAGTGGCTCCTAAAGGAGCAGGTCAAAGTCAAATATGAAATATTGCAACTCAGTAATGTTAAAGTTAGTGGAAAACTTCAGAGGAAATTTGGGAATAGTATTTCTTTATTTACATTACAGTTATTAAGCTGACACTTTTATCCAAAGCGACTAACAGTTGATTAGACTAAGCAGGAGCCAATCCATCCTGGAGTAATGTGGGGTAAAGGGCATTTGCTCAAGGGCCCAACAGCTGCATGAATCTTATTGTGGCCACACTGGGGCTTGAACCACCAACCTTCCGAGTCCCGGTCAAGCAACTAACAACTCGGCTATAGGCTGCCATATATTTGTTATTTATGTGTAAATATTACCATTGTGAAATACTCAAACTTGCAAATATCATCAAATTTACCTGCACTTTTGCGTTACGTTTTATGTATGAAATGAATTAACAAATAAAGCTTTTTATATTTTTGCGGGAGGTAAATAAATCCCTCATGATTAAATCGGTAGCTGACATAAAGATAGTCTTGTTGGTCTCTAAAAACATTCCCTTCTAAATGCTGGCTTGTTCATCAGAACCACTCACAAACTGAGCTAATTTCTTCTGTCTGAGTGTGATTTCACCAAGTCATTTATATAGGTTAAGTGCTATATACTGCTCATTGCAGCTTTCTTGCAGGTTCAGGTTTAAGACCCTTTCCCCAGTCTTAAACCCAAGTCTAAATTGTGAATGCGCTAGGTGAAACTGAAAAACCTGACTGTATCCGAAAATGCCAACTGACTTAGCTAGGTACGTGAAAGAGGGCGGACACCTACATTTACAGCTGGGTGAGGTGCATGTATTATAGTCAGAATGTGTGCGATAGTGTACGTAAGATGATGAGATAAGAGTTTATGCATGAGGAGCTCATAATCATATTCCTACTACACATTGTCCGGCCTGTGGAGTAGCAAAGAAACTCAACTAGTCACACTTACAAACTCTGACTAGACAGAGAAGCCAACCCAAAGGCACATGCAAGTCCATAGACCTGCTTTAATGCTTGTAGAATTAAACCAGTGCACAGAGAATGATGCAAGGTACAGTAATGGTCATTGACAATGCACTTGCTGCAAGTCACTCAAATGCAACTTGCAACGATTTCCTCAATAATAAATAAATAAGCCTTAAATGTTTAAGAAACAGGAGGGAATGGACCTCTCAATCGGGGAAATGCTGTTTTCAGGTTGTATTTAAGCATTCATTAGGCGTTAGTGACAGGGCTTTGCAGTGAAAAGGAAGAAATGCTTCCATTCATCTTATAGTACACTGAACAGACCTGCAGTGCTTTGAAGTGACATGAAATGATAGCGGACAGCATGATGGATGAAAATTAGCCGCAGTCAGAGGCTATAAGCTGAATTCAAAATAAGAGTGTCTGCAATTGCCCCAGACAGGAAAGATTCCCTCATTAACTATTCAAAGGCTAAGAAAATTTAATTACATTCCCTAGAAAAAAGGAAAGTGAAAAATGAAAGGCACAAACAGTGCCGGAGAGCTTAAGCCAGTGGCAGAGAAGAGGAATGCAGATAAGAGCGTGTGCTGTGGCAGTGGTGTGTGAGGTAATAATGCCTGACTGAAAAACAGCGGAGCTGCGTTATGCTCCCAGACACCGAGCCGCAGGCAGGTTCAGATGAGGGCTGCACGGTCTCCAGATTCTTCACTTTCGCAGCTGCACTGGAGAGAGCCCGTGTCTGGACCTCAGTCTCATTTTCTATGCTAAGCACTGGCTTACCGGGCACGCCCCAACACAGCAGGGGAATATATGCGCCCGCTTTATGGCCAATCAGCCAGAAAACTCAAAACTCCAGGGCGCTCCCTGCCACTCTCTGCACAGGCTGCACTGTGTGGGAAGGGGGGAGAATCAATAGTGGGGAGGCCCCGTCATAAATTTTCCCTAACTGATTAAAAGTCTAAATGCTACATTTCCCCTCAGGGACGCTAATGCAATATAAACAGTGGTTTAACAATCAATATACAATATAAACTAGTCACTGCCACTCCACCCAGCTCAGTGGAGAGGACTGGTTGGCATATGAGGACCTACGTGACCATATTCTCATTCATAATATCAATGGTTTATAGGGAAGGGAAAATGCCATGGACTGCAAGTAAATAGTACAAAAGGCAGAGTATGAATGCTTAACAAATGTCCCAGACATAAATTTTAATTTTTACAAATCAGCTTATTAATAATTCCATCAAAGCAGATTTGTAGCCATATCTAAACAATTAACTCAATTCACTTACAATGTAGAGGGCACAAAGACCAGTTGCCACTGTTGACATACATGAATGACAATGTCCTTCAGTAGATATTATTTGTTTGGTAGTATCATAACATTACTGTATATGATGGACACATTTCAGTATGTGAGGGCATGATATGAACCTTTCTGGATCACTCTGGCAGATAATGCACTGTAATATTGTTAGTACTGATTATGAAACAACACAATTACAGAGCTGGCACCCTGGGAATACTTCAGAACAACACAATTATACCAGGAATATGCTCTTTCTAATTAATTGCCTAATTGTGTGGAGTCCATTGTGCTTTTATGTGTGAGTTCTTATTGTTTGTAGAACAGCAGCTGATGAAATAGTCTTGCAGGTTTTGCTACCTTGTTCCTACTGCTGTCTACTGAGCTTTGACTGGGGAGTAGAGTGCTATTTTGTGGGAAAAGGGTTTCAATAGCCTTGAGCCAAACATCATTTTCAAGACCAATTAAAACCCCATATATCATTGTGTAGAACAATACCACCAAGCTGATACTAATGTAGCCAAGTCTTGACTGATAGTGTGAAAAATAAACTGAAATTATTCAGTTCGAAATATCATTATTGAGCTTCCAGATAAAGAATTATAAAACCTGTCCAAAATTAATGATGTGTTCAATCTTGGGCAGACACAATGTATTAAACTTAATCTCCTGTTTCAGAAACATTTAAAGTTCCACTAATGACCTCAAATTAATATGTGCCTCGTTGTCTCGCAGTGCATGTCAGCAAAACATTGCTGATTTAACTTGCTTTCCAGCTTCTGAGCTCAGCTTGAGACATGCCACGCCAACTTGAAGTTACTGCACTGTAAACTCCATTTAAGTGCTGTGCATTCACGCGAATAAACAAACACGTAAATGGCTTTACTTGCTAAAGCATGTACCAAACATTTAACAATCAAAACAATCAGAAATACAACTCATGGTTGAATACTAAAAGCACACATTAATTACCAGCTCTAATAATTTTATTATTTTATTAGGAACCTACTTATTCACACAATTATCTAATCAGCCAATCATGTGGCACCAGTACAATGCATAAAATAAGATATGGGTCAGGAGCTTCAGTTAATGTTCACATCAACCATCAGAATAACACTCTGTACAATTGTGGTGAGCAGAAAGCATCTCAGAATGCACAACACGTTGAATCTTGAGGCAGACGGGCTACAACAGCAGAGGACTACACCTGAATTCAAGTTAACCAATATTACCAGACTGAAGGAGCAAAACCAACAATTTTTTAGAACATTTTTGATCAATCTGAAGATGCCAAATATATCAAAACATAAATAAGGCTTTAAATGGAAAGATAATCATAGGTCATAAAACAAATAGTTTCGTAAGTAAAAGTCACCTGCCATTATCACTCCATTAAAGGCCTTCCTGGTCTCACACAAGCTCTTTGACCATGAAATTCACTGCACTGGCTGTGGGTGCGTTCTGTTGGTTTGCCCAGGACAATCCAATAGTCAACAAATTGATATCTGTTTGTGTCTCTCTTCTCAAGGATGTAGGTCAATCGTTGTGCTATTGATCTCCTAATGTACTTTCCACCAGTGGCCCAACAAGCACGCTGCCAATCTGTGGAGGAGCAGCAGCGACTCCAGACACAATTACCAAGGAGAGGTGCCACCAGGCCAACACCAGAGGCAAGGATTCAGAGGACTTATCAATACCGACAGACAGTCCAAAACAACATCTTGCTTTATACAGTATGTTGTGTTGAAAAAGACACTGAAGAAGGCAAAAAATATTTTACGCCTACCACACAAGCACACATGAAGCCACTACTTTTTTCACTTCACAGTCCACCAATTAAGCTTGTACAGACATTGAGTCAGAGGACATTTCATGTGCAAGTTATGCAGGGAGACCAACTGCTAAAGTGTCGCTGATCCGAAATCCCTCTCTCAGTATGTGAAGTTACAGGCAGGAGTCAGCACTAGCATAGTATGTATTCTATACCAGACAGTGAGTGTCTTGAAAGGATGAGCCAACCAGTAGTCCTAACAGGATTTTAATAATAACATTTAATAATAAAATAATGTTGTTTTGACACCGTGCTCTTAATATTGACACCGCAGGTGAATGAACAGCAGTGTAAAATAACTGCATAAACCTCATGGTCAGGAACCTCTCAGCCAATAGAAATAAGATATGTTGCCATGTCACAGAGAGAGCATGGACACAAGCCAACCAACAGCCCTCAGTTTATAACGACTGAAAGGTATTTCACTGAAAATAATGATTACATAAAGACGCAGGATGAGGATAAGCGAAAAGAAACAAAAATAAGGGGCTAAACACCCATCCCAATAATGTGTCTTTTGCATCTCTAATTTCATTAGGCAACACCTTCCTGCTCGCAGACAGTGTGGAGTTACAGCACGTCGGTGATAATGCCAAAGAACACTGAGGTGTAAGATGTCCAGGGCCTCCCCCCGCTGCACTGTGAAAAAGACACCGCAATCCAACGCCACTGAACCACACAGAATACTCACACTGCCCCCCGCAGGCCACTAAAATCACCGCAGTCCTCAACACGCCCTCAGATTTATTCTGGGAACCGCAATCTTTCATCATAATTAAACTAATCTTTCACGCACCTGCTTCGTGAGTGAAATGTGATTTTGGAACAGTTCAATGTCAGAGAGTGATTTGAACGTAGCGATTTCATCCTCCGCGAAGCGCGGCTTCTGATACGCGAACGCTGCACCCCTTCCCGTTACCAGCGCTCCGAGGGATCCAGCGGAGCCGGGAAAGGGAGGAGCTGATGCGGCATGCCGCTCCTGCCGGATAACACCAGCTGCTGCTGCCACCTAGCAGCAAAGAGCGCCAGTACACCACGGGCCCGAAATGATCTTCAGATCTGCCCAAATGTGGTCCTAGGGAGCCCCTGTATGCTGTTCTTTTCCATTGTGTGAAAACCAATTTCTCTAGTGCAATGAAATACTAACAACACCACAAGCATGAATTAACTTTTCCTCAGTGCTTCCCCATATAATGGCAATGTGAAGCGTGTTTATTTAAGGACTTGCTAATCAAATTTGGTTTTTAATATGCTAATATGATGCCCCCCATCACAGTTTCGTTCGTAAGAAAATTACAGATATCATATGTGTTACAGATACAGAACGCAGTGTAAAATCTGTGTTCTCCAGAGTGTGTTTGTAGCATCGTTTCCAGGATTAGTTAAGTATCGCTTGTTTGCGCTGTTTTTAACTGAGTTTAGCAGTCACTGTAGGGTGGTTTTGCGGTGTGTTTGTTAGTGCAACTGCAACTGGTGTTTATTAGGACCGCAGTGCAACAGGGCATGTGTGTTTATTTTCCTCAGGTGAGCTAGGCTATTGTGAGGGAGGCTATTGTCTGCAATTGGCTTTCAGGCCATAGCAACTGTTGCAGAAGGAGCCAATAGTTTGCACCTTGCCCAGGGTTTATTAGCCGGTGCAGTCGATTTGCTCCCTATTGTGCATCTGGGGCGGCCTGTAGCATAGTGGTTAAGGTAAATGACTGGGACACGCAAGGTCGGTAGTTCTAATCCTGGTGTAGCCACTATAAGATCTGCACAGCCATTGGGCCCTTGAGCAAGGCCCTTAACCCTGCAGTGCTCCAGTGGAGGAATCCACAATTCCTTCTCCTCACCCCCCCCCGCTGACCCTCCTACCCTTCCCAACTCCCTATCCCAATTTTCTCCCCTTTCTGACTCTGACACTTTGAAACTTCTCACATCCCACCACCCAACCACGTGTTCTCTTGACCCAATCCCCTCAACCCCTCTGCAATCTCTCTCTAATGTCATTCTTCCTTTTCCATCCATCCATCCATCCATCCATTATCTTAACCCGCTTATCTTGAAAAGGGTTGCAGGGGGGCTGGAGCATATCCCAGCATAGATTGGGCGAAAGGCAGGAATACACCCTGGACAGGTCACCAGTCCATCACAGGGCACACACACCATTCACTCATGCACTGTAACCCATGGGCAACTTAGACTCTGCAATCAGCCTAACCTGCATGTCTTTGGACTGAGGGAGGAAAGCAGAAACCCACGCGAACACGGGGAGAACATGCAAACTCTGCACAGAGAGGCCCTGGCCGACCGGGATTCGAACCCAGGAATTCTCCCTTCTCTCTCCTCTCTAATCAACACTTCCCTTTGTTTTCCTTCTGGAACTATGCCCTTTCCTCTTCTCAAAAAACCTACTCTTGACCCCTCTACTCCGAACAACTAACGGCCAGCTAAAATCTGCTCTGGCACGGGTGACTTCCTGTACCCACCATCTCTCTGGGTTCTGTTATCTATTCCCATGGCTTTTCTTACCACTCTTATGCTGATGACACTCAACTTTTTCTTTCCTTCCCTCCCAATATACAGGTCACCACACAGTTCTATGCCTGCTTCGCTGATATCTCTGTGTGGATGACTTCCCACCACCTAAAGCTTAACATTGGCAAGACTGAGCTTCTCTACATCCCCACTAAATCCTCTCAACCTCTTACTGACTGTCAAGGACTTTGTAGTATCCTCCTCCTATACAGCCTTGGGGTGACCCTTGATGACCATCTCACCCTTGCTCCACACATATCCTCTGCTATCAGAACCTGCAGGTTCTTCCTCCGTAACATATGCTGTATCCGTCATTTCCTGACGGAAAAAGCCACCCAGCTCCTAGTCCAGGCACTCGTCATCCCTTGTCTGGATTACCGCAACTCCCTCCTGGCTCGTATCCCAGCTTGTGCCATCAAGCCCCTCCAGCTGGTCCAGAATCATGCAGCCCGCCTTACCACCAGTCAGCCAAGGTTGGCTAATGTCACCCGACTCCTCATTGCCCTCCACTGACGGCCTATTGCTCCAAGTATCCGCTTCGAGATGCTAGTGTTTGCATTCCAGGCTGCTAAGGGAACTGCCCCACTACACATCCAAACTTTAATTGCTCCCTACACCCCAGTAATGCCACTCCGGTCTGTCAGCTCTGGTCACCTTGTGGTCCCCTCATTACGAGCACCAGGTGGTCGAGCTGCACGTTCACACCTGTTCTCTGTTCTTGTTCCTCAGTGGTGGAATGACTTGCCTACCACAGTCAGAACAGCAGAATCCCGCCCCATATTTTGATGCAGACTGATGCTCAATGACTAAAATGTAAATGTATATGTACGGATAAAAATAGATACTGTTATAATCTGATATACAAGACAGAAAAGGATACTCCGGTCCTAAAAGCTGAAAGTGTATAATTAAATAACTTAACTGAAGTAACTAAAGCAAACTGTGCCTGAGTTTGCCTGAGATATGCTGTAAGGTACCTCTGCAACTTGTTTTAAACTCTTCATTAAAATCATTTTGCAACAATTCGGTGAGAATGTGCATTAATGATTAGGTATTATTTATACACCCCGTTCATCATGCCCATCCTGAAAATACCTGCAGAACCTGACAGAGCCACACTGAATTCATTAGACCCTGTTTACTGGCAGTGAATTGCATTAGCTAAACCCTTTCTGTCAGGTTAATGGTCTCACATCATTTGACCTCCTGCAGATTGCCTGCAATGCATATTATGTTCCACTGGGAGGCAGCATTGGTATAAGATTTGACCTCTACATGCCAGGTTTTGAGATCAAGCTTTAAAAGCAAGGAATTTTTACAATTAAAAAATTTATAGAAATTAATAATCATATGAGACAATTTAAGGCGGGATGAGGTAAAACATTAAGGATTTTAGAGACATTTTAGGGAATGTCAAGATTTGAAAGTAACCAGTGACAGCTACTGTACTGTATGTAAATACAGCTAGAAATGGATTTCAACGAGATGGTTATCAAAAATGACAATTAATCGAATGGAAACTGTCTCAGGATGTAACGTACGCGTTACGTACATGTAGAGAGAGGGTCTCATTAACGCAGGGCACTACACTACAGTTAGTTAAGTTGCAAACCAAGAAGCCTTATCATCGCGGTGTACAAATTAATTGTCGCAATTAAGGAATTCCAAGTGTGTAAGTGTAATGTTAATATTGTATACAAGGTTGTATACCTGCAGAACCTGACAGAGCCACACTGAATTCATTAGACCCTGTTTACTGGCAGTGAATTGCATTAGCTAAACCCTTTCTGTCAGGTTAATGGTCTCACATCATTTGACCTCCTGCAGATTGCCTGCAATGCATATTATGTTCCACTGGGAGGCAGCACATTGGTATAAGATTTGACCTCTACATGCCAAGTTTTGAGATCAAGCTTTAAGAGCAAGGAATTTTTACAAATAAAAAATGTATAGAAATTAATAATCATATGAGACAATTTAAGGCGGGATGAGGTAAAACATTAAGGATTTTAGAGACATTTTAGGGAATGTCAAGATTTGAAAGTAACCAGTGACAGCTACTGTACTGTATGTAAATACAGCTAGAAATGGATTTCAACGAGATGGTTATCAAAAATGACAATTAATCGAATGGAAACTGTCTCAGGATGTAACGTACGCGTTGCGTACATGTAGAGAGAGGGTCTCATTAACGCAGGGCACTACACAACAGTTAGTTAAGTTGCAAACCAAGAAGCCTTATCATCGCGGTGTACAAATTAATTGTCGCAATTAAGGAATTCCAAGTGTGTAAGTGTAATGTTAATATTGTATACAAGGTGGTATTGACATTACAAAATGTATATGTATGAAGTTTTTTTATTTTTTATTAAGACAGTTTCTGTGTATTTCTATGGGACTTGCATTTTAATGGGTAATGGTATTCACTTCTCTCAAATAGGGTGAAATAGAAATGTTAGTGTCTGAGATAGTCGGTCCACGTCCTCCCAATCGATAGGAGTATGAACGCTAACTTCCTCATTGGAAGTAGGTTCTTGTTGGGTCTCGCATTTGTGAGAACAATTTGCGATTGTTTGTGATTCCTTTGTCGGGTTTTTTACATACATCTATGTTTTGTTGTGAAATACAGTGGGGTGCAAAAATTTGGGCACCCCTGGTTTAGGTGTCTGTTGAATCTGTACGTGATCGAAAGCAAATGGTACAGAGTTAAACATGAGACCTTTCTGCTAAGTTTAAAGCAAGATTGCTATTTATTTTCATTTTTTATAGTTTATAAATAATATAAAAAAGGAAAAGGGCCCTGTGCAAAAGTTTTGGAATAGTTTTGGATTATTCTTTGTTACTTTTTAAAAAGATGATCACTAAAGCCAAGACCCAGATGATTTACTCGTTAGGGTCAGTAAATCATCAGGTTTCATCAGGCGAGAGTCAGGTGAGTATAATTCCAGGGCTTTTTATCCTGAAGTAACTCCATTACTTTTTAATTACATTACATTACATTAATGACATTTGGCAGACGCTCTTATCCAGAGCAACGAACAGCTGTTTAGACTAAGCAGGAGACAATCCACGGCAGTGCAGATCCTATTGTGGCTACACCGGGGATCGAACCACCGACCTAGCGGGTCCCAGTAATGTACCTTAACCACAACGCTACAGGCCGCCCCTAAAGTATCCAACTGCAACGGCTGTTCTGTCTGGTGTTAATAACCATGGGTTCCTCTAAACAGTTGTCCAAGGATGTCAGAATGAACTCACTGGAGACGGTCAGCACGTTGCTCTTGACCTCAGCGCTGATGTGGATGCGGCCCCTCCGCTCCGTGTGGTCGGTCCCACAGAGGCTGGGCACATTGGCCACACAGCGCTTGTGGATGTTCATCATGCAGTCTGCGCACAGAGAGAGAGAAGAATCTCCATTAAACCCACAACACAACATAACACTACCACACCCAAAGCAATACATACCATATACAAAACACAAGCCAAGCCAATCAGACAAAATACGGGGTAATTCTGTGAAAAATCAACCAGAGGTGGAGTTGGCCACTCTAATTTTGCTCAAACTTTGGGGAAATGTTCTTTATATGTTCAATAAAGAACATCCAAAACAGTAGCCTCATTGGATTTGTTATTCTAGAGATATTGGCACTGAAACAGAGGGGGTTGGTACCCAAAAAGTCACTTGTGAGTTTGAATTTTGATTTGAATTTGGAGCATCTTATCTTTGGCAATATAGCAGGAAAAAACCTGAAAACATGTAAAGACACAATTATCTGTCTTATGATTATGAACTCCGATTTTCAAAATACTTCTCAGAAAAGTTATAGTTTGTGAAATATTTATATTATCTTGATATTATTTATATTATTAGTATTTTTTGTAAATGTTTTATTTTATATCAATGTGAAAAGGCTCCTAACTAACTACACAAATGCAAAACAGCATTTGTGTGCTGTTATAAGACATGAAATATTGAGCTTTTTGAGCAGTCCTATGAATTCATAATCTGAAATTAGACATTTTGTCAGGTTTTTCCCCGTTTTAATGCTATGAAATGATATGATGTTCCAAAATCAACACAATATCTCTAGAATGACAAATCCAATGAGGCTAATGTTTTGAATGTTCTTTATTGAATATAAAATTGGAGTGGTCAACTCTCACACCTCTCAAAGTGACCCTACTGGTTCCACAGACAGGAAGTCAGTCAGACTGCCTCGGAAAGTGGGAAATGATCCTGACAGTAATTAAGTTTGGGACATCCTGCAAGGGCCTGGGTTGAAGAGCTGTTAATTGCCATGTAAACTTTAAATGGCCCACTACTTATTTCCACAAAAGCGAACACTCCCCTCTGTGAGAACACAATGGAGATGGAGCCATTTGATGTTCAGGCTTCAGGAGACCGCAGTCGCTAAATCTTTCATGAGCAAGATGGTGGCACATAAGACAGGGAGAGTTGCAACTGATAGTCTGGGGATCGTCTGGGGATCGTCTGGGTCGGGGAGAAAGAACAAAGGAGACTGCAGTCCATTTCTCATCCCTGTAGAGTGGGCTGTACAATGTCTTTTCACTGAGGTACTGTAAAAGGAGCATTGAGTAGACTATCTCAGTCTGTCTCACTCTCACTCTCTGGAATTGGAAAGAATGTTATTATTTTTTACTCCGGTTGCTTTTATTGGGCTTTTACTTATTTATTGTATTATTGGTTTCACCATGGAGGTCTTTTCAAACACACACATACTCTCACATACTGTACACTCTCACACATACATACACACTCAAACACACACGCATGCGCCCACACAGTACAAACACACACATATTTTCTCAAACATACAAACAAACGTACACATACACACAGGTACACTCTCGCGCATACATACAGTACACACTCTGGCACACGCATACACTCTCTTGAACAAACATTCGCGTCAGACACGAAAAATAGATACACATTCACAAGCAGACAAAAAAAATCCAGAAAGACACAAGCACACCATGCTAACATGTACACACAGGCAATCATAAAGGCAGAAACTCACAAACACACACAACCCCCCCCCCCCCCCCAAAAAAAACAAAAATACACACACAAACACCCACACACATGCACGAAAGCATGCATATCGAAATGTAGAAGAAACAAACAAGTTTACGCAGACGCAAGGAAATACAGTAGGCACGCATACAGTACACACAACTCAACTTGCACTGAGAGCCAGCGAAGTGATGGGTGATTCGATACGGACTGTGAACAGACATTTAAGGCCAGTTCTGTCTCAAATACACAGAGGAGAAATTCCATCCAGGTAATTATAGCTCCCCAGGGTGTCATACCTTAGCAGCTATAACAAAGCTGTGTTTTGTTACAGGTATGAAGTGGGCAATGGAAAAAGATAGGAGGCTTTCCATACTGCTATGGCTTTATCTACTGCAAATGAACAAGAACCACAAAGCAGTGCATTACAAAATAAATATGTGTTCACAAATAATATTTAGAAAATACCATAACAGAAATTTTTGGAAAATAAATATAATCATGGAATGTCAGAGTAAGATTACAAGGAGCTGTGGATTTTTTAAATATAATTAAATAATACCCTGATTCAATGTTTACAGTATTTTTGTGAGGGCTGGGGTGGGGTATGCACTCCAAAATCCTGACAGCCACTGCGTCCCTATATTCCGGCTTATACAGGAATCTCACAAGCCTGAACTTGACATAGCTCTGAAGGTTTTGATGACTGGCTGCAAGCCAGCACAAATGCAGAAATTCCACTCTCTTCACAACAAGAAAAGTGCTGCTTGTTACAGAAAATCTCAAGCATTAGGTCATCAGAAAGTTCAAAACGTCTTGCCCAAGATGACCATGTCATATGGTTTCCTCGGGCAAGCTGTCGCAAACTGAAAATTTCCTCTCATAAGCATTGCATCTCACCATAAATTTGGAACGTGATTTGGCGAATGGTAATAATGTAGACCTTGTTTCTTGCGGGTTTTTCCCATTTTCTATTTTGTTGTCTTTTTATGCTGAGCAATAAGTAATATACTGTCAGCGATATCTACAATTACAACTTCCAGACAGTAGTAGGGCTAGAAAAAGATATTTGTGTGGACTTCCCTCTTTGACAGGATGCACATGTGGAAAATATGCAGAAGCATGAACTCTTTCTGCAGGCTGCCATTACATTATTGGCATTTGGCAGATGCTCTTATCCAGAGCGACATACAGTTGATTAGACTAAGCAGGAGACAATCCTCCCCTGGAGCAATGCAGGGTTAAGGGCCTCGCTCAAGGGCCCAACGGCTGTGTGGATCTTATTGTGGCTACACTGGGATTAGAACCACCAACCTTGCGCGTTATTTACCTTAACCACTACGCTACAGGCCACCCATTAATTACATTCGGCTCATTGGCAGACCTGTGCTTCTAACAGGGGCTACAAATTATTCTATGGTCAGCCTAATCCTGTATGTTAGAGGCTGCAAGATCTTCAATTAATGCTATACTTAATCCAGAAGAGGGCGCCTTTACAGCATCGTACATTTATTTCTCATTTTGAATTCTGGACTACGGAGAACAACAGTGCCTCCTAGTCAGCATATCCAGCAAGATATGTGTACTAAATAAACGTAACATAATTACTCTGAATAACGCTCATTAAAAACAATGACACTTACCTTGCCTCGTACAGACATACATGTTTTCTTTCTAGTTAGATAGTTTCTTATAAATATAATTTGTGGAAATGAACTAGTTTGGTAATAATAGTAATACATTACAAATGTAATGTGTAGGCATGCTTTTACACTTCACTAATCGTAGCGTTACTAAAACTTGTCAAGGATAATGCACTACAAAGAGCTGTATAGTATCACTACAGACTTTAGTGACAATCAGTACTGCACATTGGACATTAGATGTCACTATAAGGCAAGTTCTGAAAACTACATTACCACCGTTAGCTTCAATTTCCTTAGTGTTGGCGGCCAAGAGACCGTTTATCTTGTGTAACCTGTTTGTAACAGTGTGGAGGTAAGAGCGTTATGCGGTAAAGGTGAAAGGTCATACGCACGGTCACATTTCATGCCCTGGTGGATGAGGCCGTACAGCAGGGAGCCGCAGTGATCGCAGAAGGTGGGGCTGGAGTACGTGTGCACCTTGAACTTGTGTTTACTCCGTGGGTCCTGTGTGATAAAGCAAAAGACAGTGTCCTCAAAAGGGAAGCAATTAGCGCTGATAACATTGCATCGATACCGTTACATCACTGCAAACACTACTGTGATAACATTTATGAGAGACGGTCGCATATCAGAAGCCGACATGGTGATGGACAAGCCATGTCAGCCAGTTCACATTTAGGCTTAATCAATCAATCAAATTTTAATTATATCACACAGTTTGTGCCGAGGCAGTTCAAAGTGCTTTACAGGCGCAAACAGATAAAATATAAGAATATAAAAAACACACACATATATATATATATATACACGTATACAATATATACACAAATATGTACATACACACACTGTATACACACAAATACATGCATGCAATACATATATATGCGATGCATCCCTTCTTTGACAGGATTGCACTATAAGCTTGCTTCCCTGCATTTATGCATTTTGAATGGGCTGTAAGCCAGTGATGTGTGTCATCCTAACATAGAGGTTCTTAAGTCACAGTCCTATAGTCCAGAGTAATGACTGTACAGTAAAATGCTATTTTGTGAAAGAACAAACATTTTACCAAAAAGAAAAAAAGCAAAGGATACAACAACAGACACATATACACCCAGACGAAGAGTGTAGAGTGTATAGGCAGCATCAGCATGAAAAAGGGGAAGACATTATGCACAGACTACAGAAATACATTTAAATTAACAAGCTAAGTCAAACAAGAGGCACAACAGACCCTTTGGTAATTGTTCTGAGCATTTGTGACTCGCCCCAAAGTGAAATTAGGAGATAAAATCTTTGGACACCCTCAAGCATTTTTATATGTGTTCAAGAAACAATACTGTATATGATTAAAGGCACGCAACTTTACTAGCAAGGACACTACCACATTCTCACATGACCATCTCTTTTGTATAAGCTGGCTAGCTTGTATGTAAAATTTTGTGGAGCTGTTATGTCGCTCTAAAATGAATTTGCATGACACCACAATCCAAAACAGAGAACAACAAGAGCGTAGAAGCGCGTGAACCATCGACGAGAGGATGGAAAGCTGCCACTGGGGCCACACCAGCATCGCGGGGGGAAGTGGGGGGGGGGGCGGGGGGTGTGCATTTCCTTAACACACACTGCGGGCACAGCTGTTGCTTCCGCGGCAGAGATAAACCCGAGGCGAATAATGGCGGAACCAGGAAACATGCCCTTTTCACTCCTCCTCGCAAGGCAGCCTTTCAGAAGACAATACGGGCAGAATAATAGCCGCCCCAAAAATAGGCAGGCCCCAGATCGAGTGAAGAGCGGGAGACAGCTCGGTCCAGCTGATGGAGGTCAGGCTGTTATTTATGTGCGCTGTGTACACAGAGTGGCGCGACAGGCGTGGGGACAGACTCGGGTCTGAGGTGAAGGAGAGAAGGAGGAGTGTCTCACTCTCACTTTATGCTCTCCATTACGCTCATCGTTCATTGTGCGGTTCATAACTTATTCATGCGGAGCTTCTGATTTATGGTAGCGCACTCTTGAGCACCAATTTGAAAATGCACTCATAGAGTACACTCCATTAAAAGGGCTGGCACTGTTGCATGGAAGTTTGGCCGGCGTGTGCTGGCAAGAGGCACTTGGTCAAAGAGTCAACCAAATACAAAAAAAAAGCATGAATAATTAAGCTAATGAGAGCATAGACACATACACATGCAAGCACACGTGCAGAGATGGACAGATGGACAGACGGATGCACCCACACACAGACACACACGTGCATGCAGACAGAGACACACACACACGTGCCTGCACACAGTCAGACACATACATGCACACACACGTGCACACACACGCACACATAAACACACAAACACACACACTTGAGGGAGAAGCACACACACGCACACAAACACACAAACACACACACTTGAGGGAGAAACACACACACGCACACATACATGCACACATAAACACACAAACACACACACTTGAGGGAGAAGCACACACACGCACACACGCACACATAAACACACAAACACACACACTTGAGGGAGAAGCACACACACACGCACACAAACACACACACTTGAGGGAGAAGCACACACACGCACACATAAACACACAAACACACACACTTGAGGGAGAAGCACACACACACACACATAAACACACAAACATACACACACTTGAGGGAGAAGCACACACATGCACACATAAACACACAAACACACACACACTTGAGGGAGAAGCACACACACGCACACATAAACACACAAACACACACACACACTTGAGGGAGAAGAACCCAAGGTCATTGCGGTGCATTACACTGCATTTCTACAGCGAGGGCTCAGGCAGGAATGGGAGGAGAAGAGGAATAGAGGAGAGAAGAAGAGAACCGTTGCCATGGTGCTGTGTGTGTGTGTGTGTGTGTGTGTGTGCGCTGTGCCCTGGCAGTCTCCCCTGAGAGAGCGGTGCTGGTCCTGCCATCTCTCCTGACACATAAAACTCTCACATTCCAGCCCCCAGTCCACCACCTCCCAGGAACCCAGCACACTCCTCAACAGCTGTGCTTCAAATTGGAAATCCAATAACCAAAACAACCCAACAGAAGGAAAACAATCCCATTATGCAAATCCAGGAGGGGTCCTCTAAATGAAATGGACTGGATGACATTTTTGACAATTTAATTTGTAACTGGATGAAACACTTAATCACCTAAAGAGGGAAAACTAACAGGACTGAGAAAGTACCGGAAACCCAGGCTGTGGCTCAATTTCTCAAGTTGTCATATCCAGCCGTGCGCTGCGGTAAGATGTCCCCTCCGTAAAGGCCAAAAAACTGACACGATGCCCGCACCTCGGGGTGTGGGGACGTCGCACACTGTACAGAGGCTACAAAAACTAGCCCTTTAGCCAAATCTGCCATTCTCATAGGCAAGTCTGAATAATGTGCAAAGGTCACTGTAAGATAAACATGCTGTAAATATAAGTTTTTAGCAAAATAGTAATGCATACTGTATTTACAGTATTGCAGCCTTAAGGCCCATCCACACCAAGAACGATAGCTATAACGATAACTACAAATATTCAGTTTTAAAAATAAAACTTGGATGACGGAGTGTACAGCACAACTACAACGACAACAACAGTGACAAACGATATAGTTGGCCTCACACAATTTTTTCCAGATGCATAAACAATATAAAACACAAACAGGCAATCAAAAAGCACCAGAAATACAGCCCGCCACGTGCAAAACGGGAGAGGACGTAGCCCAGAGGCTATTTATAGAATCTTATCGTTCAGCAGTGTGGATGCTCACATCGTTATGGTTATGGTTATCATTATAGTTCTTTGTTTGGATGGGCCTTTACCCACATTCGGAAGGCAGAAATCTCCGCTCTGCACATTAATATGAACATAATTCAATGCAGGAAATACCCATATTGTACTGACTGAATATCCTCCAGTAATCAAATAGGTATGGCAGTAAAGGACATGAAAAGGCACTCAGACTCTCCCTTTGTCCTGCAGTAGATTCCAGCGGCAGGAGGGAAATAGGCCAGCGTTTCTCTATTAAGCGCTTATCTGAGGATCGGTGGAGGGTGCCATCAGTGCACATATTGGAAAGAGCTTTTTTTTTTTTTACGGCACTGTATATGAAAAAGGAATTGTTCTATGGAAGGCAGTCCGAGCGGCTAGCGCGGTTTGGGTTTGATTGTGTGACGCTGGTTTTTCCGGGCCGGCTCTCAAATCCGGGAGCCAGGTTTCCACCCCTCCCCAGATGCGTGTAGTCATTGGCGGCGCTCGTAGCTGGTGGCGATGTCTGTGACACTGTGGAGTGGGAGCTGTCATGACCAGGGGCCAAATAAGTCAGGACAGGAGGCTTCAAGGGCCCGCCAAGACTCCCAACTCCAACCCTGGCGAGCGACTACCCTCGAAAGGTTACAAAGCAGCCAAATTCACAATTCCACACGCAACATGGCTCACAGCTTGTGTCTTTTCTGGTGAAAGGTTCTGTGTAAACTGTCTGGTTTCATTCAGCAGCCGTGATGACTGATCTACAGCGAGGGTGGTGGCATCACTCTTTTAGCCGGAGATAGTGTAGTACTCGAAAAAGGGTGCCGGCAGCTCAGTCAAGAGGTTAACTATCGTCTCGAGTCATCGTGGTCACGCGTTCCGCAGTTCTGAATCGCACCAGACGCTACCGCCCCTGAGAAAGAGCTCCCTTCGTTTGGTGTACTGCAGAAGGTCGCATTCTGCTCTTCCTCAGCACTTTTAGCATGCGTGACTTCCTCACAAACCGTGCCTCACAGCAAACTTTAACTCTCCCCACCCGGCCCAACGGTCGGCAGGGAATCTGCGGATATCAGCCTCTCCGTCTGAGCGACCGAGCGAGCGGCGCGGGATCTGATCCTAATGTATTCCAGAGACGCGTGGCAGACTGTCACATGACCCCACTGGTATTAATAATGTGATTGTGCATACCATGGAAATGCAGCAGGAAATGCGCAATTGCATTTTTAAGAGGTGGAAACCACATCAGACACGCGGAAAAGCTCAGTCAAAAGAAGGATGTGCGTGCATTTGTTTACAGTGGTGTGCAAAATTGTGTACAATTAATATCTAAGTGAACGGAAGCGACCTGACCTCTAAATGGTACAACTTTAAACATGACACATTTCCTCAAATTTTAAAGCAAGATGATGAAATTTGTGACAGTTTTAAAATAATTATTAAAAAGGAAAAAGGCCCTGAGCAAAAGGAACCCTGTGAGTTACTACTTTGTAACTCCTCCCCGGGTAACGCTAACAGCTTGCAAACACTTCCTGTAGCCAATATAGCTAGTATTTCAATTCTTGCTTTTGGAATTTTCCCCCATTCTTCCTCTTAATTAATTTTTATGTGCATAACAGCGTGTGTGTGTGTGTGTGTGTGTGTGTGTGTGTGTGTGTGTGTCTGCGTTTGAGTGCATGTCTGTTTGTGAGCCTGTGTTTACGTGCGTTACAGTATGCATGCATGTTTGTATGTATGTGTCTGTGTGCATGCGTGTTTGTGTTGTCTGTGTTTATGCACATTACAGTATGTGTGAGTGCATGCCTGTTTGTGTGTATTTATTACTGCATGCACGTGTTCACGTGCGTTACAGTATGCATGCGTGTTTGTGTATGTGTTCTGTGTTTATGTGCATTACAGCAAGTGTGTGTGTGTGTGTGTGTGTGTGTGTATTTGTTACTGCCTACGTGTGTTCCAGTATGCATGTATGTTTGTATGTATGTATGTGTGTGTGTGTGTGTGCGTATGTGTTTATGACTGCTGTAATTACAGGCTGTATCTGCTGCAGGCTCACAATGTAGGAGCCTTTGAGTGATTAGACCTGCCTCCCCACTCTGTAATGAGCAACCCAGGAGGAAGTGCTGCTGACCGGACGCAGCTGTCGAACTACCTGCTCGTTTGCATAAAAGTGACATTTTTAGCACACCAGATAGACCTGTTCTCTGTCAGAAAAGGAAGCAAAGCCGCACCTTAATACCACGCTCGAGTAGACCCACGCTAGTCTACGGGTAAAGTGCTAATGACTTCACGCACCAACGCGCCCCTTTCGGTGCCATCCGCTGTTTTTAATCCCGTGTCTACATAAAGTCTCATTTCCAGAGGCGGATTCAAATAACATCACATAACAGTCAATATCAATCTGTGGTAGCACCTGCCAGGGTCTTAACTGACGCTCTCCAGGATCGCTGCAGAACAAATGAACATTATCGACAAACCGAGTTAAAAATGCGCAAATAAATAATACCATTAAATTATCACGGATCATTTAGGTGATTTGCAGACATTGTTATGCCGGGCGGTTTACCTAGCTTTCACATTATCAATTCATAGTGCTGGACATACGCGAGTGGCCCAAAGGCTAAGCAATAGCAACTCAATTACATTGAAACATCTTCCATCTCAAAGGCTCAAATAAATGTTCAACGTACCGGTACATATATGTCCCTCAAATATACATTTTAGAAAAACAACACTGACCAGCAGGGTCAAATCGATATCTTAAGAACCATGCAACCTGAAATCGAGTAACCTTGTCCAATCCTCTAACCACACACGGGTTTCAACACTTCTTAATACTGTTAATCCTTTGAAATGTGCACTCAAAATCATGCTAATGGGCCGAGAGTTGCAGAGGGCAAGTTTCACATTACTTTGCTAGAAGCATGCATTTAATGAGACCATTCTTCATTCGCATACCGACTCAAGCTTGTCAAATGTCTTTTTCCCAGCTAGTGCATTTAGCTGCGCTTTCAAAGAAGTGCGCTGAAGAAGCATACAGAAATGAAGATGGGGTTAAACGCTGAGCCGGCTGAGCGAATTCCTCTACCCTTTAAAAAATAACTGAATCCTAACAAACATGGAACTACTGTAGAATTGAATGCTAAAATGCGTACAGTTATATAAAAGCAAAAGTATGGCGGGAGAGAAATCCCCAGTTACAAACTGGTAAAGCAGCATTGGTGATGCTAAATGACAGTTGCGAGTTGTGCGTGTTTTAGCTGCGCTGAGCCGGCTGAGCGAATTCCTATACCCTTTAAAAAATAACTGAATCCTAACAAACATGGAACTACTGTACAATTGAATGCTAAAGTGCGTACAGTTATGTAAAAGCAAAAGTATGGCTGGAGAGAAATCCCCAGTTACAAACTGGTAAAGCAGCATTGGTGATGCTAAATGACAGTTGCTAGTTGTGCGTGTTTTAGAGAACAACATCAGGGCCACAGGGGTATATCTGAGAGGTCTGACGCTGTGGTCAGGTGCACCTGCTCAAATCCTGCAACTGCCCTGGATAGCTGAGAGCTAGCATGGAGGAGGCCACATTCAATTTCACTTTTCTCTCCACTCCAGCGATTTCATATCTTTTATTACAGTTTGCAATTGTACAAGGAATGAAAACGCATATATAAGCACCCCCTAGACACCATCAAATTATGAACATAATGAGGTGCAAGTGCACATCAATGGGTTAGTAAAGCTATAAATATTTTGGATGAAATAAGGTCTTGACAGACCTCTTATTAATCAGTAAAATATTACATATATTTGCAAATGCCCTTGTCCAGGGTGAATTACAATGCTTTCAGCAGAACTCATTTGCATAGTTTTTTTTCTTCATCACTGATGTATTTCAGCAAAAGCACTTTTTTTTGCTGAAGGCGGCAGTACTGAGCTTAGGATTTCACACAATAGAGAGCCACACTTAATGTGGTTGAAATGCAAACTAAACCAAAAAAAAAAGTGTTCCACACCTGTTATGGAGGATCTTAAAAGAACGGTTAAATTCTGTGGTGATTATATACAGAAGCGTAGGGGAAAGATGTGGGGGATTAGGCAGTATTTTGTGGACATCAGGGATGGATTCCACGTGTTGCATACTGTGACGAGCGGAAGGGGAGGTGGATATAGAGAGCACTGATTCACTTGCGCTGCCATTGCTGCACTGTACATTTATTTCACCTTCTCCCATTCATAGCAGCCAGAAAACAGCTCCGTGAACAGGAGCCAAATATATAGATGAGCACGACAATTACCTACACCTGCCAGGTGGTAATAATACAATAATTGGAAAACCCTGACTGAGATTATGAAAAAAATAATCATCCTGACAATCGGCAGGCGGGGGGGGGGGGGGGGAGGTGTTTACTAAAACGGAACATCAAATGAAACTGACCAACCGTTTCTTGCTCTCCACCCTATTCCTCCATTTCCTTTGTGAAAAACTGAACTACATGTAACCCAACAGTGATAGATGACTGCTTTGCATTGAACCGAAATAAGGTTTTACATTTTCAAAAAGCCATTTCACCATCTGCGCATGTTCTCCATTCCTTCGTTTCCCTGTGCCTGGATGGACCGACACTCGCCCAGATCTCTCGGTCAGGCTGGGTTTGGGGTGGGGTGAGGGCAGAGCATAGCAGAAGCCGGGGTCATGACGACACCGTCCGTTTCACCCTCCGGTGCGACGACACGCTCGCTCTTGGAACCATCCGCACATAGCTCCATACCATCCTTCGCAGAACTAACACACTCTGACAACCCGTGATGTTGAGTGGGTCTGCAGAAACGCCACATAATCGCGCGGGCAGGCAGTGGCTACCAAGCCGAACTCATATGCAGATAGAGACGCTATATTTACATATCGTATAAATAGGGTATGGAAAAAAGTGGGAAGGCTTGTGCGCATTATCGGAGCACAGACACTGGCCGTGACAGGCCCAATCACTGCTGATTTACTCCATCGCACGAGAGCTACCACTGGCTGAATGGATCTGTCTGAGAACGGGGTGGAGGGGGGTCCGCCCTTATTAAATCAGCCACTCATGAGGGATGAGCTGTAGTGTAATAACATCATATTTATAGTGTCACCCACTCATAACCTTGCGTGCATCAGCAGAGCCATCCCCACGGTTTTAGTGGGAGGAAGAGAGGCAGAGGACAGGGCGCTGATTAATGTACTGTGACAAACGAGGTGAATGGGTTAATCAAAGGGGGGGCAGCGAGGCAGGCTTTCTCTCATTACATTACAGTTAGGTTAGCTGACGCTTTTATCCAAAGCTATTTACAGTTGATTTGGCGAAGCGCGGACCAATCGCGCCTTGATCGATGTGTGGGTAAGGGGTTAAGAACATGCGTTTCTCTCTCATTTTCGCTCAAACCTTTGTGTCATGGTGGCGCAGCGTGGGTCGGGAGGCACAGGGGAGGGCAGAAACAGGAAGCGCACCCTGTGGCTCAGGTGGCAGGTCTGGCCAGGAGCCAGGGGTTCCCTGGAAAGACGGGGCCCGCCCGCATTATTATCCCAACGCTTCCGCTCCACGCCCCTGCAGCCCTGGCGCTCGGGGACACGCTTCTGAGAGGGAGACGACAGAGGGCTTCGCCCGCCCGCCACTCGCTCCACCCCCCTGGGGTCAGGGGTCAGGGGTCGGATGCTAACCGAAAGGCTCCTGAGAGGAGCTCTGGGGCCCGTCCTGAAGCCCCGCCACTGAACACGTCAGGCCCGGTTTGTGTTGGCGAAACAGGAATATGTAATCACGGCCAGAGGGCACAGCAGCCCAGAAGCAAACAATGTTCTGGTTGCAGATGCAACAAATACAACAACGGCAGCAGCAGCAAATCATACAACCGAAAGCAGAGGAAGCAGGGGTCCACTGAAAATAAACCGAGAGGTAGAGAGAGAAAGATAGAAAGATATTAATCAAACAGGGCCCAAGTCCTTATCTTGGTTGTACTGTTAGCAGTAGAAATTGTACTTCTCTCTAGGGTCTTTCAGCACACTTGTCGCTGGTTATAGGTATGCACTTTGTTGTACATTGCCCTGGATAACAGCGTCTGCCAAATGCCAATAATGTAATGTAATGTAAAGGAGCAATGAGAGACAGTGTTTTTGCGTGTGTGGGTGCATGCATGCGTGTTGGAGTGTGTGTATGTGTGAGAGCATACTGTGTGTATAATGTATGTGAGAGAGAGATAGACATGTTTACGACAAATATAGTACATATGTGTTGCTTTGCCAATGTGACAAGTTGTTCTGTCAAGAAAGCAAACTGACAAACAGACAGACAGACAGAGCATTGCAACACTACCCAAGGAGCATATTTGACGAGATGCCTTTTCACAGCAAGGAAGCAGAGGGCTTCAGCAGGCCACACACACACACACACACACACACACACGCACACACACACACACACACACACACACACACACACACAATCTTTATCCGCAGTATCACTACGGTTCCAGTCTGCAGGCTGCCACCTCTACTGCCAGCGCTGGAGGGCACCTAACAACCCAGTGTGCTAATCCCCCAGATCTCAGAGTACAGCTCATCCGCACCCTCGCAGGAAGAAGAGCACACTCATTTATCCTGCTGTGTTTCACAACCTACTCCGCTTTCCAAAAAGCCTTCTTTTAAAATAAGTACACTGTCAGCAAACCACAATGCTCTAGAAATGGCTGCTTGTGAACCTGTATGGCATAAAACGTAAGGCCATATGAGGTATTGAACCAGCTTACCAGTTGTTCATTTATGTGCCATTTAGAATACAAAAAAACTGGAAGAAAACCTTAGGTATTAAATGTGGTAACATGTACTTTAAATACATGATACACTGGACATAAACCTCAGCAACACAAGGCACAGACAAGATACCTACAGTACATAAAACACTCACAAGCACAACCATGTACTGCTGAGATATACAGTACATCTAAAATAATCCTCCAAAACCCTCAAGGCTGCCACTAAACCTCACAATATTAGTTGCACAAGCCTCAGACCCTAAATTCAGCTGAAGTTTTGGAGATGTAAATCTACGCCCATGAAATGAAATCCTCATACAATCCAATGGCCTAGAAGGGACATATTTTTACAAACTTTGAAGATGTGGTGTAATCCAGTGTTGTTGGACTGATAACGCATAATCATAATCTTCCCCGAATAAAAGTCAAACCATGAGTCACCATTTACCAGAAGAAAATGAGATCTGATCTGAACAGAACTGTAAAACACCAGCGCATGTTCCTAGAATCTGGGACTAAAACAGCAGCCCCACAACAACCAGGAGAACAGCACTGTCTAATGCTACGATGAGGGCTTGGGATCATTCTCATTTAAAACCGCCCGTATATAGAGGTTTGCAGGTACGTTATAATGCTGTACTATATACTTGGTTCATCATCTGGAAAGCTCATTTCAAGTTAGCTGTAGCATTTCTGATATACTTATGTGGATGTGCTCATGCAAAACAAACACATGCTCTACTTTAAAAAATCTGGTTAATAATTATTGACAATTAAGTGGAGATTTCCCCACCTTTCTCCACTCCTTAATAAAGAGAATCTGTAGTAGACATGAGTGGATTTTAAAAGGCTGCCCATTACATTACATTACATAAGCCTTATTCCTTTCCCTCCCCTCGCATTATTTCATAGAAGCACTGAACATAAAACTTCAACACCCCCACAATGCTCTACATTACAGTTAATCAGCTGACACTTTTATCCATAGCGACTTGCAGTCCATTAGACTGAGCAGAGGACAATCCCTGCTGGAGCAATGTGGGGTTAAGGGCCTTTCTCAAGAGCTATTATTGTGGCTACACCGGGGCTTGAGCCACCAACCTTCCAGGTCCCAGTCATGTACCTTAGCCAGTAGGCCACAGGCCGCTTTACTGCTCTACAGTAAATCATAAAAAATATATGGTCTGTACAGCCATATAATACCATTGCACAGCGTCTCAGCCCCAGACAGACGAACACACCGTCTGGCAGTTTGGCCTGCTACAACATAGATAAAAAAAGTTCTTAAAAGCTTGGAGAGTAGGAGGAAAACACATGGCTAACGCATGTCAAGGCCTTCCCCTCTTTTAGAGTAACTGTATCCTGCAATGAGATCACTTAAGTAACCCATGCTTGCAAGTCACAGCTTCAGTTCACTCAAAGAAACAAAGCAGACGATATATGATATGCGCTGAAAGTGTACAGGAGGGTCTTGCCACGCAGGTACAGTCTGTGGTATTGTGGGAATATACGTGAGGCGTGTACTGTACTGTAGCTACAGAACGTTTTAGCTTTGGCTTGCCTGGCTCTACCTCCAACTTATCATTTCAATGAGCCCACAATGCAAATCATGTGGATAGACATGCTAAAATCCCGGCGCTCCAACGCCGCAGCGCAGCAGTCGTTCTGCCACTCACAGGAGCGGGTTCCCAAAGAGCCCCGGCGTCGGGCATCTTAAGACCCGCTGGGGCTGAAAGTGCGCCTTCCAGACGGAGTAGTTAATACCCGCGGTCCCTGGATGCATCCCCGCCGCACGGCCTTTTTAAACAAACCGGCCCATTTACATTTCACACAAACGGCCGATTGAAGGAGCGAAAGCCTATGGCTCTGTTCAGCAAAGGAAATCGTCTCGAATTAGCCTCTTATCAAAACCTCCGTCCTCACCGGGGTTTTAATGTAATTCAATTTACCAGCGACCAATTAGAAAACAGGCCTACGTGTGGACTTGGCCTCGGAGACGTTAGCCTTTCATGTAACGCAAGAAGGATGAAAGGATCGATTTATATTTTGATTATGAAATGGGTCCGTCGCCGTACGTGGGAAATGCACTGTAGAGGATATCAAAGGGGGCGACTTGAATAGATACAGCCCCAGCACAGAGAGAAAGAAGCGGTGTAGACAGGTGCACACGCTGCGGTGGACTTGGAAAGCACCAACTCGGGCTCTCGTTCATATGGAGCTTCTGCCAGGAACCATCCCCCCCTTCCCACCATCCACCACCCTCCACAGCCCAGCCACCCCTTTGTACGCAAGAGTCTTGGATTATTGGTATCAGCACGGATCATTTAGCAGGGTTTAATCAGTGGCCAGCGAATAAATATTTAACCTGCTCATTCACTGGATCTTCCCCAGCCGGCCGTAGCTGCACCCCTCCCTCCTCCCCCCTCGTTACGGCGCAAAGCTTTCCTGTGATTAAAACCCCGGGGACCTTGAACCCCAATTGCTGACAAACACACTGACCCAAATAAGTGTTCAGTGCATCCTGGCAACTCTGGGCCTGTTGGGAACAGAGCAAATAGCTTCTGGAGCGTGCGTATGGTACATGAGGACGACACGGGTTACAGCACTCTCTCTGAGGAAGCCAGGCACTGGGACACAGGAGGTGGTGGTGGGGGGGGTATGTGGGGGTCCGCAGGGGACAGTCCCCCCCCCCTGTGGACGGACAGGAAGAGGGGCGGCAGCCGCAGGGGACCTGTGGAGGCACCACGGGGCGGAGCCTTGCCCGGAGGATCTCCCCAGGGATCTCCGAGCGGCGAGTCCACGCTCAAATGCGACCAGTGATAAGGGAAGGGGGGAAACTGGGCCATTATCTTCGAGGAGCAGAATCAGGGAGGCACTAAACAACTACAAAAGCCATGTCAGTAACACAGCGCCCTGCTTTCCGTCACCTTATCTCTGTACCCTGCCGCCCCGCTGCTCTGTCCAATCTCACCGTGAGAGGCTGGAAATGGCAAAGTGCAGGTCATTGAAGTACTGTACAATACAAACCCAGGCCCTGTTCCCACAGTGACAGCATTAAGGACCCTTACAGTCCTTTCAATACATACGTGGCATCGATTGCGGTGTCCTGCTGAATTACGACTAGGGATGGGTATCATTAGCATTTTGTCAATACCAACATCGATCACAATGCTTATCGATTCCGATACTTAACGATATTCTTATTGAAATTCCTCTCCATAATTTGGTGCAGAACATGGATATTTTGCCATATTGTTCATATTCCGGCATGAAATATGTGTACATGGTTGCACTCATTTACTTTCGCTTTCAAGTTAAGTTGTATGTAATGTCTTTGCGGTTGTGTTCTTTCAGGGAGCATCATGGGATCTCTTGCGGTGTCGTTCGCTCACCCAGCTCATGCGTACATGCAACGCGCACGAGATGCTAGCATGAATATTGTTGAATCAGATGAAGCACAAATCATCTGTGTTCACATGCAACATGGAACTGCACCGTGTTTGAATCCCTGCAAAACCGTGCTGCTGCTGCTGGAATTTATTTTGATGCTTTAATATTTGCGGTACAATTTTAGGCCAGGGATAGCCGTGCCGCGTGTCATATGGAGGCGGAAACAGATGGAGACGACGAGTACTTTGGGCTAGCCAGGGACACCGTGGGGGAGAGAAGGGGAGGAGGAGAAGGGCAGGGAATAGGACATGTTTCAGCTGCCAAACGTTGTCTGTAGGCCTACATGCGTTGGAAATGAAAAGTTCCCAAAAAGGCGTATTAGCGTAGTTCCTGATCACAGGCTTAGAATAATGAGGAAAACAGTTTGCATACCATCGGTGATGTTGCATAGACAGAGCTGTTCAGTACACGATCAACTCATTTATTTTAATATGTTTGCTATAATGACATGGTCTATTCTAATGTTATGGATAAACGCAAAATGGAACACTAACTTTTAATGTTTTCACATTGCAGCAGGTGAGAACAGTTTCACACATTGGAATTAGATTTTATACATTTTTATATCACTTATTCATTATGTCCCTGATGAGTAATGGTGTTAATACCATCGTCATTAGGGTCAGCTGCAAATGTAATATAGGCTACCAGCTTTTAAAATAAATAAATAAATAAATAAGCATCTTTTTATTGAAAAACTTTTTTTTTATTTTTTTTACATATTTTCCTTATACTTTTCAGCTATGTTAGAACAGTTTAAAGAGGACGTAATGAATTGAGTACATGGTGTATATATCGATAGGAGATATATTAGTCCGGACCAAAAAATCTGTTTTGGTCCTGACTAATCAGGAAGCTGTTCTAATAAAATACCGTTTCTCAATACCCATCCCGAGTTATGACACTCATCTGATAGGAGTTTTAGGCTGTGAATGCCTGTAGCCAGCAGCTGAGAGAACACATGACTACTCTATACCAGACAGTAACGCATACTCATAGGACAACCGGCCACAACAGGTCAGCCCTCCACTCATCTACCAACAGCCTCCCCGGCACACACTAGTAAACGTGTTGAGGATGGTAGTAACCTCTGGCTTTGTTGACTTGGTAGTGTGAGTGACAGTCCCCAATTCTCATCAGAGGCGATGAAAGAGCCTTCTGATTGGTGGAGAGTTTGCAAATGTACTTCCAACACCGCACATAAATCACGCTACACATGTATATGCTGAATTAAAGCAGTCACATGAGCTAATGCGATTTGAGGGCATAAGAGCACAGAGTGCTGTGGGGGGCGTCAGAGGGGGGGTGTGTGGGTACAGAGCTGGGCACTCGCAGGTCCTGTTGGAGCTCAGACCCCCGGCCTGCTGGGATTCAAGCCAGCGGGGCTCCAGGAAGGTCACGCTGAATACAAAACCGGCTGCCAAAGGGTCAGCACCTTGACACCATCTCCCCACCACTACAGCAGAAATGCACAAAGCTCCGGAGGTTAACGGGCAAAATGCATACAAACTGAGCCAACATGGCAGGGGCACCACAGACTGCAGCGTGGCTGCACTGTACATTTCCACACGGGTCTCCAGTCTATCGCTGCCTCTGCTCTAAGGTGCAGCTGATAGCCATGAGTGTAACCAAAATAAGATGCAGTTGTATGAGTCATGTACGCAATCCATTTTATGGAAATGGTGAGCACGGTGACATTGTGGTGGGGAAGCGGTCGCTGACAAGAGACGGCTCAGCCTGCATAACAGGCTTTAATATGTGTTCGGGTCATCGCAAGCTAACACGGTCCTCCGAACACAGGGATGGTCTGTGTTATTTGTCGTTTTCCCTATAAATATTGGTCCAATTCACATCAAAGAGTTTTAGTGTCTGGGATAGTCAATAAGCAACCAGATTCATAAACCACATTCCTCAGGAGAAAAGGTTAATGTAACGCTCTGCTGACTGAGGCATCCTGTGCTGAACAGGCCTTCACAGGAGAGGACAGCTTTTCAGTAACCCTGTGTGGGCTGTGCGTGAGGCTCCACACCCTTTCCCACCCGATTCATCACACCTCCATCTCAGCACATCTCCTCTGCTCCTGCCGCAGGAGCGCCAGGGAGGCATGGGAATGGCTTTATCCCACGGGCAGGCTTCCTGGCAGGACGCGCATCCCAGCGAAGCCGGTGATCCGTAATCTGGGAGCGATTACACATAACGTGGGTGACGGGGGCAGGCCGGCAGGGACACGGCCAGGCCGGGAGAGGGGTGGGAGGCACAGGGAGGGGGAGGCGGGAGGAGGCGCCCGCTCCTTATCCTGGCATTACTCAGCGGGGGGGGGGGGGGGGCGGAGGGCACGGCGCAGAACGCCAGTCAGAGGGAACTTTGCTCCACCGCCTCGTCGTCTGTACCAACGCAGGCACCCCTGGTTTCCTGTCAGCCGCGTTTTAGCGCCGGGTGGATGTGACCCAGTTAGTGGCAGATACTGCAGCAGGAAGGCGGAACTCTACTCACGTCTGAGGCAGGACCCTTATCTGCGCCGGGACAGGAGAAGGTGACGAACTCATGGCAGCGCTTGTGCACCACGAAGCAGCAGACTGCGGAGAGAAGAGGGGAGGGGAGAGGAGAGGGGACCATTAATCACTGCCAGCACGTCGCCCGGGCCGTCACAGCAGAACGGGGACAAATCAGCGCGCACCAAATAATAACAGCAATTACCCAGGCCGACAGCACCGAGCACGCTCCGCACAAAAGCCTGAAATCCAAGCTTGAATTATGGCGGAGGAAGATCGTGATCTACGCAGAAATGACACGATGCAAAACGTTTCACTCACATTTCCCTCCGGTTTTTTGTCAGAGGATGACTCGTGCTGCCACACTGAAGGCAGGGCACGGGGGGGTGGGGGTGGGGGGGGGGGGTGGGAGAGTGCTGGGGTGGGTTGTCTTTGCAACTACATTACATGAAATCCAATGCACTTTCAGCGCGATATGATCAAAACAGAGAATATAAAAGTGGTGTGTTCAAAATTCACACCTAAACAACTGACAGCTATGCTAATCCTCTTCTCTTCAACGACAAAACACAATGCCCACCTGTGTCTGTAACATCGAGAATAACCTGCCGCTGTCTATATTCCAGAAAAATCCGAAGAGCAGTAAGATTAGATGAAGAAATCGACACATCCCACTCTGGATTAAAGTGTCTCCTTGGACAGAATGATAATGCGAGTCTGTGTGTTTGCCCCTGGCAGGCCTGGTGCATACAGTGTGAACGCTCGTGCCCTCCAACAGCGTCTACCCCCACGCACAGCCGCCCACGCACCGCACTGACACTACAGCACACAAGTGTGCACAGCCGAGAGACAGAACGACGCAGAGGGAGGACAGAGGGAGAGAGAGAGAGCAAGAGGGGAGGGCGGAGAGAGAGAGCTGAAAAAGCCACAGAAAAGGGACTATAGAAAAGGGAAGGCAGATAAAAAGACTTTTAATGAGGCCAAATGGGGTTTTTTTTCTTCGCCCCTTTGAAGACGGCAGCTCTTAAACGCTGTTATTAGCAACGAAAACTTGAGCATTATTTAACCTTAAGAAATTCAGACCACAAAAATAACGCACTACATTTTGCTCTTATTTGCTTTTCAGGTTCCACAAAGTAAAAGTATTTTGAGCTCAGGCAAAGTCAAAGACAAAGGTGCACCCAAATAAAAGCACTGACAACATGATCAGGAAAATCAAGCAATTTATCCGCGATGGATCTGATGAGCTGGACAGCTGATGAGAAATGTATTTTGGCTGGCCTATTGGCAGCTTGTTCCTGAAAGAGCTTGCTGGATTCATCACCAGTGTTTTTGTCTTCAAGAGAATTACAGCCTCTATGAGGTAAGGATTCCAAGAAACGCTGCACATTTTAATCTGCCCGAGTACCACAAGGGGAGAGGCCTTTTACTGCAAGCTTCACACTCCATTAGCGAGGAGTGCCCAACTGGGCTGACTACATCTCTGCTGCAGCAGTACTGCCAGCAAAAAAACTGATTTTAATTAAAAATGTTAATTTCAAATCATTAACCTCTGATACGTTTTTTTCTTGCCCTGCTTTTAGTTCCTTCTCTAGAAAGTTTGCTGCATTTCTGACAACCATGCAAAGTTACTTCTTTTACCTTAACACCCTCTGAAGTTGTACCAATGCTACTCCGCATGCTCTTGTATGAGAGCCTAATATCTACTAGGTACTGTATACCCTAATCACATAATGTATACCGTATTTGCATAATATTCAATTTGTTGCTTTTGAAGTCACATTTGGCGGGGGGTGGGGGGGTGGGGTGGGGGGGGTAATCTTGTATTATCATTTTATATTACAGGAGGCTTCCAGATTCACCCTGTGGAATCTATGACAGTCAGCTAGTAAATCATCTGTGTGCTCAGTATGTTGACATGCATAAACAGCCCGCAGAGCTGTGATCTGTCAGACCTGGGCACAGAACAGCCTCAAACTGAGCTCAATGTGTATAAGGTCATGGCTATTCAGGCAAATTCAGTTTCAGCAAGCATTAACATTGATTTTTTTGGTAAATGGTCACTGGATGTTGCCACTTGTTCTCACACAAGCTTTGTCTAGGCCGTCCTCGCTCTTTCCATCAGCACAAGAACAGCACTGACAGAGGACATAATCTCACCATCAGAGCAGGCCTTTACTTTTAGGGCCTTTCGATCAAATGAGCATCTTCCTTGCTCCTGTACTGGAAATTCTGCAGGAAAAGCCAGGCGTTCCGCTTTCAGAATTGCACACGGACTGACGTGGAAAAGCTCTGGGAAGAGTTGTGGAGCGGTTCTGCACTGCGCTTTATTTAAGGGTGCTGGCGCAGCACGTGGAACAATCACAAATCAGCCCTGCCTGTCAATCACGTCCTCAGCCCAATGGTACGATGGCTGCCGGAGCCTCCTCTGCTAATCTTTCCTGTTCCCGTTCTGGTGCAACGCATCCATTTGAGAAAATGACTTCAGGTTTCAAATGAACCTTGAATGCGGCATTCCTCTTTCAGAAAGAGCTGAGCACACACTCTGTCCACGTAAGGAATGGAGCCATGCGCCATATTGCCTTTTGAGGTAATTGAATGCAGCATCATGTGCAGCTCTGTAAGTGGTCCTGAGTCTTATTAATTTAATTAGTGGTGATTGGTTGTTGGCATCTAAACGGTGCCATGATTCATCTTCCCTCCGTGCCTGGGAAGCGCAGTATAAAGTGAATAAAGTGGTGGCGGCAGCAGGCTCAGCTTCACCCGGTTCCTAATGAATTCAGGCCAAGCGAGCTTTACACGGACAATTCCCCAGTTAGCTCGTCAATGCTAATGCAGAATACAGCGGCACTTAACGCCCCGCTTCCAGTTTAATAACTTGCGTGATCAGCAACTGTGCTCAACGAGGGCTAGCATGTATGTAAACGCTGCAGCGGAAGCTTCAAAGTAGGTTTCTGAAGCGGGGGGGGGGGGGGGGGTCGACGGCGCGGAGACGGGGCCCAGCCTACCGCGCAGGCTTCACCCCCGCTGCGTCCGTAGCAACCCGACTAGACCGCGCGGGAGAGGGACCAGACTTTATGAAAGGTCAGTGAGAGAGGCAGGCTGGAGCTCACTGGAGCTCGCTGCAGCCCGATCGCTGGGAGACGGCTCTCCCTCTTCATTATTCAGCGCTTCATTAAATATACATGCGTTTAACAGTTCAGCGACTGCTGCCGAGGCCTCTACCAGCTCTATGGGAGCAGTGGGCAGACTCGCTACAGGAACCAGCTGCAATGACTCATCTCAACACTGCAGCTCACATTCAATTTAGAAATGTCCTCCGCTAGCTACGTGTTCTTACCTACTTGTTTGGCAAGACATACTGTATATACCAAATCTTGTACACATTTCTTGGTCATATGGGCAATTTGAAAGTTATAGATAGCTTTTCGAATAGCATAATTAGACACAAGAAGCGAATTCAGTTTCAAAAAAATTGAGAGAGTGCTACTGAGTATAAGAGAACTGGAGAGGAATGGGGAAAGATAACCTTGGAGCCATACAGCAAGGTAACAAGGATGAAATAGCATATGTTGATGTACAGTACAGTGGGCTCCAGAATTATTGCCACATGATAAATATGCATGAAAATACTGTTAACTAAGAAATAATAAAGCCGTTGACATAAACTTTATTTTCCATCATGTGTAGAGTGCTTTATCAATGACTCAATGGAATCTCCATGGGATTTTCCATGCTTGTTATCATTTTTATATTCTAGGGAAACAGGAAGTGATGGAGTGATCCATTAGATTGAGATTCACTAATTAAAGTTAGAAAATTTCATTTTGTTTGACGGTATTTGCAAAGGTTTTTACTCTAACACTGACACACCCACTTTACTTTCCTTTGTTCAAGCGACACGCGCGCTTGCGCGCCCACACCCACGCACACACACACACACCCACAACCTAACTTCCCCTACTAATTCCCGTTAGTTTATCTGTTCTGTGTTTGTACGTTTGTTTAATAAATATATTTTATTAAACCCGGTGTCTGTTTTGGCGTCACATAGACATGAGAGCCGAGTTAAAGCAGTCTTTCAAAGACCTTCCAACCTTCAGGTTATCGGTATGTTCAATCATTAATATTGGTTATTTTAATTATTAAATAAAATACTAAATGTGTGGTTAGGTTTGTCTGATAACAGTAATTTTATGAGACTGATTACTTTTTGCAGTTATACTGCTACATAACATTAATTGGCACCCCGGTTTCGTAGAGAGTAAAATCCCTACGTTATTTGGCGGCCTGTGCGAAGGACCCTACAGTAATTTGGTGCCCTGTGCGAGGACGCTACACACAACTCTCTCTCATATCGTGACGGCAGTTCCCTGGTCTCAGCCACCTACTGTAGAAAGAAGCACGCATTTTAAAAGTCTAGACTGATTTGCAACATAGTCCAGGTGCGTGCCTACTTAACCAGATTTCCCTGCTTCCTTCCCGCAAACCACACCCTTGCCACAAAAAAATGTATAAGCCTGAATTAACCTCGACCTGTGTTTTGTATGCGATCAGTACAGCATAATTATACATGACCAAATAGGAAAGCTTGAGCTACATGCTGTAATAGCTGTAGCATAATATAATTACACATCTTTCATTACTGATACAAATACATCATTAAATTTGAGTAACAAACTGAATTTGTGTAACACTTTCTCCTTGCACAACATGCTAAGTTTCATAAATGGCATAAAATGTGCTTGGTTAAAGACCAAGACGCTGTGGTTAGATTTTGCAGAAGCTAAATTTAGAAAAAGGAAATGGCAGCCAGCACACACACAACCCCAGCAACTTCGACCGAGAGGCCAATACTGTAGCATGCTCATCACAACATAACGACTCAGCCACTATCTAGCGTGTTTTTATGGCGATTAAACAAAACGGTATACACTTATTAAAAGAAACTGCAGGTGAAATATAACTTTTTGCCATGTCTGTGTAACTTATTCAGTTAACTAAGAACATTCAAAACTGATTTCGATCATTTCCTGAGCTTAGTCTTTGTTTATGCTTGCAAAAAGCGATGACACTTTAATCGTGATATTTTGAGCGTAGTTTTATTTTATACTGATTGTATTTTTACCATCTGAAAAAGGAAGCCATAAATGGGGCACACTGTATTTAGACAGCTGGTTAGTTATATCATATCTTAAAGCATAGCAGAAACTGAAGTGGCCTCACTTTCTCAGTTTCACTAGGGCTTCAGGATCATCTTCTGCACCACTGAACTACCTGACCTCTTTTTGAACCATTACATTGTCAGTTCACTGCCAATTTGACAGAATTATTGGCCAAAACCAAACATGTGAATCATCTTACAGGGATCTGCATAGAGGAATGGTCAAAAAGTCCCAAAAGTCCCTCCAAATGTGTTCCTTAACCTTGTCAAGCATTACAGGACAATAATCCATGCTGTTATCCTTGCCAGAGGTGGACGCACAAAGTACTAAACCAGGAGTGCCAATAGTTATGAAACTTTGATTTTAGTTAAATCTGTATTTTTTTTTGTATTAAAAGAAGGTTTATAAAGTACAGTATTTTTCACATGATGGCATTTTGAGTTTCTCAATAATTATATTGTTTATTCATTGTGCTTTGCCAGTCCACGGTTTCAATCATTCTGGAGCCCACTGTAAATCAATATGTTCTGACTTCTAACATCTACAGTAACATTTCTTTGTCACTGAGAAATCATGACAGGAAAGCTATCAAGTTGAGCTGTGTAGCTCACAGACTGTGACTGCCATCTTTGCGTTTCAGTAGGGAATGGGATGTTGTAGTTTCAAGAAAACAAAAAGAACATCTTCAAGAGTTCAAGAGCCTTTAAGAGACAGTGGTTAGCCATCTAGTCATCTCTTCTTCCTGAAAGGATAGCTATATAATGAATCAGATCTTAGAATTGCTAAATGCCAGTTGTAAAGAAAAAAACAACTATGTATATTTATTTTGAATACACACTTCATAAAACATGACAGCCAGTACCTGTGCAATCTGTCAATAAATGTACATCGCAAGTTTAATCAAATTATGAGGAGAAATTCAGACATCCATATGTACTGTATAGTATCCCTCTACCCATGATGGACTAGCCATTTCATAATCAATAGTTTATACTCAAATATATTATATACGTCAAATATAAACAAGAACAATTACTTGCAAAATAAGAACATACTACCATTGAAAGTCTTTTCATTCAATGGCACAATCATGGCAAGGTCATATTGTAGCCAATATTTGTAAAGTTGACCATAGATGATGGAACACTTGCACCCTGGATGAGAAAAAGCACTGGCACATAATTACAAACGCTTTGCATCTATTTTCATTGCAAAAAAGTGGGAGTTCCCCGGGGTCCCGGCAGGTGATCTGACCACGTTATAATCCCCTGTTGAAACATCAAAACAATTTCCCCTCTCTATACCTCAGCTGACGTGATGCGTGTCCAGCCACAAAATGGCTTTCAGTAACAGCGCAGACACAACAGGAAGGTGTGACACACTGATGGTAAATGAGCGTCTCCTGGCACAGCCAATAAAGGTTATGTACGAATACAGTTCATAACCATTAATTCTGAGTGATTATTTAATCCTGTTCCATGTGCTGATTCAATGAAGAAAGCTCAGCTTATAGCAATCTTCCTCCTTAGGATACATGTGATAGATCCTGTCATAACGATGTTTCTGCCTTTCCAGTGAGAGGAATGAGACTGAGCACGCACAGCCATTTTAAGCTCTCCTCCCTTGTTCCAGCTCTTTAATGAGTACCCGTGTGGCTGACAGCACGGGGGTTGGCTTTTAAAATCTGCATTTAAACATAACATTTCAGACCGCGCATTCACCTCCTCTGCGTATTGTCGTAACTCGTAATGTTTTTCTTTAACAACAGTTAAAACATGTTAACTCCGGTTAAAGTGAAAATTTAAAAAGAGGTGGCAGAATGCTCACCGGGTCCAGCTCCTGTTGCTGTATTAGTAGAGGTGGGGCCTCCTGGGAAGGTCTACAGCTGGGTAGTGTAACAGCAGGAAGTAGTTCACAAAATGCTCACACATGCGTAGTACACTAAATCTGTTGATGCCTTACATGCAAAAAACACTTTTAGGAACTACACATATGCAGATTCTCTATTTCTGTGCAAATTTTCCCTCGGGCAGTGCACTTCTCTATAATTGATAGCTGTCATAAGGGGCAGCCTGTAGTGGCTAATAAAAATAACTGGGACCTGGAAGGTAGTGGTTCAAGCCCTGGTGATAAGATCTGTGCAACGGTTGGGCTCTTGAGGAAGGCTCTTTACCCTGCATTGCTCCAGGGGGATTGTCCCCTGCTTAGCCTAATCAACTATAAGTCTCTTCGGATAAAAGAATCAGCTAAATAACAAATTATTATTATTACATACAGTGAGTCCCTGAGTAAGAGAGGCCTCAGCTGCAGTGTGGCTTACGTCGCCCTGCGGCGGGCAGCACACAGCCCAAGGACGTGGGAAGGAGACTCGGTCTCCCGGTGTCAAGGACAGCTCAGGACCACTACACCACCTGATGATTATTTATGTCACACGGGAGCAGCAGACTGATGGCCGGAGAGGTAGGGGAGCACAAGCCCCGCATCATAATGATCGGCCTTCATCAATCAATGGGCTGTCTGGAACATCAAAGCGGTTAAAGGGGTCTCGCAGAACAGACATCAAAGTTCCTGCGCACACACACGAGCACGCACCTGTGCGCGCGCGCCCTTTGCAGTCGATGTAAGCACAGCCTGAGGGTAAACACATCGCTCTAAACATGATTTCATTTGCTCTGGGTAAAAGGGCGTCTACCCGACTGTACCCGCTCCAATGTCAACTATTATGGCAACAAGCTAAGAAATCAAAATAGAAATATAATACTAAAACACCTAGTAACTTATCAGATGTATGCCACTCTTGACAAAACATAGTATATCATCCTAATAATACTTCATAAGGAGCTTTAAGTACATTTTAAGGTTGCTTGAAATGCCCTTTGTATACAGACTGACTGGACTCTAAGAGGCAAGTATTTGAGTACTCGACAGCTGTGTTATTCGGGGAGTAAATGGCCTACTTGTGAGCTGATTTGATTTTGCAATTCATTTAGATAAACATTCACAATTACAAATGTGTGTAGTATGATGATACACAGCCGCATATTTTATTAAGGGGAAGCACTTCTGAACTGCTAATAGATTTTCCAAGCTACGATATCTAGAACAGAAGGCCGATGTTTTGAAAGATCTGGGGTATGAAACCATAGCAACACAGTCATTTTTCCTAGCTGCATGTGCAAGCCTTCCCCTGTGTTATTGAAAAGAAATATTGCAGATTTCATATTTGGAAGAAGAAATAAAAAAAAACCAGTGGCAGTAAGAAAGATTTTTAATTTAAATGTTGGAAACATGGAACTGAACCACACAGACACACGTGTGCACACGCAACTCAAAAGCAAACAATTGAGGAAATAAAATATCTTATGTCACTGCATTCAAGAGCAGAACAACTTTGCAACATGGTTCATTCTGAGGAAATGACTTGAGCAGGTTACCAAAATGTTCACAAATTACATGGTAATTTGTTTCACTGAATGTGAGGGTTAATCTAGAGTAGATATAAGGGAAGATATTTTATGACAGTAACTTTGTATTGCTGTAAATAATCCCATATACAATAATATAGAGTATTGAAATGCAGCCAGGCTATTTTTAGCAAACCTGCAACTGACTTTACCTACTTTAGCCATGACTGTACATAAGCTAACCAGTTTCTACTACATGCCTGTTTATTTGCAGAATTTGCATGTGGAAGGTTAACTGTACTTACTGCAAAATTTCTTCATTTTTGTTGGTTTTATATCTGCTTCACGGTGGATTTAAGTAAATTAAAAAAACATTAATCGACTTACTTACTGAGTGAAAGATGTGCTATGATTAGAATCTTACATTAACACCAACAGTATTTTATTGATGCAGTGATTTTTTTGGAATTAATATTACTTTCCTACACTTGAGTATAGAAAGTGTGTGTGTGGGGGTGGGAGTTGGTGAGCTGCAACATATGAATGTGTGCTGCAGCTACTTCTGAGATAGGACAGACTTATAGGCATACAAATGGTACATTTTAATCAGGCCTAGTACATACATTTCATAATGTATATGTTGTTTTGGCTGTGTGTTTAAAGTTGAATGGCTCATGAACTATAATGCTCATCAAAATTCATACTGGAGGAGGAACTCAACCTGAGCTACGTTTTAATATTTTTCTCCCAGTTTGGAATGCTCAGTCATCCATCAAAACTCAAAAAGACAGACTTCCTGTGCTACAGCTGGACGGTCCACATCATCTTAAATATTACTTCCATAAATATGTTTAAACAAATTAAAAACCTGTTTATACAACTCAGGTGTCCATGTGAACAGCTTCAATGCTCACATAAAAAATGAATGGAAGCAAGGTCCTTTGTTTGGATACAAAGAAACTGCTGCATTGTGTTGCCAGGAAAGTGACAACATGATTTTAGCAGGGCATTATTATGGGTCCTCATTGGTATCTGCAGTGGAAAAAAACAGTCACTGCACATTATGCCCAAAGCTAAAGATTAATACTCAGAATGAGTTAACATCAACAGTATTATTTCTCCAGTGGGACAGCGCTGCAAGTTATTTCCATTTAGTCTACTTCGATTTATGAAATGTTGGGTGCTTTACAATTCTCTAAGAAGTAGAGTGATCGTAAATCAAATGTCAGCTGGTAAATATTGAACCTATTGATTGTGACCAATTACGTAAAACACACTGAGAATGGCCACCTAAAAATAATGGCAATTACTTTATACACTCAGTGAGCACTTTATTAGGTAGTTATTAGACTTATTTTTTAGAGTCTAATAACACTTTTGTGCTGCTGTATCCTATCCACTATAATGTGTGGTTATTCCCGTAACTGTCACCTTCTTGTCAGCTTTGATCAGTCTGGCCCTTCCACTCTGACCTTTCTCTTAACAAGGCATTTCTGCTGCACCATTCTCTGCAAACTCTATAGACTGTGGAGAACAGCAGTTTCTGAAAAACAGCTGAATGTCTTGACCACGTCCGCATGATTTTATGTATTTTTGCATGATTGGCTGACTAAATATTTGCATGAACAAGCTAGATTACAGGTTTACCTAATAGTGCTGAGTGTATTTCTCTATACACACGTTTCTGATGGTGACAGATACAGAACTGAGAAAGAGGAATGGGTAAGACAACAGAAAGTGTGTATCAATCAGCCATGCATGGCTCAGGGCTGATTGATACAAAAAGGCAGACAAACTCAATCTTATTTCCCAATTCAGATCCACAGGAGTGACACAAACCAGGAGCGGCAGAATGGTGCCCATGAAGAATGTAAGTCTGTTGCCAAGACAACAATTCAGGGTAAGAGCCATGCATACACAGGCAATGAATTGCGTAAAATGCACCTTTGGTATTCAAACCGGACACTGTGACAGTATTCAAGCTGATATGTTATATAATGCAAAACACCATGCCCCTTACTGTATGAGAAGGCTCTCTCAACTTTGCCAGCCTTACCAACACAGAGTGGCCCCATCAGACAGACAGATGTGCTTATGGTCTACGGAGTTTGCGTTCTAGTGAAATATCAGTCTATGATGCCTCACTGAGCTGCACATTAATCCATTTTTGCCACGTGTGCATGATAAGACCAACCGTGCATTATCACAATCCTTTTCTCCTGAAACCAAACGTAGGAGCACCACAGAATTAAAAATTCATTGAGAGACCTAATGCACTCAGCCTTTACCGGACAATGGTGACCATGACTTTCTGCCTAGCCTCTGAAGGTCAGGTTTGATGCATGCAAGATCCATTTGAAACGATAAGGGTAATAAATCGTTGTTGACGTGCATCACTCTCTCCGTTTGCTCTCTCTCTTTCTCCCCATCTCCCCACTCCTCCCTCCCCTGATCCCCTCTTCCTCTCCGGCGCCCCTCCCCCAGTCCCAAGTCCCCCTCTCTTTATGCAATACCCCACTGTTTAACTGCCCAGCTGTGCCGCTTCCCCTCCAAGAACCAGCATGCCCTTTAACACTGAACAGGGAGAGACAAACACAATCCGCCGTAAGCAGCCATTAGCCTCCAGGCCAGGCACAGCCATCTTCACTACATTTGCTTCCTCGCCATTCTGACCCAGTGGGGCTGCAGGAAACAGGATAGGCATTGGACACAGCAGGGGAGTTTTTAAACATATATGATGATATTAATAATAATAGTTTAATCATAATTTTGTTATTGAGCTGACACTTTTATCCAAAGCGACACAGTTGATTAGACTAAGCAGGACCCTGGAGCAATGTGCGGTTAAGGGCCTTGCTCGAGGGCCCAACAGCTGCGGGGATCTTATTATGGCTAGACCGAGGATTCAACCACCAACCACCAACCTTCCGGGTCCCAGTCATGTATCTTAGCCACTAGGCCACAGGGTATGTCTGTGTTCTTTTTCAGTATCAGCAGAGCTTTTGGTCAGTATTGGCAGTCAATGCGATACAGCAGATAGGGGTACTGGGGATTAATATTCACCTTTAGCCAGCATTGTAACCTTCAGATACACATATATAAATATTAGCCAGTGACCTGACTGCCTGATTAGGACTGTTTTCTGGTAGAAGATAATGCCTCCAGTTCACATGTGACATGTCACACAAACTGGAATGTGCCCCAACCTGCAGAGTGTCAGATCTTCTTTTCCCTGGCACACCCCCTTTTCCCTCCACAGCTCAATATCGCCAATATTTAGTACTCGGGCCACTGCTTGCAGTAATCTATTAACTGCGGTCATGGTTCAGAGCCCCAGCGTAACGCTCCACAACCTCTCCCCACAGCAGGGGTGAGCAGGCAGGAGTGGAGAATAAATACATATTTTTCAACAGGGTTTCCTGAATGCAAAGGGAAAGAATTTCAAGAACACTGAGTGTAAATGCATGGGAAACATGCGTGGAAGCACTGTCGATGCACCAGGCACAGCCACCTTTAATCAGACGTGACTGTTGTGCTTGGCGTATTGCAGTGTGCGGATGGAGGAGACTGATTAATACAAATACACTGTATTGACGCATTTTGTTGTGCCAATCACAGCTGCCATTACAAAGACAGAACATTTAGGAGTAAGAGGGTTTCTGAAGCTGCAGGTCTACAAGGCTATCAGAGAGCTACAGTGTCTGCATCGAAGCCAGACAAACAGGAAATATTAGAAGCATAGAAAATAAAGCCCATTTCTGTGATTGGCTAAGCCAGTTTGTGTTTGTGACACACCAAAGTCCACATCACACAACGCCTTCAATTCAGCAGCGGCAAGCCTCCACAATCATCAGCTCAAAGCTAGTTTTAACTGTTTCAGCACCATATATTCAGATATTTTTGACCTATGGATGTTATGAAATGTTCAAAGACAGACTACAAATCAATCTAAAAATGCCAGTGTACACTCTGTCACACATTCAGGAATATCAATATCAAAAACATATTTGAGAGAAAAATACTCTCTATTAAATGCAGGGAAAAATATATATTCTGATCAGGCATAATCCCCACATTTGCCTGAAAAAGTGGAAATCTAAAGAAACGTTGCTATTGCTTTGTTGACAGTCATTAACCGCTCAGCCCAACCCCACTCTCCAACACTATGGAACTCTCTGACTTCAATAGAGGACATGAGAAAATAATAATCCACGTGAATTTCAGTGGAAACACGTAGCCCCAAACAGGTTTTTGGGGTGTGGCAACATGTCCTTAAGGGAAAATTGTCCATAAGAATTCTGCTGGTACAACATTGAGCACATGGTGGCATACTAGTGAAGAATAAAATACATGATAGGCTTAATGTGTTAAATGAAAAAAAAACTATGTTTATACTCATAACTATCTTACACAATTAGATTGATTGGCTAAAAATTGTACATTCAATTACAACATGTCCACAGACATTACAAATGTCTGCTGAACACTTGTACACTGTTTCCTGCCTGAGAAATAATTAGAACTTATTGATTTGTTTCAGACAAACTGTGATTCCACTCAAAAAATGTTTTAAATTATACTACAGAAAAGATATATTGAGGACATTGAAGATATATTTTCCTCAAAAGCACCCAAGATCAACTAACTGACTTTTTATATATTAACAATAGTTTGACTTTTCTAAAATTAACTTCTGAGGCCAGGCCTAATACAATAACTTTCTAGATTTTACAATCAATAAGGATAAAACAGAGGTCATGCACACTACTATATACTACAGAGCTATGAAACTAACTACATGCCAGCAGCAATCATCCCAGACACCTAAATTACAACATTCCCTTTGGCCAGTTTTTACATCCAAAACCAAATAGTTGCAATCTGCAAATGCTGGCAGATCCTAAAAGCAGAACCCAAACTAATACAGAACCCGCAATAATATTTGTAAATAATACCACATTTACCCACTAGAAGAGCACCCTCAATTGGGAGATACCCTGATACACACAACTGTTCGGGACTGTTCGGGACACTGTTCACTTGGCAAAAGGTAGTGTGTACGTTCTCCTATAGTGTCCGTGCATGTTTTACCAACACAGCCAGTAACAAGTATTTTAAACACCCACTCACAGGGGGAAAAAACATAGATTTACTGTAGCAGAAGTTCTTATCCACAGTGATTTAGACTACTACATTTTTACATATAGTTAATTGAAGCAGCTGGATGTTTTTACTGAAGCAAGTAATGTTACAATGCCTCATCTCAAACCCACACCAAGTTCCCTAAACATTATAGCCATTGGCTGGCACCAATTTACATGCTGACTCACCCTTACTCACTTGCATACATTGTACACAAGATGCACTCTGAAAAGAGAACCTGTCAAAATACGCTAGCATTTGACATGCTCCAGTTTGCCACAGAATATAAGTGGCAACATACAGTAATTCAGTGTTTTTATTGTATTTTTGGATCGGCTGCCTTAGTACTGTATCTTTTAGTTACTTTCCCCTTTGGATTCAAATGGAACCATGTATTAAAGCTGGAATCCGCCAGCCAAGCTGACCCCTTCTGAACGATGTGAAGGTGGCTCCGGTACTCTGGGAAAATCTGGAGATCACTGTATGAAAAAGGGTAAGTGAGACTGTCCAGTGGCTCTGTCAACATTCAACATTCAACCTCTTTATAGCATGTAAGAATGGAGATCCTCTCTATGCTTCAGGGACGTCAAGCCCGATCCTTCCTTATTATTAACTTCGAGTGAGTTTACAGTGAGTTGGTGAGTCAGTTATGTTGGTCTGATTGCACATGAGTCATCTTCATGGCAGTAATACCGCCCAGCACACATGCGCCAGGGACGTAGGGAGGTTGTGTTTATGCTGTATTCAGTAACCGCACTGAGAGGGGACAGCTAAAGCCTAAAGCTCCACTGTGTAGCCTAGCTGCTAATCAAAATCCTATCAGAGTTCAAAGCTGCTCTTCAGTAAAACCTAACCACCGCCTCCCTTTACATTGGAAGTGGTTACACAGGTAATTCAGATGCGATTTAAATGCTCCATAATGCAAGCTTTTATGTGCTTGTGATGTGGAGGAATGTCAGCAATGAGAACCTCTACAGCATTTAGCACTGATACCAGAGCCAATATAATGCCTGAATAAAAAGGTGTTTAAAGGACGCGGTGTACAAATATGGAATGATTTTGCTTGTCATTGACGAGGGAAGATGGCTGCCAGCTCCACTCCCATCCGAGTACGGCCTTCACACCCCATTAGGCTACTTCAAGGTGTGTGCGCCTTTATTTTCTGACACTTAACACTCGTGACATCCCAAAGCCCAGCTGCACCAGTCTCCTCCCACCAGGAAAAACAGAAAAGCGTAGAATCCTCAAAAACACGTCTATGCTGAGAACAGGCTAATGTGAGGTTGCTACTGAAGAAACATCTCCCATTATCCTGCTTGACAAGTGGAACAATTATTTTAAACATATTAAATGATGAGATGTGGATTTTTTTTCCCCACTGCTGGCAAAAAACAATAGGTGAAAATGAATTTGAGTGAAATAAAAAATTAAATCTGAACTTTCTGTTCTGTACTTTTTCATTAAACGAACAGACAGCAATGATGAATTAGGGCCCTATAAACATAAAAAATGAAAGTTCAACTGAGAATGCACAGCCTTTGAACACTAGTTAGCTTCACCTTTGTTCATCTACACTTGTTTTATGACACAACAGATGCAAAAAAAGCAAAGCTCTGCTATGGCCACACAAGTGTGCTGTAACAGATAGACAAACATAGTCAGTTAGCCATTCCTATTCACCACCTGACTGTTCACAGACTCACCACCAGCATATTGCTCTCACAGATGACAGGGAACTAAAACTGTCAACAGTGCAGAAATTCACTTGCAATGCAGCTTCTTTCATTCATATACTAATTACACTTAGTGTAAATAGTGTGTGAAGGGTGTGGTCAGTAGTAGTCTCAATTTCAGATGATCAATCTCTGAATGAGATTAAGTAACTCATTGTTTACAACTGTGGCATACTGTAATATCATTGGCGGTGGCAGATCACTACTGCTTGATTTGGTTGACTAGGGTGGTTCATGATTTCAAACACCCATCCTGGAGACTTCACTCTTGGCATTAGCTTGAATGGAATACAATTGGTTGCTTTCACTATCGACTTCCACATTCTGTAAAATGGCATAACTAATATTGGTCAGCATTGATAGCGGCTAAAACTCAACAAAGCTGATGTCCAGTGTTCAGATGTAAATGTATAACTTTAATTCGTTTTCAATTTCCTATTGTTGAAGATGAGCGCCTGACAGGCTACCTTGCTATGCAAGCTAACTAGCTAACATTAGCATTCCAGCAGAAAGCTAGCTGCCAAAGAGGGGGTTTTTTTTCCATTGAGAAAAGCAGTCCTCGTATGGCTATAAATTGTAGAGGTACCATAACGCTTGAAGTTCTCTCAAGCTAGCAATCAAGCTAGCCGTAGTTAGCCGTTGCAACGGCTAACTACTGTAGCACTGTGAAATTGCTGTTCTCCAGTGTTTGAATACATCATGAGCTTGTAGATGACATACACAGGAACAGTGATGTGACGATAGACTGTTGACAAAATATGGATTTGTCTGGGATGCCCCACACCGAGATTCCATGGGTTTGTGAAAAGCGTTTTGACACCACTAAAGTTTAGTTTTCGGGCACTGCTATGTTGTACAAATTGGAACCAGAGACTGCAGTAGTAAAACAGGAAGCCCTTATATGGGTACGAAGCTTGCTCGTCCACTGCCACTCATGAGATGCAGGAGTGACTCCGCAGTGATGCAAACAGTCCCCGATTCATCCAAAGTATTACTATTTTGTCAGAATAGCACAGTAGATGAAACACATATATTGGAGCCAAACGCAGTAGTGCTAGTGAATAACGTCTCTCATCAAGACCATCATGAACTTCAAAAACAAAGCCCAGTTTTGGCTGCTTCGCTCCATACCAGGCACATTGAGGATGAGAGAGAGTGAGACAGAGAGAGTGAGAAAGAGAGGGAGAGAGTGTGAGGCCACCACACATTTGCCATAGTTGTTTTCCACAGTCTTAGACAGATGGAGCGAGATGAAAGCACAAAGATGTTCCGGGAGAAGGACCAAAAGGAAGTGAGTTGGGCAGAGGAAATGGGAAGATATAAAAACAAGCAAAGAAGAATGAATCTCTGATTAGCATCATATTCAGGCTGTTGCCTGAAGAATGATTCCCCCATCATGCACAAACACAGCACCTTCCCCGTGTCATATAATTCAATCATGTGGCTACCCCAGTTTGGAAAAAATGCTCTGACAACTAAACGGCCCACTAGATGAGTTCAAAATGTCTTCCCTGTGGGGTAACAGTCTGGTATGAGAATTGCCCTCATGGTAAAATGCCATAGTCTCCAAGTGACCACAGCCATCGCTCCATTAAAAGGGTGGAGCTTTGAAGACAGAGGCGTTTTATCACACCGGCTTTCCTGCCTGGGGGTGTGAACGGATTAGGGGGCCTGATTGTATCCCGGGTTTCCATCTGTACTCGGGAGCAGGGCCCAGTTGAGTGGATTATTCCAGCTGATCCTGTGATTGATGGAGATAACACTGCCACAGACTCCCCTAGATAGTACTAGCATTAGCCACAAACCAGACACCCACAGCTCGCTGCTCACCAGTGTAAAAACTCCCCACAGAAAACGCCACTGCAGCAAATGGCCCCATTTGTCTCCTGCTGGAATGTGTGTCACTGGTGCAATGCCCAACCTGCACGCACTGACAAAATGCATCAACAGGGTAAAAATCAGTTTCTTGTTTACGGTTTCATTTTATTATGCTTTGAATTTTCACCTAAAGCAATATGCCAATCCAGTCAAACTGTATTTGAAAGCGGGAACGAGTCCTCTGACACGCAAAGTTTATCTCTGCATACGGCCCGGAGACAGCTGGCAGCCAGCAGCCTTTTAAAGACATCCAGTGTCAGTTCTGCAGAGAGCGGAGAAGAAAGAGAGCGGCTTGGACAGCAGCCACGCACCTCCTCTCCGCATTAAAAAAAAGCAGGCGATCAATAACTACGGCTGGCTCCCGGCACACGAAGCACTGCCTGCTGACCGAAGAAACACACAGCCACCACATGCAAGCAGCAATACACAAAAGATTACCATTCCCAGTCACAAATGCCAAAGCATTTAATATCACAAATTATCCAAAACTCTCAGAAACGCATGCACGCTCACTGCCATTCATGCGCACAGACACTCAAACGCATCACAGCCTTATCCCATTATCCCATTCTTCTACACTCTGCAGAATTCACACGGGAGGTTTACAATTCCCAGAACAGCAGCAATGCAGGAGTCCTTTCGGGGTTAACTAAAACAGAGCAATTTTACGAATAACAGATCTAGAACATTAGAATTGACTGGGTGTGAAGCCAGCGAAGTTTCCCCACTACATCGATATTATTGTAGGTTTCACTCCACAACCAGTAAAATCATTAAAGCTGATAGCTGTGAAAATGGAATGAGTTGCCTCATTCTGATCGATACACGTTTCTTCTTCCGAACTGCAGCATAGATATTCCAAAATCCATCATCACCCTTACAGGATACACTCCAGTCGGGGGAGGTCCAGGATCGCGCCTTTGACAAAAATGAGTTAGTGTCATAAATATGTTGTTTATAGGGCAATTTTGATATTGTACATTCACAGAGTACTTTTAGAGTGTCTGTCTAGGAAGAACTGCCCTCCATTTCAGCTTTATGTGTATGATGTGAAAGCTTTGAAGCTCAATAGCTCAACACTACTAAGAACACAGATAGAACCTCACAATTCCAAGGTCACAATATTCACAAAATAGGGCCAAGTATTCACATTATGGGGGGGGAGTTTTCCGAAAACCTTTTTTAGTTTCTTCCTGCACAGGCCCATAACTGCCTGCAGCTAAACTCATTTTCCCACGAATATGGCATTTACATAAAGAAATCTAGTTTCCATTGAGAGGGCATAACTGTAGTGGACTGCTGTCCAGTTCATTCTGAATCTCTCCACACTGCAGGAGTGGACTTCAGCGCTCAGTCCCTCAGACCAAAGAGGCCACATTCAGCACACGGCGGACTCTGCCTGGAGCGACTAATGAACCGTGCTCCAACAGCCGGAGTCCAACTCAATTAACCGGCTCTTCCTGCCAAATGAACCACTGCGAGTGCACAGGTGGTCTGGAAATCTCCTTGAAGTGTTGAAAGCTATGAAAGCGGATACGGCCTTGCATTCTGGGAAGGCGAACGAACAGTCAGTGGAGTATCTGCCCATCGGAGATATGCAACGTTGTGGTAGAGTGTCCGGCGGCATAGGCCAGTGGGACAGAGCGGTTTTAATGCCATTAAACAGAGTGCTCTCGCAAGGAGGGCTCAGCCAGACCCATAAAAGACGCTTAGTCACCGTGTGCTTTTTGACCCGAACGTTCAGGGTGTGCTGAGCCGTGTCAGTCCACATGACATGCAAAGTCAGCATGTAACCAATCCCTCTCACCTTTGACCCAGCCCATTCAACAGCCTGTTCTGTTTTAATGCTCTTCTTCCAAGTAAATGGCAGCTTAAAGGCTTAATTGGTTCTTGGCAGGTGGAGGAGATAGCGAGAGAAAGGGGGGCTGCTCAGGGTGAAAGGCGCTTGTGTGGGGAATGGCGTGGGTGTTCGAACAGACCCCCGAGACCCACACACTCCGATAAGTGTGTGAACTTCACACAGTCGGCAGAGCAAAGCTTCCCGGCACACCGACGGCCAGGAAAACGGGCCCTGAAATCTGATCAAAGCCCAGTTCATATTATACCGGGCAAAAGGTTTTTACCGAATGTAGCCTCTCCGCTAAATACCATAAACTATGCAAGTCTGTCCAGCAGAGTTAGCGGGTATTAATTCCTTTGCAGGTGTGAGGCTGATAAGCAGGAGAGGAGGCGCTGTGGGGGCAGGAGGGACTTTCTGACGTTCCATCACGTCGGCCCGCGTGTGCGCTAGCTACCACCTCCCTAATGGGCATTCACGCCCCCAGAGGGGAACCAAAGTTTCCCTGTCACTTTTTTTTTCTGGTGAGGCTGAGCCCTGTGGCGCTGTGGATTAAAATAAACCCCTTGATGAGTCTGTAATGAGATAATTAAGCAGAGGGAGGGGAAGAGTGTTGGGGTGCACTGATCCCGAGACAGATGCAGACCTCAGTGGGGTGACTGGAGCTGCCATTTCAGGACAGAGGCACAGAATCATGAGGGAAATGAGAAAGCAGTGGGACGGAGTCTGTATCACATACTGGTAAAAAAAAACTGAAGGCAGCCATCTTCAAAGAGCTGCTTCTTTCAGATGTGCAGCAAAGCATATTGTATCCTTAAAAAAGACAAAAGTATTTCCACATGTCTTCATGGAAGCCATCTTCTGTACAGTTTAAATGAACAGAGATGTATTTTGAGAAGCTCTAATCATGTTTACCTGCTATACTTCAAACAGATAGGTTACTACCTTGGGATTTTCTCATTTTAACGAGAATGGTATCCTGTGCCCAAGCAATCTCAGCTGCAGGGTGCATACATGCACCAAGTTTCCCTTTCCTACAGCATAGCGGATATTTGACACATGCAAATCATGCCTCATGTCCTTTGCTGTGCACCATTGTTCCAATGTGGTCAAGCTTAACCCCATTCAGTATATATTACACACCTGATATTACACAGGTAAAACAGCAAGAAAAAAAAAAAAAAAAAAAAAAAAACACGAGGCAGTTCCTACTGTTGTAGCTTCTAGAAACAATACTACCGTTAGTTGCACTTTTATGGTTACTGTAATGAAACACACCCAGAGTAACCGTGTGAAGAACCCTGCCAGGAGTTTATAACCGTTGCCTTGAGAAAATAAACTGTAAAAAGCAGCAATGCTCTGTTCTTGGCGTTTCAAAGGAGTAAACCCCAGGTCCTGGATGAATGAGCAATGGGGAGCCCTTAAAAAGGAGAAAGAAAGAGAGAAAGAGAGAAAGAGGAGAAGAGGGGAAGAGAAAGAAAACAAGGAAATGAGGAAAAAATATGAATCATTCTAAATGCTCTTATTATCTGTTGTTACTATTTCCTGTATTATTTTTCTTGTCTGTCCTGTGGTGAAAGAGGGGAGATGGGAGAAAGCCTATACCACAGCCCTGATAGGCACCTGCAGGGTGCCTTTCAGGACATGAAAGGAGAGCTTAGAGGCAACTGGCATGACAGAGGCACTCATCGAGGGCATAAACAGAGCCCTATTCTTCAGGCCATTTCAACATTTACCAGCCCTTACCACTCACCATGTCCTCTCACCCTGCAGGCAAATGGGCTGTGCTGTACACACCCGAAGCTAACGCAGAGCTGCATGAACTCCAGCCACATTGCTTTAGCATTACTATTCATCCACAAACACCCCTATACTGTGACAATTGCTTATAAACTTACAACTACCACCACTAGTAATATGTAGTAATATAGTATAATGCAAGTAACAACGCAACAACTCATCATCATCATCATCATCATCCTCCTCTTCTGTAGATGTGGCCAGTGTTGACCTCTGACACTGGAGTGTTTTGCATTAATAAAATGAAGATGAGTGGGGAGACATTCAAGTGGTTAATTACATAATTTACATACAGGTTTCATGCTTCAGACTAATGGGGAATGTAGAGGTCCATACCAGTGTAGGCACCTTGTTAACATAAGCGACCTCTGCAGAAAACACAAACCATACATGCACATTTAAACAATTGGCCCACCTCCTACACTGCAAGCCACACCAGACCCACAGAAGCTCCAATAAAATAAATCTCACAAATCCACCTGACTTTCCAACCGGAACAGCCTACCAAGTGAGATCAGACCAAATCCAATCAGTGTCTCGCGGCAAGTCTGGAGCCTTCAGCTGAAATGAAACTGGCTGTAATCGCAGCCTGTGATCTCCGGGGAGCTCACACACAGGTGAGTTGCGTCAAACCTCTCCATGCCTGACAGAGGAGCGCGTTTGTGACTGGGGCCAAGGGAACCAAAATGACGTTCGGCATGGTGCTACGACGTCACCTCCACCAGAGAAGCCCACTCCAAAGTGGCCGGGAAACAGGGCCAGCTCTACGTCATGCCGCCTCTGCGCACATCTTTTAACCTGCTAATGCAATGCGAGGCACGGGCAGCAATATGTCCAAGGAAAAACCCTCAGTTTCTCTTTCTCGCAGCGCCCATCTTGAGCGGCCTACTGTACTTTCCCAAGGGGCAAACAAACCATGTTTTACCATGTTACAGCTGTTTTTATGGTTATTGATGGTTAATGATTTCGCCACCGATTTGCACCAGACAAAGTCCACTCGGACTTTCACTTGGACCTTCTGGCCAGCTCTGCTGGATCATATGACCAGGACGTTGTCTAACAAGAGCTCAGTATCTTTCATCTAGCAGTGGGTACTTGCTCAAAACCTCCAGCAAGCCAAAGGAAAATACTTGGTAATGATAGGGGGGCAGAATTCACACTATAAGACGCCTAAATACCCAGTTGTCCTTTGGATGGTTATCACCTTCCACCCCCGTGATTAAAGCATTCGCAAAAGTAGAGACAGCCACCAAAGGCAGGAGGTACAGCTCTCAGAGCCCTGCTGGTGCACTCAGGACGTTGTGGAGGCACACTGCTGGGCTGTGTGTGTCACCTCAGAGAGAAACTTTAGCTCCCCCTTATCATTTCGGCACCCATTCCTGCCTGCCATCAGATGGTACAATCAACTCATGAAGCCAAGTCCACCTCAGTGTGTTATAGTTTCCTTATCCCTGTATATGAAGCCAACAATAAAGTTGCCATTGACCAAATTCATTTTTTCTATCAGCAGGGCCCAAGCTAATCTCTGAGGCCCTGTAGGTAGATTGTTCCAACTACAACTGCAGCAAGTGGTTTGTTGTTACTTGCTTCTACAGTCTGTTGAAGCATTGTTTACCAGCTGAAAACAGCAGACATATGCACACAAAGAATAAAAGGCCCGCGGTCATATCCGAGGCCTTTAATGTTCAGATAATTTCATGTAATGTATACACTCAGTGACCACATTATTATGTAGACCTGTACACCAGCTTGCTAATGCAAATATTTAATCAGCCAATCATGTGGCAGCAACTAAATACAAAAAAGTTGGTTCAGCTGTTTTTTTTGTTTTTTTCAGACCAAAGGAAGAAATGTGATCTAAGTGATTTTGACCGTGGAATGATTGTTGTTTCCAGACAACGGTGGTTTGAGTATCTCAGAAACTGCTAATCTCCTGGGATTTTCACACACAACAGTCTCTGGAGTTTGCAGAGAATGGTGCGAAAAACCAAAAACATCCGGTGAGCAGCAGTTCTGCGGACAGAGACTCGTTGTTAATGAGAGAGGTCAGAGGAGAATGGCCAGACTGGTCGAAGCTGACAGGAAGGTGACAGCAAAGCAAATAACCATGCAGTGGAATGCAGAAAAGCATCTCTGAACACACAATGTATAAAACCTTTAAGTGGATAAGCTACAGGGGCAGAAGACTTAATAAGTGTAAAGAATAAGTCCAATAAATACCTAATAAGTGCTCACTAATTGTACAAGTGAATCATTTGCAAATAGGTTGAATTTTGAATTGATGTAATTATAGACTCACAGGTGAAATTAGTGGGGTGATACAGTAACTGTTGAAACAAAATGAGGAAACCACTGATGGAAAAAAAAAAAAGAGCTCAAACAAGTCAAACCTGCATTTAGTTAAAATGGAGGGGGGGGGGGGTTCTCCTGGTTTGAGATCTCCTGATTTACTGTAGATGAAGCCAGCTAGTCCTTTACCAACACTTACCACTCCTTCGAGGTAACAAACCCGCTGTGTGTGAACTGTAGGGTTTTTTTGGAGAATATTTCTACTGTGGCCATGATGAGAAGCAGTGGGAGCTGTAAATTACCCCACCCACTACCACAGCGACAGCTCCAAAAGATTTACCTCTCCATCCATTTTAAATAAATGTGAGGTCCAACATTACATTACACCATGACAAATCTGAACAGCATTCTCAATGTGGTTCAATAAAAACTCAACACTTCAGAACTGAACAGGCAATGTAATACCGTCAAGTGCTCCGTTTCATGGGTAATGAGCGATGTAATTTAACTTCATTATTAAAAACCCTTGGTTAAAAAAGAAGGATAATCTGGAGGCTGGAGCTGCCCAGTGTCACAGCTGGTGGAGTAAAGATAGGTCTTGTCTCTCCATCCCATTTAGCCCTCAATAGTCCTCCAATCCCTCTTTCAGCTCCCACGAAAGAGCCTCTCCACCACCCTACACTACCCACCAATGCAGGACACTACACCACCACTGCACATAAAAGAGAGATGGAGGGATAGAGAAGAAGAAACAAAAGAGAAGAAATAAAAGTACACTTTGTCAGGGGCCCAGTCATTACTTTGAGCGGGTCTGCACATGTCTGTGCATGAGAGACGTAGAGCAAGAGATGGAAAACTGAACCTGAAAGAGGCAGAGACACCATCACACACAAGCAGACACCACTAGAATTGCCATTCAGCCATAGTGTCAGGTTTCACAGAAGAGTTGCACGGATTTGAATGTGGATACACAGGTATTTGTCCTGGACCCACTGCACTCCTAGGGAGAGCACACACAACGCAGGATTAGGAGAGTGGTAATCCTAGGTCTCCGTAGCTCTGCTCGCTCACAGCACACAACAAAAATGAAGAAAAGTAAGAGTCTCAGATCAGGCTGGGTCAGACCGGCACCATCCTCACTTCTCACTGACTGCATTTCATCATGGAAAGGGATTTTTAAACCATCTGATCTCCCGGCCCCTGCAAGTCCCAACTCGCCACCGCCTTCCACAGTCTCTGGCCAGGCCAGTTCTTTCAGATAATCATCATGCAAGACTTCTCAACATGGTGATTATCTGGAATTATCTGGAATGCTCTCCATTCCCAATGCAAGGGCGTGTTATGCTTGGGTATGTACAGCATTCACCACTGGAAGCCCATTCACTGGCATTTACGGAATGTGGCCAGGGTGGAGCTGATGCTTCCCATGTCATGTGACAACTACTTCCCATGAGTTTGTTTCAACCTTCATCATCATCATCATCAGTGTCAACACTATGTTCATGGCTCACATACCATGTATATTTTCCACGTTTGCCATACAGTACGTTCTTTAGCTGGCTACAGTAGCCGTTTTTCCCCAACACTGCCTTGTCACCCTACATTAAGCTTGCTGAATAACACAGATTAGTCATGTTTCTGTATCCAGTTGAACAGGGAACTATTACTGGAGACGCTGCTGGATGCCAGATATTCTTCCTGGTAGCAGTCACGTATGTAATCATTCCAGTGCGAATGTTCTTCCACAGCTATGATGTTTAAAGTCTTCAGTTTCACATGGCTACAGAGTTGAGAATACGAGGAAAGGGTTAATGAGACAGAAGGAATCTCTGCAGATTGACGTGGTAAGCAGTGCTGATAGTACTGGGTGACTCAGGCCCAGGATCGCCTCCCTGAACATTGGGAGAAACAGGAAGGCTGCACACCCGGAGGTCCATGTCCTGTTGCTTAGCAACCAAGCAGAACCCTCATGGGTTAAAGTCAGTTCAAGAGCACTACAGCACATTTATCCCAGCCTTAGATTTCTCAGGCAAAACAAAGCAAAAATCATGAGACAGATCTTGATTAACTCTTTAAAAACTAGCGACAGGACTAGGGAAATTAAGCCCCAAACCTTTTCCTATTATTATATTATTTGACGGAGATACTTTTGGGTTGACGGTTTACTTATATGACTGTAGTGTCTACATTCTATTGTACTTGACCATTAGTGGTTGAAATGGTAAACAAATTAGCTTTTTGGTGTTTTCAGTACTGTATGATATCAAGTACAGAAGGATGGATACAGCTGAATAAAATGACATTGAACATTGCAAAAACATTTAAATGAGCACTGAAATGTAAATAAAACATATTCATTTGCATATATGCTACTAGTAGCTCTGAACTGTCAATTCAATCACCATCCTGGTTGGACCACGTCTGCTGCAGTAGCTTAATTTAAAGTGGAGCAACATTGTATTTGCATTGATTACGCCGATACCGTCGGATCCATATCCCGCAGCAATCGATTTCCTGCCAGTTTGAGCTCAGACTGGCCCCCTGCAGTGTGGAGCACCGGATATGCCCTGGGGTCGAGACCCATCAAGTTCTGATGCGTCAACCCATACAAGACCAGGTGTGGTCCGCACAGTATCGACCGGCAGCTCCACAGCTCATTAGCTACCAATATGGAGAAATCTATACTCCCCACATGCCCGACTGGACTCAGTCAATATGCACCATGAAGAGCCGCTCAAATCCTTCCCTGGGTTAACATAACACAGGAATGGCTTTACAGGCATTTGCTGTGGAGTTTATCCACAGTTGGTTGACTGAGATTACGTTCAAATAACTTGAACTGCGAACAGCGCTACTGAGTTGAAAGCAATTGTGTGACCTTCTTCTGAGTGGTATGTTTTGAAGAAAAAGACATAAAGTCCCTCCAATGGTAGACAGACGGACACAAGCATACACACACACACACATCCTTCCACGCACACACGCCAGCCATACTTGGATTGCAGTTCTTTGAATTTCTGTGCTCTGAGAGGCGGCTACTCCAATTAAAACGCAAACGAAGCCTGGGGAGACTTTTAACCTTGCAGGGCCTCTCTGATGTCTGTCTGCTGGAGGAAATTGAAGGAGAGATCCCCACGGCGCTCCCAAATTACCTGTGGACAACTGCAATAATGCTCGCCACTTTCTACTTCAACTAAATGCATTGCCGCCCTTTCATTATGCGTTCTTTCGCTCAGATGAAGAATAAGAGCCTGCGACAAGGCGCTGTGCGGGATCAGTGTCGAGTCCGCGGAAGGAGAGTTGCGTTGCGTAAGACGACCTCATCGGGTCAGGTTTACCACAGTTTTTGGTGTCGGCGGAGTTATCAATACGCTTATGGCTGTTGAGTTGGCTCAACGGTCCCCAGACAATCCCACAAGCATTTTTGAGTCTATTTCTTGGGGGTTTTTTTACGATGAGGGATAATACAACCATTCAAATTAGCAGCAGACAATGAATCACTTAATGAAGAAACAATACAACAACATTTCCCTGCAGAGCACTCAGGGTTCAAGGCCTGGTTTTCACGCCCTGGTATATGTTAATTCAGAGGGCAACCGTTTCCTCCAAAAGCCTGGCTTAATCCCAATCCAAAGAGCCCCAGTCAGGGAGCTGTGCATACTCATCAGTGCCTCCTGCTCCATCACTGAAAGCAGCTTTTAACACCGTAATAATGCCTCCATTACAACACAACGCCGCCGTGCACTGGGTCTCTGCCAGCCCAGTGAGAATGCTATTGAACTGCTGCCCACGAACAGTAGCCATCGCTGTTGGGTGAGCATCTGACCTGCGAGTTATCTGACTCAGGATTGATTTAACCAAAAAAAGTCAGGTCTTGGAGAGATGGATGGGAGGGCAGGGTGCCAGATAGAGGGGGGTTGTGGGGTTGAATTTTCATTCCCACAATTCCGAGAGTGACAGTTGGCCTGCCTGGGGAAATACTCAGAAAGGCCCACTGCAAGCTAATGTAAAACTGGACGGAGATACGCAGAGATACGCAGAGAGACACATGCACACACCCACACACACACCCACACGCTGTACACCTGCAAAAACTACTGAAGTGGCACTCCTACCAAATCTCCAGATGCACGAATAACAGCACAAATCCTCTCTCAACTGCCATTCTGGTTTGGGCAGAACATGATCATTTTACACAGCCTGCTGTGTGTCAGAAGGGAATATAAGTACAAAATAACTGCAGCACGTGTGAATAAATTGAAGCCATGATCCTCGGTGAGAACCTGCAGCATGGGACAGTCTAACGCCTTCAAAGAGAACAGCCCGACCAACATTAAAGCTCGTATGGTGCTCCAAGGACACCATTCCCACTCACAATAAAACTGAGAGCCCTTAGGTTCAGGCACCATCCACATTATGCAATGAGGATGGCTATGTGTCCCCTGAGGATCAACACTGAGCATCTTCACTAAACATCACTCAGGCAGCAGATCAAAAGCAGCACTACTAAAAATAAACTCGCAGCATGGCAGTCGCCATTCTCCTTCAAAACAAAGCCGTCAAATAAAATCTTTCCCTAGAACTCTGGAACTGGATTTCCACACTGGCCACAAGCCTCCCTTGGTCCCCGAAACGTTTTGGCGGTGAATCAAGTGGAAAATATGCTTTTCGCGAGAGGGACGATGAATTCCCTGCAGTGCTCTAGCGGCGAGCTGTGCATGTTTGCATACACTGACACCACGCCTGCATTAATGCTTCACTGCCAGTTTGGGACGCTCTGTCGCCTCACCTTCAGTTTCTTTAAAAAGAGACCATTTCAGGAACGGAGGCCATCAGGCCTGCATGTGTATTGTACACACACGGCAAACCAGGCCCAGAGCCACAACACCACAGTGACTGTAGGCCCATGGGATAAAAAGGTCAAAACTTAACATTTATCCCAAGGTGACTTTAACTCTACAACTTTGGGGTAAGACCAAGACCAAATTCACTGGACTGCAGGGAGCATTCATCTTAAGTGCACTAGAGAGTTCAGATCAAAGGAGGCTGCCGTCCCTACTCAGCCCATATCTGAAGTACCCTCAAGAGATCGAGCACCAAGGTCAAACATCGAGATTCTGAACTAAGGGAAGCCAGTTAAACTTAAAACACCTCCTAGCCTGTGTCAAATAATGCTTTCCCTCTACGGTCAGGATATTTAGTAGGAGATAAAAAAAAGACAGTTCAAAGAAAACAGGGAGGTCTATGACTCACTATGGCTATGACACACACAGCGAGAGAAGAGAGGAGAGAGGAAGAGAGAAAGAAAGAGCTTGTCTTTTAAAATGTTATTCATAAGTTAATTAGGATTTGTGTAGGGAGCTATAGTACTCTATTATCACAAACTATTTTAAAAGTTTTATTTGCAAATGTGCAATAACTGCATTACAGATACTGCATTAGTCATGGTGCCCGAGAACACAGCAGTAATGATTCAAGTTGATGCCATTAGCATGTTTTTAGACTGTAGTATCACTGAATAGGGTGTTACTTCATGGGATAATATGCTATTTTTCCACTAGAATGACAGCAAAAACTACCCTATACAAACAGTAGAACAGCGCAGAACAAAAGGGAACACTCTGTAATCTGGACTAGGCAGACTAGTGCTAGTAAATCATATGTAGCTGAAATTATGTAAAGAAAACAAGCTTGGATGACCTTTTACAGCGGACTGCAGTGAAGTGAAAACAATCTTTGAGAAGCAGTACTCAAATCCTAGCCATTTCCATAAACATAGGTCTGGGGCTCTGTTTACATCTCAGCTCTCTGTCTGAGAGGTTCCTTCTCTGCCAGTCACAACTTCTCTATTAATTAACAATGATCAAATACTTCACTGTAACTTTGTTGCATGGACTTAAGTTAAAAAATGACAGCAGAAAACAAAAATTCTGAGGAAAAAGATCAACCTTCTTGCAAAGAAGTTTCCATAGAAAGCACCAGGAAAATATGGGACAAATAATTCTGCCTCAATCGTTCCAATGCCGTCAACGTCCGAGAAATTTTGCAATTTCCACTGAAACCATGTCACTGTGGTTTCAGGCTTCCCTGTAACATGCTTTAGCTTCATTAATAATGTAAGACTTAGCATATAAGAACAGGGATCAAGTGAGGATACTAACCTGCAACATAATGGTAGTACACCAGATGCTTGACAAAAAGACATCAACAAAGGCAGCAATAGCCATTGCATGGAGCAGCAGGGATTTGGCCACCAGCAGCTACCGGTCCTTAAAGGGACAGTTCACATTCTGGAGTTTTCGCATTGTGAGGTACAGTATATACAATTGTATGCAAAAATGTGAGCACTCCTCGTCAAAAAGCCTTTTGCAATTAATAGCTTGGTGAACAGAAGCAAACCTGAACTGTAAGTCTTACAGAGTTAAACATGAGATCTTTCTGCAAAAGTAATATTGCTTTTTATTTTCATTTTTACTGTTTATAAATGATAAAAAAGGAAAATGGCCCTGTATAAAAGTTTGGGAACCCTTTTGGATAATTTTCTGTTACTTAAAAAAAAAGATTACTACTGCAAGTGGCAGCTGTGAGCATAGGAAATACTGTGAGAGTGGAAGGAAGAATGGATTCCACCAAATATTAAGACATTCTAGAGGCTAATGTTCGAAGGTCAGTCCAAACATTGAAGTTGAAGAGTGGTTTGAGTTTGCTATTCCATCAAGACAATGATCCCAAGCATACCTCAAAACCTCCAGGAAAGACGGTTGAAGGTTTTAGAATGACTACCACAGTCCGCAGACTTGAATATTATTGAAAATCTGTGGAGAGATCTCAAACATGCCGTTACATACAAACATACAAGGAGGCTGAAGAATATTTCTGAGCTGGAGGCGTTCTGCAAGGAATAATGGGGGGAAAATTCCAAAACCAAGAATTGAAAGACTTTTAGCTGGCTACAGGAAGCGTTTACAAGCTGTTATAGTTGCCTGCCTGAGGAGGAGTTAAAGTACTAACTGACAGGGTTCCCAAACTTTTGCACAGGGCCATTTTTCTTTTTTTTCTTTTTTGAAACTGTAAAACATTCATATGAAAAGTAATCTTTAAATGTGAAAAAATATGTCATGTTTAACATTTAGAGATCAGGTTTTGTTCACCAAGACATCAATTGTAAAAGGCTTTTTGACCAGGGGAGCCCAAATTTTTGCATAGGACTGTAAAACCTCTGGAAAAATCGAGCACAAACCCCTTAGCAGCGCTATAACCACTATAAGCCAGCAGGTTGTCAGAAACTTCTTTCAGCATCTACAATGTCATTCAAGAGCACCGGCTCAACCAATCAATAACGTGCAATCAAAAATGATATTTATAAAACTTGAACTATCCCACAAATACTTTCAGGGCATGTTGGAGAGTTTTGTTCAGAGCATACCCTTGGCTTGTGAATGAGAGAACACCCATAACCGTGACAAAAGAGGCTCAGTACAGGGGCAACCCAAGGCGGTAAAATGCCTGCGTGGCTGCCACTAGGCATGCGCTGATGACAAGTGATCAGTGTCATGGCAGTCACCATCTTAGCAGCTGTTCTTCCTTTGCATGCGGAAGTGAAATTATGTGCTGCTGCATGCACAAAACTATCACTTTCTCCGAGAGCCATTTTGCTCTGAGAGGATGAGATTACGAGAAGCTTGTTTCCACCCTGGCAGCCCCTGTGATTAGCTGCCCTAACGAGGCCCTCCTTCTCTGTCATCTGCATCGAAGTCGCATCCTGAACGGGAAACAAAACAAGCTGGTGACCCGCCTTAGCCTCCTAGGGCCCTGGTGCCCTGAACCCGCCAACGACACCATTCCCATTCTACAGCATGTAGCCCTCACAAACTCCCCAATGGACTTCTCACCATAGCAATGTGCATTTCATATTGCATATAACGGATCACGATGCTTTTAATAAATCATATAAAGTTAAGTTAAAGAAAAAGATCATTTGTAATGGAGCATTACCTGCCAATTGACCAAGTTACACAGTTAAATGTAAACATATTGTTTTGGCTCTGTACTCCAGCAAATTAATTAATTGGAACGCACTGGAAGTAAAACATAAGTGAATATGAGGGTAAGCTTTAATATGAGGGGTATTTACACCCATATCCAATGATCCGTGTAGGAATTACAGCCCTTTTTGTTTCACTGTCCCAATACTTTTGCATTTAACTATACAATATATGAATATATAATTGAACATATCATTGACTATTGATTTAAATAAAAAATAAGCTCACAGGCTACCAAGGGTTACAAATACACACATAGTAGGCATTTTTCCAATTAGCAAGGCACATTTTGATTTAATAGTAAAAGCACAGCAACCAAATTATCCATTAATGAACATACAAAAAAATACATCAAACTCTCTGATTCCAGAAGCCATGCATCTGCCAGACAGTAACCCATTCAAATACAGACCATGGGATGTTTACTTTGGCCTGTTACCATATTCTTGTGTATATGAGAGAGCATTAGACACCACATTCTCTTTGTTGCACTATAGTTCTAACAGATGTCACAGTCAGCCCTGGAAGTGAATCAGCTCACTGGAGTTACTACACGCCAAGCCAAGCATCTGCCGCCATGGAGACAGCACTCTGAACTCTATATTTACAGTACAAACAGGACTTCCTTATCAGAAATGCTGTGAGTATGGTTTTAGAAAACTCCCTTTCCTGCGTAGCACTTCCCATGTAGTATACTACAGCCGTCCATCTGTACTACTGAAGCTATTGGCAAGAAAGATAAGAAAACTGTAATAGATTATTTCATTTGAATCATTATTTTATATGAATATGTAGAGGAGTGTGTGCATGCATGCCCGCGTGCAACTGTGTGTCTGTTATGCATAATGCTGCAAATGCATCGAGAAACATTTATTAAGCGACCTCGAATCTCTCCATCTAGACAGCTCATCAGAGGGGAATGTCATGTGTAACGGAAACATTGAGCTCTGAATGCCTCCACAGGTCCACAGCAGAAAACCAGCAAGGTCCATTTAATTGTGGAAACTTAGGCTCTGTATATGATGGTGTCTGTTTCTTAGCAATAAGATGAAATCCATCCCAGTGCTCTTTCACCTGTTCCAACTGCAGCTTCTCCAAACAAATGTAAACGTGTCACTGAACTGATCTGAACCCAAACACAGATACGTGAGCTGCTCCTCCTTGGATGGACAACTCAACTGGTGTTGATGTGTTGCCTTAAATATTATGTTCATGGAAATGTACCACCATTTCCCATAATGTGGTGTTTTATCAGAATATCTGCCTGCACACCCACACAGCTGCCCCCCCCTTTCCCTATCTACCCTTTATTTATTCTTCACAGAACACCATTTCTATTTATACACCCTTCAAAGAGCCCACACATTTCAAAAGGCGTCCATGCATATTGCTTCATCAAACCAGTACAGCAGCTCAATCAAACATGGATCCCTCAGCTCCAATTGCGTCTCTAAATTCTTCAAAGAAGCAGAAGAGTGAAGGGACACGGGAAGTAATCCACTCTCTCTGTACAGAGTCCCACGATTACTCCAGACATAGCCGTTCCTTTCAGGCCCTCAGGTAACATGCAGAGTTAAGCAATCAAGTCAGGTGTTCTTGCTCCTACCAATACCCAGTCTCTACTCTCATTTACAAGCTCTCATTAACACAAGCGACCAGTATTTTTTCAATTAGCATCATTTATTTTTTCAATTAGCATGGGAAACTGTGAAAGGCCATTTTGTTTATATTCTGCTCCTTCCGCAATTATAAGTCTGATGGATGAACTTGTGTGTGCACTGCTGGGACATAACACACATGGAGGAGTCCGCAAGAGCGCCTTGTTTCACTGAGTGCACAACAAAAATTCCAACAATACAAAAATATCAATGCCAAGCTATTTTCTCTGATTTTGCTGGTTGGAGGCATTTTGAAGGGAGTGAGAAGTTTGTTGACTTCATCAGGAAGTCAACAAACTTGTTCTCTCCAGAAGTAAAAATGCTCCAGGCCTTCTCCACTTTAACAGGCCAGGTCAGTCAGATTTGCAGAAACCTTTTTCCCTCCGGTGAAATAAAGCTATAGTACCATGACTTAAGTAACTTAATATTTTTGCCAAACTGTTTCAATTTTCATTTAACACCACAGCAGAAGGCCTTGCAACATGCCCCGTATGCCGAATTTCTAATCTTGCGCATGGTTTCTAAAGTGCCCCTTCCTGATTTCTAACCCTACTGAGGTATGAACCTACCAACCGCCTCAAGCCACAGACCCATGCATATGCCCCACGTTCAGACAATTGCAGATGAATGAATTGCTGAAAACAGATTAATTTCTTCTTTGGACTGCCATCCGGTATGCAACTTTCAAAATGTAGAACCTGCACTGCCGCGCATCGTTTACCTGTCAACATTTCTTTGGACAGAGGTCACAGGTCTTTGAGCTGGCCTTGCGTAGACTCTCCTCACCCAGCCTGTGTTCTCACCGCAGCGGGAACGTGCCATCTTGCTTTCGCTTCAGTGCAGTCCTCCCCCTTATAAATAGAAAAGCGAAACAATCGAGGATTCTCCTATTTCGAGCTTCGCGGAGCACCTCTGGCGATTTCGATTTTGTATGCGTCATTAGCAGTGCGCTGGACGTAGCTGACGGGAGGGAGCGACGCAGGCAGAGTCAGGCACCGTGACCTGGAAGCCGAGATTGGAAGTTTGAGCTCCTCAGCCTACAGTCACATCTCTCTCCTCTTCATTAATCTGCTCCCTCCTCCTGCACTGCCACTTGTGCAGTGCCTCAACATCACCTGCAAGTCCATCTTCCTCTTCCCCTCCTCCCCCTCCTCCTCCTCCTCCCTCCTTCACAATGAATGGCGTTATCCCTGCCTATTTCCAGCACCTTACTCATGTGGTTATTTGAGCCAAACAGGGGCGATGGCGCATGCTCCTGTAGGAGGGCCGATGACTGTCCATCTGTCCGCTATGCTGGCTGCTGGCTCTGCGCCTCCTGAATCACCTGGTACAGTGCACCTACACACACAGCAGGCATGCGGCATGCGTTCCACACCCAGCCTAAGAGCCAAACGCTCGCCCGGTCAGGCTCCTGCACCAGCGAGCCCTTCCCTCCGGTTCTGCGGTCGAGCGGTCGGACCGCAGGGGACCCCGGTCACCGTAGGGACGACTCTCCACGCGCCGGAGGGAAATAAACGGCCCTTTCCCCCGGGAGAAGGATTTGTGTCGACTTTGAACTCATGATTGTCCATCCTCGCCCTACCCCCTCCTCTCGCTGGCGATTTACGGCCCGGTGCCACAGACCCCCATCCATCTCAGTCTGCAGCTGGACATTGCAGTTACATTATATTACAGTTATTCAGCTGACGCCTTTATCCAAAGAGATTTACAGTTGATTAGACTAAGCAGGGGCCGATCCCCCCTGGAGCAATGTGGGGTTAAGGCCAGCTGCATGGATCTCATCGTGGCCACACTAGGGCTTGAACAACCAACTTTCTGGGTCCCAGGCATGCACCCCGTGAACACACACCTGCTCCCTAGTATTAAAGTGGGGTCTGACAGCAGGGACACCTTACAGCCGGTGCCTAAATGGTTGCACCCTGAGCTCTTATCGATCGCTTCCATAATCCTGTTCTCCCTTGCCGATACATAATAATAGCTTGAAGAGATTATTATGGCTGTTAGCGGAGGCATAATTAGAGCGATTATCTGCGCTCGGTGTAAAATTAGAGGACGCTGGTCCCTGCTGGCGGGATCACGGGAGCAATGGCCGCGCTGGTCCCAGCTTGTTGTGAGCACATGCAGCACGTTCCGCAGGCTGTCCGCTGCCATCTGCAGCGCAGGAGCCACAATGGAGGGTCGTGGCTCAAACGGACAGGGAAAGACTGCCTGTGCTACACACACAATTTATGTCCCTGCAACACTACCTTCCAACATGGCATATCATGGTATATCATAACATACTGTAGCATATCAAACATATTTCACGTACAGGATGGTTCAAAGGCTGTCACTTTCCATGCATTACACAGAGCGAAATACAACATGCTTCAAATTATACCTTTCCTATCTTAAAGCCCGTCAAAGGCAAGTCAGAGCACGATATCACGGTGTAGTTCCCTCTGAGGCAAGTACCCCAGGAATGTTGGTATCGAATGTCACAGAGCTGAGGCTTGCTGAACCTGACACACAGTCGGCATCCAAACAGCTCATTGTTTCTCCCATGGCAATTATCATTGTATTATCGTAAACTCGCTTTACCACGAAAGTAAAACATGCACCAACAGATTAATTTGTATGAAATTAAATTAAGGCTACTAACTGTACTGTATGCTTCCATCATCCAGATTAGCGAATTGAGCCGACTGCAAAAATGAATAATAATAATAACAGAGCATTGTTTGAAAGGCCAAATACCAAATGAAGTATCTATAGTTCACCTAATGGCACCAATACACTACAGTGTAATTCTGACAAGCCCAGCGAGGCCCTGAGGAGAACGGTTTGGAAGGCGCTAACTTGAGGCCAGTGAAGGCACTCAGCTGCTGGCACTTCCAACCGCACCCTCAACCTCAACCTCAACTGTCTAAAGGAGTGCAGTGAAGTTGGGTGAGGTCATACTGCACATTTCCCATAGGGAACCCAATGGGAGCAGAGGCTCCCATCATGGCCATTTCTCACCTACCGGAGGCAGTGCGTCATCTCCTGGGCTGTGGCTTCCTTGGCCTTCTGTTAAGAGCCTTACTCAACAATGGCCATCTGCCTGCATTCATTCTTCAGTTGATTCATATACAAATGATATTTAAATTATTGATAGCATTTCTGTCCCCGCGTTTAAGTTGTAGGAAAGCGTAATGCTTACCATGACCACCCATTGTGTTGTACCTCTATTTAAAAGTCATGCAGTTTGCAGAGGCTGTGCAGACCTTTGCCATTATCTGGTGTCACTCAATCTCAGGCTGACTTTGATTTTGGCAATTATTGCCTTTAAATTTCAGGGAAAAACATTTTTGATATGCAATAGCCAACTAGCCATTTATTACTTTTTGTGATATAGGAGGCCCATTATTACAACAACATTCTTCAAGCTATGACATTGGTGTCTCCAATCACTGTAAATTGGGAAAACTTGGGAGAAAATTGATAAAATATGTACTTGAAAATGAACTGTTCTGTATGCTGAATGCTGACTATACAGTCATTGACCATCCACAGTTCTAAAGATTAATGTTGTAAATAACAAAAGTAGGCACCATTTATTATTGTGGCCACTTACAGATTTCCATATATTTAAGCACCATTTCACAAGATGTATTAAGGACTGACAGGCACTAAAATGTACTAAGGAGGAGTGCTGGCAGGTGTAATCTCTGTACACCACCACTGCCAGACATTCATTCTGGTGCACTTGTAATTACAACAAGTCCTTTTCCCTCGAGGTGTTCTCTCATAGAGAGCCCCAACTCACACAGCACCATTGACGTTCCATGACCAATAATTACTTTGTCCTTAAAAAAGAAAATGTGGTTTCTCATCCACAGAGAGAAGGATAGCCTTGGAAGCATTGCGAAAGCAAGGCGTCTGTAATGACTTCATTGTGAAATCCTTTTCTCTACCTACAGTACAGTCATTCCTTTTCAGCATAAGCACAACACTCGAACACTGAACGATTCTCTGGGCAAAGTAACGTCGCTCTGGATAAGAGCGTCTGCCAAATGCCAATAATGTAATGTAATGTAAAAGACGGCTAGAGCAGGGATAGACACTGTGTAGATGAGTCTGAGGGAGTCTGCGTTGGGGGCTGGCTCAAAGAGGAGCAGAAGCAGAAGAGGGTGTTGGTTAAAGAGGAGGAAATGGGGCTCAGGGGGTTAATGAAGCTTGCATGGGTGCAGGGGGGATTCCAGGGCATGAAGAGAAGCAGTGCATAATGAGTCCCTCGCCCATCTTAAAATGTTTGAGCCCTGTGAACAGTCGGTCTCTCTCACAGCCAAAACTCAAGGTTCAATAAGAGACAAAAGGATGCACCACACATTTGGATGAATTGACGTAAAAGGTGCAGAACATGCCTTTGCTTGTTGGCTCACGTTATAGGAACAAGGATGGTTCTTGCACTCCGGGGGTGCTGTGGGAAGTCAGCCAGTGTGCAGCGCTGAACATGCACCACTACACCACTGAGGTCTTCACAGCTGCCCCTTAACCAGATGATTCAAGTTGTTCTTCAGAAAGCATACAGTCTCACAAAAAAGACCACTGGCTTGTCATCAGATTGCAATTTGGTTCCTGTCCATAAAGGACAAAAGTGCTCTTTTATCCTGTAGCCCACAATTGGATAGAATCTATTGCACAGCAGTGGTTTGTTCGCAATGACAGAGAAGAAATAGGTTGCTGGCGAGCCCACTATAATTCTATATTACTACATATTACTGTGCTCCACTGCAGCTTTGCCCATTCAGAATGTAACAGTAAAATGAAAAAGGGAAAAAAAAATGAACCTCCACCATGGACAGGCAGACTTCACCTGATTCCAGTTATCTCTGCCCTCTGATTTAAGTGTCGTCAATCTAAAAGCACGAGTGATGCAAATCAAGAGACAAGGAGAAGGATAACACAACAACCACAGCAAACCCTTATAAGAGATGGTTCTGGAGTCCACAACAATCTCCTACTGGGAATGTGTGAGCACGACTGAATTTATACACATGCAAGGAACGCAAAAGAATAAGAGATATTTCATCCAAAAAAAAATTATACTCTGATTAAACAAATGGCATTACACCACAGGCTAGTCAGAAAAAACTCAAAATAAATCATAATCATGAGAAAGTCAGCTTGTGCCTCTGGGCAAAACCATGCACACATTACCCTAAATTAAAGTTCACATAAGCACATACAGTAGATAATATAAATAAGTATAAGTAAAAGCTACATTACTAAGCACCCATAAAACAGAATAGTTGGCAAAAATAGAGGCAGGTTCATTGACAGTGTTTCCATTTTAACCTGCAGGATACATAAATTCAAACCAAAAGCAAATGTGGAATCTGCTGAATGAATGACTCAGGCAGCGCTACTGAAGGGGGAGCTCCCTAGGAATTTCATCTGTTGGTATGGTGACCTACTCGCAGCGATGGGCTTACAATCTGTTAGAGAGCACAGAGATTACAACCAGGCAAGCTGCCCATGGGCCCCTCTTCTGGGCAACAAAGAGGTAAAAGACAACGGTAGGAGAGGAGCTGCAAGTTCAGGCAGCTGAGATTCCCAGAGCTGAATTACATACAGAAATATAGATCTCTGGCATCTTTAGGCATCCTCTGTACAGGCGGGTCAGTTAACCAGAGCCATCCGGTTCAGTCAGAAAGCCCATCCATCATGCATTAAAAAGGAGCGTGACCAGTTAATTGCACTGTTATATAAACAAATGCTTCCCCACAGACACAAGTGCCTGAAAAATATCAACGTAATGTAAACATTAGGCATACACTTTCTTAAAATACGTGCAATCACGGAGTCATGTCCCTAAATATAACACTTTCTGTTGGTTGACACAAACCAGAATTGTGTCCTGGTTTTATCTCATAATTTTCACCTCACAATCACATGGAGAAAATATTTCTTTGGGCTTTTTTGGGGGTGAAATCAAATGACATAATAACATAATAAATAGTAACTTGAATTATGATATTATACTGAAGTGTTAAGGGACTGAAAAAGTGGTTCGTGAGAACTTTGATATCAATATAATGAGAAATGCATGTTGAGCAGAAGTTTACTCAATGTGAAATTCAAACAACTCATTAAGGCATCGTTACGAAACACAGCCATTCTTGCATTTTAAACCAAGGGTTAAGATGCAAAAATGCATGCACACGTTTTTGTTTTTCTGACTGCTCCTTTTTCAGAATGGAGACCGAGTGGCTGATTAGTACACTCTCTATCCCCAAGTCTAAACCAAACTCATCAAACCCTGTCTCTCTGAACTTAGCCACGATGTAGAAAACAGGAAAAGGGTGGGTTTCTGCAGACAGATGCCTCATATCTGACACGATTGTATGACTGCAGTGCTTGCCCCTCTAGTCTACAGCTTCAACTCAACTATCTTGCTTTCGTTCTTACAGTAGCTGCATGGGAAAAGTGAATCTCATTAGGAATTATCCTCTAGTTTGTCATTTTAAGGTCAAACTGGGAAATGCTTAAACACACTCAACAGACTTACAATATGCACTGACTGCCCCCACATTTACTTTATGTCCTTAATTTTTTTGCATTCATCTCATCTTTACTGACATTTAGCTCCTATCCAAGGGGGCTTATAACGCAAACACGAGTGCAAAGATCAGAGTCAAATAATGTGTGCTATGTTAAACGGCTGTTTTAATGAGTAATTGCAGAGGGGAATTAAAAGTACACTACGCAGAAGCATAGTTTTGCAATATCCAGCAACCTAGCAATGCCCAACAACCCACAGGATTTCTACTTTACATTTAATTCTACCATTCTTAAATTTGCCCATTAAGATGCATGCTATAATACACTTATCCAACAAAACCTGTTTTCTAAAGGTTGCTTGTACATCACTGTTAAAAACTAAAAGGATGAAGACATAAAAGGCATGCTTACAAAGGCCTCATTATGACAAACTGCAAAATGCAGGAAAAGTATATCACAAACAAAATAAACTCACACAGCCCTGTGTAGATACTTCCTCAAAATGGAGAATTCTTATGTTGAAAATTACCCTGAGCTTGCATCAGGCAATAGTTTCAATTTCACTTTATTTCAACTGGTTAAATGTGACAATCTCTGTATTCAGACTCAACCACACATCCATTTGGACAGGTAAAGTTATGTAAAATATTTGATTATATTTTGGTGACATAGTGTTTAACACTATGTTTTACAATGCATGATATGCAGGAGTTGGCGAAGTATTAATAACAGAGTATATTAGTATACAAGAGGGATGCATAACATCGCTGAATGAATATTTAAACACCAGGACACTAATGATCAATCTGACTGAATTGTACCTTGGTCCACAGAATGTTGCTATTGCAGCCGATTAACTGCCACCATTCCGCAAATGAGCCGATGGGATAAAATGCAGCACGGCCAATTTTTTGCATTCTGCAGAAACTGCATTCCAGCTCGCTAATACAGCATGCAGTATTTTTTTCTTTCCACGGAGAACAGGCACTGCACTGCATATTATTTCAACAATCGGAAACGAAAGACACTGACGCCAAATAACATTTGAATATCATAAAAATTCGGAACCAAATGATTCAGGAAATGCGTGCATTTAGCCTACAATCACCATTCCTAAAGCGATTGCGCAACATTGGTGATTAATCGGGCAGGCATTTTGTTAATGGAGCGAATAAGGACAGTCGTCCTGAAATGTTATCAGGACAAACCTCATCAATAGTCAATAAATAACGAAACACATTGTCACTTATTTCAGGAAGAGGCTAAAATTTAAAATAGCCGCAACATGGACAATGATTTCGACGTTGTGCTTACCTTGACACTGGAATCCCTGTTTACCGAATCCCCTAAAACAAAGAACGAAATAGTAATTTTATTTATATAATATAAATATATATTTATGGAAATGTAAGCGAGCTGTAGGGTCTATCGTTGTCTATATCAACTAAATGTAAAATGACTGCGGTGCAATTACTTCGCTTCAGCTATTAGTATCTCAATCAAAACGGCCTACGACGATTCTATTTAAATTGTTAAATAGACTACTGATTAGACATATACGATGCATATTCTATATATCGGAATATTAACCATCAAAAACCCACACTTCCAGTCAGACATATCTTTAATTGATGTGTTCTTGGCTGGGGCGGCTACATTCGCTAAAAACCATCTACAATTAAAGTTTGAATAAAGACCATGTACCACAATTTGACATATATGCCATTTTATTTGACTAAGTATATTCTCAATTATTTACACGCTACAAGCCACCCAAATTCATTTTATTGACAAGCGGTTTTAAAGTCATGAGCAGCAAGTGTGTCACCTGTGTCCTGTGCCACAATAACATTATCATTCCAGTCTCCTGCTTGCTGCCATGGAAAATTCACATGTCGAGAATTGTTTCCTCACCAGATAAAGTCCGTGCAGTGGCTGCAGAAGGTCGGCTGCTTGAAGAAACGGGCGATAAACTTGTGGTCCTTCACTTCGTGTACATTCTTCTGTCTCAGGGCACCTTGCCTTGCAAACCCTCTCGTGTTCTCGGCCCCTTCTCCGTCGCTGCTCAGTTGCACGGGGTCAGCCATTTTGAACACGGAAGTGTTAAAAGAATAAGTTTTGTTTTTAGATGAGCGTATGTGTGCCTGTGCGCAATGAGAGTCTGCTCGCAGTGCTATACTGTAGTTACAGTACTGCGCTTTTGGCAGCGAGTCCGCTCTTCCCTCTTCACACACCACACGCCCGCCGCCTCTGCTGCTACAGTAAGATGCGAGTTGCGCGCTCGCTACAATCCCACTCTATCATGTGGTGTTATGAAACCACGCCTCTCTTTTTTATGATTTCAGCCCATTTGGGATGAGAGACGTTGAAAATACTTCGTGTGAAATGACAAATGCCGTGAGACAATTTTTCACGAATATTTGAAGAACCTAATGGAGACGAATTTTGCGGTCACATGGATCTCGGTTTTGGGCGGTGCGACTAACCTTGCGACAATGATCGAAATATGATATGCAAACTTGCATTCATGAAAAATAAAAACATCAGGGTAGAAACCGTTTTAAAAATTTTTATGAATGTCTAGCTAATTAAAATTAAGTCATCCAAATTCAGGAAACAGACAGATAATAGATATCTTGCTTTGTAATTGAAGCTGAAGAGCAGTGCACATAAAATTGTCAATATTTTAGAGTGATTTGGAAAATCTTCCATGGAATATGAACATAATTGGCCAGGGCAGTATAGCAAGAGAGGAAGGCTGCTTGGTCAATATCCACAACTCAAAAACAGTAGGCTACCAATATAGCACTGTAATCTGAAAGTTTCTCCTACAATTACAATGTGGTCATCACACTGCAGTATATGAGGACAGATTAGATATGAATGTCATTGCCTATGATGAGCAAAGAAAATATCACTTCACTTGGTGGTCTTACCAGCTTGTGGTCACTCAATGTGATCATTCATTCATCTCTACGACTTTAACTTAATGGAGAAGTTTAATAGACCACCCGCTGCCCTAGTACTAGTTAATTCATTACTTGTATTTTTTAATTTAAAAAAATGTTTCCCAAATAATTATACAAACCTGTGTGGCATATCCTCAGTGGCCATTATTCTGACCTGTCACACTTTCCAAGCAGGCTGGGGTCAATTCTGAGATGTCAATATGCATTAAGGGAAGAATTGAAGTGAAGAATGCTTTGTTAATACACCCTACAGTTATAACTGATTATGCATATCAGGTAATGCTGGAGCTGGCAGCAAGTGAGAGCAAGCCAAGATGTTTGAAATCTTTTTGAAGCCACTGCTCCTACCATGGACTACTCAGGGGAAGAAACAAAACTGCCAACAAGAACCCAGTCACAGTATAAATTGTAAACATAATTTTAATACTTGGCTCATAAGAGGAGAGTTACATTTGCATGGAAAAAGGGGGGAGCTTATTCTGATTTTCTTTCAGGAGAATTTACACTCAGGTTTGTTCTAGAAAGGTAATGTCATGTGTTAAAGCTGCTTGGAGCTGCTCAATAACGTTTATTAGTAGATGATCAAACAAAGTGCATATTCAATAAAAATAGCTTTTTTTCAAGGGTATTTCAATACATTTTGGTTTCACCATGTAAATATGCACTTTTTATTCATAAGCACCAGAGAAGATACTGGTGATGTCCATGAGTCACAGACTTCAAGCAGTCATTGCATGCAAATGATGAGATATGAGACTACTATAATTTACACATTAATATGTCCCAAACATTATGGTGCCCTGAAATGGGGGGCCATGTATAAAAAGTGTTGCATGCACAAATGCCTGAGCATGCACAAATGCCAAATAAAGAAAAAATGTCTATGTCCGAAACATTAGGGAGCTCACTATATGCTGAAAAACCAGGACCACAGCACTGCTGCAATATTTAGGGAATGGATAAATTAAGCTCTTTACAACTAAAAAAATGTTTTCCAAATTATCAGGGACTCAATAGTATACTTGCTTTCCACGATTAGATTACATTTTCATATAATAATATGAAACAACTTCTCATTTGGATATATCTGCATATTTTCATCTCTGTCTTATTGAGAAACAATATACAGTATTATACTTCTTCAGTGCTCAGCACATAAGCAGAATATACGATTAAAAGTAATATAAATTTCCCCCATTTTAGGGGAACAAAACTAATTGGACAAATAAACAATAATACAATTTTTTATTTATTCTTTTATTGGTTGCATATCCTTTACATTTAATAATTATAGAATTATTGACTTTTCACCCCATAAAATTAAAATTTAAAATAAAATTTCCTAAAAGGATCACCTGACATGGATGTAAATATATTTATATTAAAGCTGGCAGTTTCCTGCAAGTCTTTCAAATCCAATGTGTTGGAATACAGAGCCAAGACAACAATAACTGTTTCACTGTCCAAATACAGACTGTGCTATATGTGTGTGTGTATGTTTGTTCATTTATAATCACACACTGTGCATCTGTTGAACACTATTCAAACAATGCATTAAAGAAAGGACAATGGGTCAACCATCATTGTAGTTATGTAATACCTCCCAAAACTGAGACACGATCATGCTTCCTCTTCAGGATCACTTTCACGCTGCCAGCTCCACTGCATTGGAAATGTAAGGTTGCAGCAACCTGCACACCCACACATCAACTGTAAAGAGGCAAATGAAGTGGCGACACAGTCATTATTTGTAACCCAGATGAAAAACAGTGGCACAGAGTCCACCAGTGTTCATGCAAGCAGAATATGAGTATGTCAACACCTTAGGTATACTCACCGACAACAGAGCCAAGAGCTCCTTTCCTGATCGTATTGCCATGGACATCCTTTTCAAATTAAGCCCCATTAAAATTTGAGGGATGAATGCACATGTAGCATCTATGACTCAGAGACAAGAAATAGGCTCAAACACCTGCAAGTCAGCATCTGCAAATTGGTGTGAAAGTGAAACCTGTCAGAGATATATAGCTATTGCCTACAATGAATGCTAAGATACATATTCTATTAGCCTGTTACTTGAACACCACAGATGTCACAGATGTTATTCAGTTTATTAAATGTAAGTGTCGTGTGGAGGATTAAAATTGCTGCCACTAGAGGGTGCTGTTCCATTCTGTTATTTTTGTCAGGTACCTCTTAGGTTAGTTGAGGTCAAGGTTAAGTCACAACCTTGTTCTGATATCCATGTAATGCAGGAGGCTTGGCTGAATATAAAAATAGCAATTTTGAAAAAATGCGTTTCTTCATCTCGATACCAGCATTATGGATGTGATGCCATTGTGTTATGGATGTGACATGTCTGAAATCCACAATGTTTGACAATCTACTTCCGAATCTAATTTTATCATAACATATTTGTTTTCATCTGAAATGGTTCTGAATATCAGTTTTGACAGTTAAAAATTGATTTATTAATCCCATTACCATTGAAATCAATTTGGCAGCCATCTTGATTTCAATGATAATGGGACTAATAGGTCAATTTCTAAACGTTTTTCTGTTGTTAGTCTACATTTTATCAGATTTGAAAATGGTCACAATCAACTGTTTGGGACATAATAAGTTTAATTGGAAAGTAAGTAAGTTTATTTTTGACAGGTTGACATTACTGTGGAATTGCCCATTTATTGTTCGTTTTGACATTGGCAAGTAGCTATTCACTGTTTAAATGTATGAAGCAGGCTAATATGTGTACTTCGTACAATGTAGTATTTTATAAGTTATATGCTTTAACTACAGGAGTAACTATGTCCTGTATGCAGATGTAATGATTATGAACCATGTGTGCTATTCTAGCTATGTGTAGCTACATGCAGTGCATTGCAGATGGCCATGTATCCAGCCCCAACTTTGTTCTGATTTTAAAAGACTGAAGGTGTGAGACTAACGGCATGCTGCAAACTACTTAGACTGTTTCATCTGATTTGCTGCCTCTAAATAAAAAGACAGTGCTTGTCTGGTGAATTGGAAACCTATGAAATACTCTCAAAAAGTTCAAACCCTCAATTGTACCAGGCAAGATCAATCGAGCACAGAAAATAATTTGAATTCAAAACAGTTACCCAGGCATGATACACACTATATCCATTTACTTTATACAGTATAATCATGTATCCATTTACTGTATAAAATCATATTTCATTGTGCTGCACTGAGAGGGAAGCGTGGCTATCAGTTGGACAGGACAAAAACATTCAGGCTGTTGGTGGACATACAGCTCATTTAATAGAACATATTGAGGATTCATACAGTGCGCTCCGGAATTATTGGCACCTTTGATAAATATGCACAAAAAGTGCTGTAAACAAAAGAAAATAAGTTATTGACAAGCTTTATTTTCCAACATGCATAAAGTTGTGTGTTTTATTAATCATTCAATGGAATCAAACCAAAGTCTTACATTTTTTAAAATAAAATAAAATAAATTCCCCCAAAAACACATTCCACTATTATTGGCATTCCTGGTTTAATACTATCCATCTTCCTTACTATCTGTGGGGACATCCTTGCATCCTCTTCTTGGCAAGTTCGTAACCATTCCATATGTTTTGAGCTCTGAAACTTAGGCAGGGGGACAAAAAGTTTCCAACCACAGCAAAAACCTAAGAAAACATTAAATCAGGTCCACTTTGCTGCTAATCAGCAAAATTCCAATATACCAACAGTCAAGCTATGAGACACACAAAAAATAGCTCTGCCTCCCATTGCAATGTTATCTATGTCTCCCCCTGCAGCACCTACTAGACCCCTGTCTTATAGAGCATCGCCAAGAAGGAATGAGAATGCAGTGGAAACCCTGGCCATTTAGTTCACCTCTGCAGAGCTCTACTAACAGATGACACTTCCCCCTCGAACTGGAGACATGAGCCAGGCTGAGCAGTCTTTCAATGCCAAAGGCCTGTGTTGACAAAGCAACCACAGGTATACAGCAGATTGTGAGCTCGTTCAGTACACCGATGAGTGTTATGTTCCTGTGTTCTGTCCTCTGTTAGCTTAGTTTATTATTGTTATTCTTGTTATTTATTATTTTTCATATTCATGTCTGGAGCCGTTTGTATTACATGTGTGTCTTTGTGAATCCAGTCCGCGTTTTCGTTTCCCCCTCGATATTGTCCTATTACCCTTTCATGTGTCTCACCTGATGTTTATTTGTTAGACCGCCCTCACTCTCATGCCCCGCCTAGTTTGTCTCATTCCCCTGTGTATTTATACCTGTCTTTTTCAGTTGCACACTGCTAGTTCGTCTTGTCCTGTCTTTTGAGTCCCAAGCCCTGTATTCCTTCCCCCGGTTCTAGCCTCCTTGTTCCCATGTCCTTGCCCTTGTTCTAGAGTCCTTGCCCTTGTTTTTTGGATTTCCTGGTTTTGACCCATGCCTGCTTCCCTGGACTCTTCTTTGCTTGTCGGATATTTGTACCTCTGCCTTTTTGGACTGACCCCCTGATTTTTGACCCTGGCCTGTTTTTTGACTCCGCTCTGTCTGCCCCTTTTGAAATTAAACCTGCCATTTTTCTGCACCACTGTCTGCTTTTGGGTCCTCTGTTCCCCCAGGCATAACAATGAGGCTCTTTGAAGCAAACAAAATGCTTGAATAATGCCCCATCGACAACCCAGAGGCTTACAACTGGTGCCTGATTGACTATGTGAGCATGGTCTGAAACTCCAAAAAATGCTATCTGGTGAAGAAGGAGGTTCAATACCTAGGCCACCTGGTATCTGCAGAGGGAATCAGGATGATGATCTGGTAAGCAGGAGACTGGGAGTGACCCACCAATCATAGAAAAGTTCCTGGGTTTCTCTGGCTATTACAGATGCTTCATTTAGCGATACGACAAGACGGCTGCACCCCTGTATTGTCTCACCTCTGAGGAAGAAGACAGGAGCCAGTGGACAACTGATTGAGAAGAAGCATTCCAGTCCCTAAAAGAGAAGCTCACCACCAGTTTAGTATTGCATTATGCTGACGACAGCTTACATTTGTGCTGCAAATAGCTGCTTCAAGAGAAGGTCTTGCCCAAATCCAGGATGGACATGAACAAGTCATCAAGTATGTCAGTAGGGGTTTGGGTCCAACTGAAACACGGTATCCAGCACATAAGTTGGAGTTCTTAGCTCTGAAATGGATAGCCTTCTATGGGCACAAGTCTTCTGCCCTCACAGATAACAACCCAAAAAATATGTGATGACTGCTGCCAAACTGGATGACACTGGTAAGCGCTGGGGGTCACAGCCGTCCATGTTTGATTTTGACATCCAGTACTATCAAGGGAAGTACAAGACTAATGTTGACTTCCTGTATGATGTCCAGTCAGGATGCCACCCAGGCAGCCTGCACGTGTCCACAGTGAGCGAGCCTATATTGTGTTGCTACATGGCACAAGACAGACACGGAGATGGGAAGCACTGAAAGACCACTTCTCTTGGTTTGCACAAGCATACCCTACAAAGGACCAGAAGGCATGGTGGCAAGGGTGCTCTGTGGGGACTTATTTAGCAATTTTGGGTTTCCAGCCAAGGTCACAAATTTGAGACTGCAGTGGTGAAAGAGCTTTGCAAGATCACAGGCATCTCCAAGACCCACACAAGCCCTGATCACCACCAAGGCAATGGCACTACTGAGAGGTTTAACCAGACATTTATTAACATGTTACGCACTCTAGCTCCACACCTGAAGCCTTGCAGGCATGATTACATTGATGCCATGTCACACACATACAACAGCAGACAACATGACTCAACCAACTACACTCCATGTGTGGAAGACATTCCAGACTCCCAGTTAACTTTTGGATTGTCCTTTGATGAAGAGTCATGTGAGTATACTTAACTCAGTATATTATATTAACTCAGACTTTATGATCCAAGTTGGAAGTATGGAAATGGAAGTTAGAAAATTATTTCCTAATTTTCCCAATTTTTTCCTATTTGAATTTTCCATTAAATTATAACATTTTAGAAATATACAATATTTAGGACCACTCACTCAACATATTTGGGGCAGGTTTCTGCACACAACAATTCAGTGTTGCAGTATATCATTTTTTTTATCATGTTCTTCATGTAGATGGGAAATGCTTTGAACATAGAAATCTTAGTAAACCACTGACTTTTCTTATCTTTTCTTTCTCATCTCTAAACAAAATTAGTTAGATCTAACAATCCGAAAGGCATTTCTGCTTAAGTAGCTTAAGTAGCTCACATCTGAAGCATACATAATAAAAAACATTTAAGAATCCAATCAGAATTTTTAGTAGGTTTTCATAATTATTTCTCATAATTATTTACCATTATAAATGTATGAATTACTGAAATAAACATATTTAAGAACATTCCCTTTGCTTTGGTCTGGCCATTTTAGGCAATTTAATCATTTCTGGCATGACATTTATTTTTGTAATTTAATTGAGTGATGGAAATTATGAATTATATTCATCAATAACTAATAACATACTGCTATTAGAAATGTCACATCAACATGAAGGCAACATAACAGTGATGGAAATTATTCTTACTAGTAGTAGTATTCATAGAATAACTAATAACATACTGCTATTAGAAATGTCACATCAACATGAAGGCAACATAACAGTGATGGAAATTATTCTTACTAGTAGTAGTATTCATAGAATCAGAAGTATTATTATTAATAGTTGAAATAGCAGTAGTAGGAACAGATACATCAATTGTTTTAAATTCCAAACACACTGTTCAAGACCAATTACAATGATGTAAATTTTAATCACCAGAATGTAAGTAGATGACAAAATCCTGCTACTTAATTTCCCATGTCATATTAAGCACCATATACTAACAGAACAATATGAATGGTAAAACAGTTTTGCTATGTTGTAAGTGTTTCTATTAATACTGAACAAATCACACATACAATGGGCTCCAGAATTATTGGCACCCTTAATACAAATTGAGAGAAAAAGGCAGCATATAATAAACAATATGGATAATGATCTATATTTTATGTTCAAACATACAGGAAAACGACATACTTTCATTTCAAAACATTTACACTCATGTATAATTTTTTCTGAAAACCACAGGTGCCAAAATGATTGGCACCCCTAACAATTATTGTAAATAAAATCAAACAAAGTGAAATTGTCAATTTCACTTTCATTCTGTTAATCTCAGTCTAAAGGAACTATACTGTGTCATTCCATTGCTTCCTATTTCAATGCAGTATAAAAATGAGGTAACAATCATGCAAAATCCCTTTGTCAACCATCAGCATGGGAAAAGCCAAAGAACCATCAATTCAGAAGACACAGATGGTAATTGATCATCACAAGTTGGGGAATGGGTACAAAAAAGTACATAAAGGTTAAACATACCACTTAACACTGTAAGGGCAACAATAAAAAGGCATAAAACATATGGAATGCTTGCAAACCTGCCAGGAAGAGGACGCAAGTGCATTTTAGCCCCTGGATGGTAAGGAAGATGGTGAGGGAGGCCATAAATATCCCAAGGATCACAGTTTAAGAATTGCAGAGTCACCAAGTTTCAAAATAAAACATAAAATGGCACCTCCATACCAAAACTACTCTTTGGAAGGTTTGCCAAACCTCATTTGCAGCCTGTAGCGTAGTGGCTAAGGTACATGACCGGGACCCACTAGGTCAGTGGTGCAATCCCCGGTGTAGCCACGATAAACAGGACCCCTGGATATCAATTATGGACAGCACAGATAAACACTTGCTCTTCTCCAAAGCATGGCAAACATCACATCTCACTGGGCCACAAGTTGAGCTTACACAAAGATGGGTCATAGGAAGGCAGTTCATGTGCAGTTCAATGTGGACTTGCATACATTGTGGGTTATTGGAGAACAATTACACCAGGGGTGCCAATAATTATGGAACCTGTGTTTTGGGGAAATATTTTTTTAATTGAAAAATGTAAGACTTTGGATGATTTCACTCACTGAGCACTTTATAAGGAACACCTGTACACCTACTTATTCATGCGATTATCTAATCAGCTAATCCTGTGGCAGTAATGCGATTCATAAAATCATGCAAATATGGGTCAGGAGCTTCAGTTAATGTTCACCTCAACCATCAGAATGTGGAAAAATTTTGATCTAAGTGACCTTGACCTGTGTAATGATGATTGGTAACAGACAGGGTGGTTTGGGTATCTCAGAAACTGCTGATCTCCTGGGATTTTCACACACAACTGTCTCTAGAAAAACTAAAAGAATCCAGTGAGCAGCAGTTCTGCGAGCAGAAACGGCTCATTAATGAGAGAGCTCAGTGAAGAATGGCCAGACTGGTCAGAGCTGACAGGAAGGTGACAGTAAAGCAAATAACCACACAACAGTGGTATGCAGAAGAACATCTCTGATCTCACAATGCATCAAACTAAGTGGTTAGACTACAGCAACAGAAGACTTAATACGTCTAAAAAAGAAGTCTAATAAATAGCTAATAAAGTGCTCACTGAGTGTATATACCCAAAGAAAATTACAGGCAAATATAAAAGGGTGGGTAATGGCTTTGAATGACATGTGGGAGCTGGCTCATGACCTACAGAGACAGCACATTCTACAACACTAATATTTTCTGCTCACAACAGTTGTGATGCTTGAAAAAGATGCAGGCAGCTTGGAAGCATTTCTTGAGGTTGCCATGGAAATGTCCTTAGGAAAACAATGCTATTTTTATATCCTGGTACCCTGGCACTAAACCACAGCACATCCAGTTTCTCAGATAGATGGTAAGGGGGTGAGTTGTTGAAGAATCACAGAGAACACACACACGCACACACACATGCACACACACACTTCATAAGAAATATCAATACACAATACACAAATATGCATCCATATGCACTGAACTTGTCTAGTTTAACTGACTGAAATGCAAGAGAGGGAAAAACAATAACCACATAGAGTGTAGCAGAAAAGCTTCTTATGACTGACACTGAAAAAAGTGTCGGTCATAAGACACTGAATAATTGTATTATTTATACTCTTCATCAAATCTTTTAGCAGAAGGTAGACACAGTCACTTGCATTGGAATGTTTGTACACAAAGGAATCAATACAATCAGCTGTATTATAATTGTGCATACCCTTACATAAAATGGAGAATACAATTATCCGACAGGAAATTATCCAGAGTTAATTTGTTCCCTACTGTCGTGTTCACACCTGTCAGGATGTGGCATGGAGCATCAGACAGATAGATCCCAGTAGCTACATACCACAATGCAAACATTTAAATTGTCGGATACAGTTTTTATTTTTCCTTCCAAGTGTCCAAAGGTGTTGGCAATGTACATACATTTTCTTCAGATAGATAAATCGAGTTACAGTAGAATTCAGTACAACCAACCTGTCAGCGGGTGAAAAAGTTACACCATACTGCATTCGCAACATCTGAATTTACCTGGGGTTTTCAGATCATTTCAGGTTCTCTCCATCTTCTTGCTGGCCCTGATATAAAATTTACATTGTCCTAGCTGGACCAAATAATACAGCAATCTGCAAACCATCAAACCATGGTAAGATGGACCACAGAAGGCTGGCTATCTTTGACAGCTGAGTGGGCTGAGGTGTGTTTCCTGCTGCACTTTGGAGTTCCCTCCACACCCACACAGGACTGCACCACCAGTAGCAGTTGGTGCACTATAATTACATGAAAGTCCAGTGACTGGCTGCACACTGGCACTTTGACAGCACTGCAGCTGATCTGTGACTTCTGTGCCTTCAGACCTCTTTCCGAGTCTGCTTTTATTTATCCAATCCTCTCCTAAAAACACTGTATAAAATAAATGGGTAATGACCACTGGGAAGATTATATTATGTTATTCTAATACAATGGCTCACAGAAAGAATTTTTAAACAAGTAACATTTCCCCAAAAAGATAGATGTTAAAATTACTGGCACCTATTTTTATTAATAATCGTTTATTAATAATTTAATCTTATTATAAAACTACATGCTAAAATAATTACTCTAAAATATTTTTTTTGAGCATACAGCATGCTTACTAGATGTTTCTTGCAGTATATATCATTTTTGCTCACTAAAAGATTAAAATTTAGATTAAAAATATTTGATTAAAAATAACTAATTAAATCATTAAAATATGACTACCTTGGGCATTCCAATAAATAAGTATTGCCTCTGTGCTGCAGTAGGTAGTAGCCTTCTTTAGGGGGAAAGCAAAAGGCCCAGAGAAAGTCCATGCAAATATGTCTGTCACATTGAGTATGTCATGATTTAAAGATAAAATATCACAATCAATGGAAATATTGTGAAATATTGTGCTATTGACAGTTGTGGTGATATGCACAGTTGACTCAGCCTGGGACAGTATGGCTGTTTTGCAGCTGAATATCAGTGTCTGCTGCCACAGATTGATGATGTCACTGATGGCCACATCATCCATTCTTGGTACAATATACCGTATACATATAAATGTGTCTTGTTGCAAGAAAGGTACACCTGCATATTTGATTCATTGCTGGTGATATAAGCTCCGGCTGCTTGGAAAATCTAGCAAGTCTTGGTCCTGGGCAGCCATCCAGAGAAAAAGATAACAGCAGTAATTATAAAGCTTGGTTGCTTGCTCAGAAGCAGATAGCATAAATTATGCCTGCACATTTAGGCTGCTTTTAATGCACATTCATATGCCACCAGTTCCTGGCTAACAATGAGACACATTCATGAATTAGTAATATACAATGAAGAAATGTTGTACAAAGAGGCAACATTAGGATAGACACCACAGAAATGTCCCAGTTGAATGAAAGAAATTAGTAATTGAGCTATGAGCTGTTCCTAAAACTAATAGAAGGAACTAAATATTGTAACACAGAGAGGTCCCTCAGGGTATCAACTCCAATCCATTCTATGGCTGCACTGCAGAATGGTACCTGGACAAATAGGCATTTTTATCATAAAATGATCACAGTGCCGGCTGCCGGATGCTTCATTTGGTAAAGGCACCGCACTGAGCCCCACCGTCTTTGATCAAATCTGGACCCTGCCAGTGCTATGGCTGATAGCTTCATAATTACCAATTGTGTCACCCAGAGTATCGGTTAGTTGATCTGTGTTTCATTGGTCCCTAGCAACCCCGGCTGGTCAATCGGGTGCCCATGGACTGCATGCCAAATTTTCCTATCAGGTCTTCCTCCAACTGAACTCTGTGTGAGTTTGGCTGTGGGCTGGGGTGTGAAAAGAAGCAGGCTGGCGACACCACGTGTTTTGGAGGAGAACCGTGGGTATCTACATTCTCCAAATTGGCAATGGGTATCGTGCATGAACGCGGCTGCTAATAGCAAATAGTGAGTGGGGCCAAAGTTACTCAGCCATCATACAATAAATGTCTAGCATCTACTTGATATGATGTAGATGTACAGCAGCCATTTTTCCACAAAACCCTCACCACACCTCTTATGCCCACGACAACCGAGGAAAAGGGAAACACTGGGAATGAAGTGACCATAAACAGGTCGGGGGAAAAATGAGACAAAACGATTATAAAATGTATTTCAGTACAAAAACACAAATAGTATTTGTTAACTAGAAAAGCAAAAATTCAAGGAGTCAGGAAAGGAACTTAAAGGAAAATCTACATGTATTACAAATTAATGCAATTTACCTTATCTAGGACCTATAAGGAAAGACTGAGAAAGTGACACAGCCCACTCTTCAGGATGAAGGCAGGAAGACCAAAAGGAGAGAGACAGGCTTCAATCTCTTTGCAGTACATCAATGTCTCAGTGTCTCAGTGTGCAATATAAAAAAGGAGAACATGCCTTTGGCCAGCAGGGGCCACTAAAGGAACATAAACATGGGGATTTGATGTTACAGCTTTTCTCCATTGTGTGTATACATTGTTAGAAACAACTGTGCAGGTTTTGAGTATATGTGACACAAGCAACAAAAATGTGTTTCAGTTTGCAAAAGAGTAAATGTTATTGTGTTCTCAAAACTTTTCATAGCATTAACAATCACAGAGAGTGGTGCCGAAAATGCTATCACAAAAAACACTAATGACAGCAAAAGGAAAAACCACCCTCTTTTTCAAAACAGTACATTAACTCATAAGTTTACACCAGCAATCATTTAGTCTTATACAATCAAATGAAAAATACACAAACAAAATATTTAAGGCTGTCTACAGTTCATAGACGTTTACTACCCAGTATCTTACCTGTCATTTGCATTAGGCCATAGATTTTCATCCACACAGTCCAATAGTATACCATAGTATACCATGCCATAATAGTATACGGTAGTATATCAGATTTCATACAATAAAGTGCGTACCTTAATATATTCACATTGCAGTTCTTTCACTCTGTCCTGTTCAAATGGTAGCTTATAGACCTGCCTCATGGTTACCACATTCCTCTCCGGTAACCTGGTCAATAGCAGCCAAATGGACCGTGGGTATATTCTGAAAGACAACAGTTATCTTTAATGATTTTGTATTTTATGTCTTTCAGGCAAAGGGCATTGTTTTCAACAACCATATTTACAATAGTCTCCTGTTCAGCAGTAAATGTTGCTGGTCTGCCACCAGCATAAAGTATTCAACCCTAGTGTATGGCAAAAAATATTCCCATGATAATAGTAGTATTTTACGCAAGCACAATATGAATGCAACCTGTGTGTACGGCAGTTGATGTATGTAGTACAGCGTACTGTAATTGTTCATCACTCTGTGGTTACAGTAGTTCTTACTCTTGAAGACATGAATAATTGATGCAACTGTTGATCTGCTCAGATTTGGTTGAACCCTCATGCCTGCTTCTGTCAATGTCAGCCCATGTTTGATTACATTATCCACAATTGTTTCCCTCATTTCAATTGCTATACTGTATATCTAGTTCTTCTTTGAAGGCCTCGTCCAGCTCTCCCACCTTGCATTTGCACACCCTACCCCTACTTTTCACAGGTGCGTCTCCTACTCCCCCGTTTCCATTTTCTTCGATATACGTGACCAACCTGGTATGTCTCTTTACACTCTGATGTAATACAGGTTATTGAATCAAAGCTTTGCACCCTCATTTCTACATGCAGTTTCTATTTGGAAAAGCTTGACAATATTGTGAGGAAAAGACCCTCAGGCGAAATCTGTACTCAGTACCTGCATTTGTGTTAAATGTTTTGCAAGCCATGTTTGCAACGTGATAGTTGCCATCACTGCATTTGCAGTCTTCAACAATGGTTAACAATGCAATAACAGTAAAACACGTAAATTCACACATTTTGAAACCATATACAAAGGAAAAAATAAGCTTTTAATTTATTTACAGTGACCGTCACAATATAGGCTATAGAAAATAATGTAGGGTATCTAGCGCTCCCTTGTGTTTGTTCTAACTAACGAAGCACTACCTTCTACAACCATGCTATTGCGAATTCCGATATGCATACATGATTGAAGAGTACACTACAATAAACATTTCGTATGAAACGCTGTGCAGATTTGGGTGATACTAACAGTCTGGATGGATGGACTGAAAGCAGGCTACGCATCGATGAATAGTTCTCTGGACTCCTATATTTATAATGTAACAATGCGGCGGATTGTCTGAACCAATCCATTGAATGAATAGGAGTAGGCTACATTACGCAAGTTTTGCTACTTGCATAACTAACGTTAGGTCACACCCACCTTACTGCTGGGGAGCGGTTGATTGGACATCAGTCGTCAACGGTTGAATTAGATTGGAGGCAGGGTAGGTCTATTTATTTTCCGGATACATCAACGGGAAGGCTAGTATGCTCGGTGTCCTTGTCATCTCGAAAAGAGGCATTATATTGATGCTTTGGATGTACGAGGGTACATCTGACCAGCTTTGGCTATCTCATTACAAAAGTAGGTAGAATAAAGACGGTTAGGTTCAAACGAAAAAAGAAAGGTAAACTTGCATTTATTCTATGCGTTCTATTTTCGCTTATTGCTTACTAAAAATATATCTTTCCTGCATAGACATGCTTTGGATGTACCCTGTTTTCAAACGATTGTGTAGCGAAAACGAGGGTACATCTGACCAGTTTTGGCTATCTCATTACAAAAGTAGGTAGAATAAAGACGGTTAGGTTAAAACTAAAAAAGAAAAGGTGAACTTGCATTTACTGTATGCGTTCTATTTTCGCTTATTGCTTACTAAAAATATATCTTTCCTGCATAGACAGTTATTTGGGACTGAAGTCCCTAGCACTGTCCAGCTCACTGGATGGAGGAAGCATTTTAATAGTTTCCCAGTGCACCCGAGTAACAATTATTGCCATGTAGGCTAGTTGTATTTTAACCAGTATTAATGCTGTTGAAGCAATTCATATTAAAATCGATTTTTACGTATGAGAATATCATTATTTGAGTCAAACTATGTTTCCAGTTAACTGCAGAGAATTTGCTGTGAAACGAATCTCACAATTTATAGAAAATAGTTAAATGCCACACTTTCATTCTCTATCGGCAAGGATGTCAGCCCTGAAGCAAAATATGATATTTGAAGGTCATACCATTCAAATTTGCAATCTGGAAAAATCTGCTTGCCTTGAACTGTATCATTTGATCTACAGTGGCTTCAGAAAGTATTCAGACCGTTAACTTTTTGCACACTTTATTGTGTTGTAGATTTAATTTTAAATGGATAAAATTGCAATTTTTTTGCCCATCAATGTACACTCAATAACCTACAATGACAAAATGACCCCGGTTACTCAGTTTGGCCATTTAAAACGAAATCTACAACACAATAAAGCGTGAAAAAAAGTGAAGGGGTCTCAATACTCAATACATTCTGAAGCTTGTTTGGGACTATTGTGTTAAGGTGTGATGGTATACATACATTATTCATGCTATGTTCTGCTCTGTATAAACACTGAAATAGTTTTTCAGTTTGTTCTAGCACCCTATGGTCTCATTGCCTTGTTGGCTTCTGCATATACCCTGAAGAGGAGCAGCAAAGAGGAGAAAAGAGAATCTCAAACTATGACGATAAGGGCCTGTGAGGAAAGCCTGTACATTTAAGCAGTAAAGCTACCATAAATAACATAACATAACATAACATATCATAACATAAAAGCGAAGGTACATGACTGGGACCCGCAAGATCAGTGGTTCAATCCCCGGTGTAGCCACAATAAGATCCACACAGCCGTTGGGCCCTTGAGCAAGGCCCCAGGGGAGGATTGCCTACTGCTTAGTTTAATCAACTGTATGTCACTCTGGATAAGATAATGTCTGCCAAATGCCATTAATGTAAATGTAATGTAACATAACATAACATAACATAAGGTTATGGCAAACAGACCATTCAGCTCAGCAATGCTCACCTTCCCTAGTCCTGCTCACCTTTTCCGACCACATCCTCATCGAGGAAATACATCTCAACCTTAAGCACAGTTTGTCATTGTTGCAATCGCCATTGTGATCATGGTGCAGTAACATCCTGAACAGCTCAAACATGAGGGAGTTGATCCAGCTGAGCAAGTTTTTCAATTTTTTGTCACAGCCACTTTTTTTATTTTAAATGCCAGTAAGAGCAGATGATTGAGTATACTACATTTTACATGTATGATTATCTTGATTGTGTGGACCAACAGATTTCCATGGTAACAGGGGATGTTCACTGCAGATGTTTGCTCACTAAGCTGAGGGTTGTGCACTCTACACACCTTTCTAATCATGGAAATGTGTGTCCATGTTAGGTATTGTATGATGCCATGCACCATATGCCATACAATTTACTTAGTTGTTGTTAATTTCTGATTCTGTACAATGTATCACTAATGAGCTGACAATACTAACCTAAAGATTTCCATTACAGGTAAACACTGAGATAACATTTAATGCATGGTAATTGGAAGTTGAAATTTGTAACTTATATGCAAAGTATAAATAAGTGGGGATACTTAATATCTGTGTGGTTTGGATATATATGTATTTGACTAGTGAATTTATTCACACATGCATGTTATATTGGAGACAGTATTGCAGACTGTGCACATTTATATGTATTGCTTCAGTCAATATCCATATGTAAAGGAGTATTTAAATGTGATTGTTCATAATCATAAAGCTACACACTCAACAACCACCAGAGGGCACTCCATAATTAGTCATTTTTAATATGGACAGAAAATAGCACCATTACGCAACTCTAGTATTCAATGCAAATAACCTATAGCCGCTGGGTCACAAAGCTGTAAAATATATTACTGCACTTCTTGGTCACATAAATAATGCAATTTAACTAAGTACTGCATCAAGCCATCCATTACTATTTACAATTTAGTTATATAATTTAAGCATATGCCATATCTCTAACAGATAAATAATTAATGAATCATATGAAAGTTATTTTTAAAAAAACATGAGTTCTTCAAGTAGAAGGAGCTTCATGTACAAAAGTCCACTTCAGAATAATGCATTAAATAATTCAAAAAGTAAAGTCTATGAGCACGCTCTGAACTTGTAGGAGGGTGGACCTTTCTTACTACACTATTTACTGTTGCACAATAGTGATTCCTTGCAATGATTATTCTGGAATCTACTACAGGAACTATTGGCACAGGCACAGCTGCCATAGTGTACTGACTGCAGATCACATGATTTCTGGGAATGAACCGTTGCTGGCTGAAAGTGAAAGTAAACTTTTATTGTATAGCCTATTGGCTGACTCTCAATTAGCTGACTCTCAATTCTAGAACTGAGGCATGCCTGGTTTATGATTTATCTTTGGTAATTTACACTTCATAATTGCTTTTGTGATTTAGCGTAAACCATAGTAAAAGCACAGAGATCTACAGTGCATGCTGCACATGAGGGGTCAGGTTCTTAGCTTGGTGTTTATAAACTACAGAAGTCATCACTATCCCCCTCTGGACATTCTTTTTCTTCTTTCTTCTTTTTTTCCAGCATCAACATACACACATAGTAATAATATTGCATATCACAACAAACTGAAAATGGAAAAATCATATGAACTTCTAATACCGGAATTTACTCTGTAATTCAGCAATCAGCACTTGCTTAACACAGTTCGGAGGCATTATTACAAAAACAAAAAAAGCTAATGAGAAATGTGTAGATCAAGATATGAAGTATCTATTACAGATGGACAAAATCATTTGGAAATGACATTAACTTTGTCTTTACTGGAGGTGCACCCAGCTGACAGGACAAACTACTTTCAGTTTCACTTTCCTGTAAACCTCAGAATAGGTGGATCTGTGGGCTGCTGCTATTGAAGGACAGTTCTGGTCATTCAGAGAGCACAGCTGTAGAGCCTTTCACTTCTCTTTTATGACTGAAGTAGAGTAGCAAAGAAAGAGGAGTATTTCCTGCACCAAGTCCACATCAGTTTCATCATTTTGACCTGGATGTACCGCTTGATTCCCAAAATTTTACAGATTTCCAGGAACCTGCTGCAGAAGGTGAGGGAGTCTGTCTCTGATATAATGTGCACTATGCTGTTTTATACAAGGCTTTAAATACATGATATATACCATACCATGATATACAATCTCCAAAATTGTGAGAATACATGATATATACCATATGTTCACAATAAGCATGATTCCTATGAATATAGTGTAAAATTTAAATTAAAAATTTTCAAAATTTGTTGCAAAAAATATGTTACAACATTTTCTTGGTTAATCTGAGATCATGAGATTTCTACAGCCTGCCTACAGACTGCTTTGTAGAACAATGGGGCAAAGAAAGACCAAGTTAGCTGGTCTGGACGTGCAATTTCATGTTTACTTCCTTGGTGATAATATGCACTTGCAATGATGTTTTACTCATTTTTGTTATTTCCCTTACAGTGTATGTTTAACCATTTGTTAGTTTTTTTCGACCCATTCCCCGACTTGTGACGGTCAATTACTATCTGTGTCTTCTGAATTGACAGTGTTTTTTACTTTTCCCCTGCTAATGGTTCACGACGGGATTTTGCATGCTTGTTACTTCTAGTGAAACAGGATTATGGATATTGTGTGATGGAATGACACAATATAGTTCCTTTAGACTGAGATTAACATAAAGTGAAATTGTATGGCAAGAGCAAAAATAAACGGATGGTGCAGGGGGTAGCACTACCGTCGGCCAGGGCCTCTCTGTGTGGAGTTTGCATGTTCTCCCCGTGTTTGCGTGGGTTTCCTCCAGGTACTCCGGATTCCCCCCGCAGTCCAAAGGCAGGCAGGTTAGGCTGATTGGAGAGTCTAAATTGCCTATGGGTATGAATGTGCAAGTGAACGGTGTGTGTGCCCTACGATGGACCGGCAACCTGTCCAGGGTATATTCCTGCCTTTCGCCAAATGTATGCTGGGATAGGCTCCAGCCCCCCTGCGACCCTGTTCAGGATAAGCGGGTTAAGATGATGGATGGATGGATAGATTGAAAATAAAGCAAACCAAACTGAAGCTTTTCAGCTCTGTAGCTTTTCAGCTTCCACAAACAGCTCTCTCGTAAAGTGGTTTCACAGTCTCAAATATGCACACATTTTAAAAGCCTGGACTTATTCACAATGTAATCAAGTTGTGTGCTTACTTAACCAGTAGGCGTGGTCCTCGGATTGCCCTGCTTCCTTCTCGCAAACCGCTCCCTTGCCAAAATATAGTTTTCCCATATGCTTCAACATAAAATATAGATAATTATCCATGTTGTTTATTAGATGCAGCCTTCTATCTCCATTTTTATTAAGGGTGCTAATAATTCTGGAGCCCACTGTACTTAATATGTTTGGATTTGAGATCAAAAGATTAATATAAGACAGTGTATAGACAATCAGCTTTTATTTCATATTTACATAAATATATGTTTTAACATTTTACAGAAACTAGTGTTTTTGTGTTGAGTCGTTTTCTGTTGAGGTTTGCATTTTGATGTCTCATTGGTCGCTTTTTGGGGCCCTGCCTATGTGGCCTATGCATTAATCCAGGCCGGAATTTGATGCAACATTAAATTTCATTGCAATTTAATTAATCTAGCATTTATTTTATCATTTTTGTTATGTCCACTAATCATAACAGTTTTCAATTTGATTCACTTGCATCGTGGTATCTATTTCTGTGCCATTTCTGAGCATTGGGAGTTATTATTCTTACTGGGATAAGAGATGCAATGCAAGATGTATATTTAATGTAGAACAGTGTGGAAACCTTAACATTTCAGTAATTAATTGGCATGTTGTTCTCAATCTCCAAGATGGAGAAAAACTGTGTGGGGTATTTAACACTCTTTGACACAGTCGCCTGTGGCAGCAAATTCCAAACAAGATGTAGAAAGTGTGCATTCTGAAAATAAAAGCCGATAAAATGAGGACCCAGAACCATAATTCAAGGAAAGTTGAGGAACAATAGTCTAATGTGATTTTACTACTGCTTCCTCAGGCGAGCGTTCTCTGAAGCTCTTCAGAGTGATATTTTACAGTTTCAGAAATGCGGTCATTTCCCCGAAATCTGCTCAGACAGAGACCACAGTTTCATTCTCTTGAGCTGGAAGATAACCCACTTTCAGGAAACAGAGTTACCTTTGATAGTAAACTGAATCCAGGCAAATATGTCATCGCAAACCTTTTGGGTTCAATTATAAGTGTTGATAAAAAAGGTCGACGAATACGGTCTGCAAAGCATTACAAAGTTGAGAAAGAAAATTAACCAAACAAGGCATCACTGGCCAGAGCAACAACCCTGAACCACATCCTTCTTAGAACAGCTACCCGAACAGCTATTCTCAAACCTGTGTCAACCTCCATCACCTTCAATTCTGATTTGGCATAGGCTTATACAAACAAAACAAAAACAAAACAAAATAGTAGGCCAAGCAAATCGCCTACAATCACATTTGATCCGTAATTGCAAATTGTATGTGCTGTAGGGTATGCTACATACACTGCTAAATGCTACAATGTCCACACGGAGAGGACATACAAAACTCAATAAAAAAAGTACAAATAAAATTGTAAATTTCATCGTCATTTAATTTATTTCTCTCCGTTTAATTGCATTACTTGCCAGGTTAAAAAGCCCTGTGGTTCAATCTCACCCATGATCTCGAGAGTCGTTTCCCTTTACAGGCTTCTTGGAATAAGGCTCTGTTCATTTAAAGCGAGGGGAAAGCAAATTTCCAGGAAACGCTCCGTTTCTGAAGTAGTGGCAGGCGGAGTAGGAGGAGCCTCGTAGTTCACATGCTTTAAGTTTATAAACTTGCGTGAACAACGATGACAGTAATATTTCGAACCGCAGAAAAAGGGAGTGAAGTTGCTGTGTGCTCCCTCTTTCTACATACAGCACATCTGTGGATTATTAAACTACAGACTGGATAAAAGCAATAACGTGGATGATTTGGCGGCTAAGGAAATTTTATGCAAGCTGAATCTCTTCAGTCATTCTGTCTTTCGAAGTCTATTTTAAAACTGTGGCTTTGAAGACATTCGAATTTCGAACCTTATGTGCATACGGTAAGATGAGATCCATTTTGTACGAAGCCCTCTATTTTTTTTGCTCATGCAAAACTCTATATAAGCTGTTTTTCATGATATGTTCCATGTTGTGCTACTCTCAAGTGCATCGTGTTATAGTGCTTGGAAACGCCAGATAACGTCCAACATTAGTAAATTACAATAGATGTTTTCCCAAAAAGTTTTAGTAGTGAATTGTTGATTATTAATGGCTACATGCTTTGGATTTTGTGAGGAGGTTGTGGAGATGCAGCCAAGTTAGTTACACTGACTAATTTTGTATCTACAAAATTCAATTATTCTTTCGAATAGTTGCATTGCACACTAGAGCATACTGTTGCCCTACATCAAGTTGTCAACAATGCTAACATAGTACAAGGTAGTATAAAGTTTCGTGGCTAGTGTTTTTTTGTTAGATTAGATGAATACAGTTGATAATGTAGGTAAAAAATATTTTTATTTTATTATTTTTAAGTTTTGGAAATTAGTGAATGGATTAAGGTAATGGTGATTTGGTGGCTATGAAACTTGATTTAACAATTTTTATTTTCTGGGTGTTCGCTTAAATGTCTCCAGATGGCCATTTATGTGGCTTAATTCCTGTGGTGTGTTATGCAGTCCACTTTGTTATACCCTTCAAATAGTATTTGTAATGGAATGCCAGTTCTTAAAGACTTTAACTCAATTGTCTCTCTCTCTCTTGTTTGTTTCAGATTCAAGAACTTTGTCTGCATCACCTTAATGACTGGTGATATGGAAGACCACAGAAACTGGTCTGGACAGTAGAATGGTTGCCCATAGTGAAGTGGGAAATGCATCAGCAACAGATAACAGAGCCAGAATTGAACTTGCACCTGACACCTTGCCTCACCAGCACAGGCAGCTACGAAAGGCAGCCCCCAGCACAGAGATCCAGACACGCTTCAGGCCCTTCAGAAACCAGAAGGACTTCCAAATCATCACAAAGACTACCTCTATGCTGGAGACGTGTGGTTTCTACTGGGGTCCTATGACAGTAGAGGAGGCACACTCCATTCTGAAGGAGGAGCCTTTGGGAACATTTCTGATCCGTGACAGTAGACAAAAAGACATCTTTTTCACACTCAGCTACAGGGATGTGAATGGGCCCATTAGCGTGCGGATCGATTTCCAGAACTCTCGTTTCAGCCTGGTTGGCAGCAATGAATCCTTCGATTCTCTGTTCAAACTGTTGGAACATTACATTGCTTCTCCCAAGAAGAATTTTGTTCGACCTTATAGGAAAGTGAAAGTGCAATCTTTACAAGAGCTGTGCCGAAAAAGGATTATTGAAACATGTGCTGGAGAGAAAATAGACAGTCTCCCAGTAACTTCTATCATGAAAGACTTCTTAAATGCCTTTCCTTATCGGATATGAAAAGTCTAAATGCATTAAATCCCTTCCTTGATTTGTGGGAGATACTTGACGGTTTATGCATTGCTGGTTTACCGTGTTTTTATAAACCTATTCATTTTTGTAGCAAACTAATGTATTTTGAAATAAGATGTGAACACACTATATTTAGTATTTACACCACACATAAATGTTTACACTATGCAGGAGTATGTTATATCCTGTTGTCATTTATCTGCTATGCAGACATTCATTTCATTTTAAATAGTATGTTGAAAATAAATTTTGTTTTGAAAATTGAAAACATTTTGAAATTGTGTTCTTCTAAAATCACACTTGCTGAGGAACTACAGTTGTAAGTCAATCAATATTTGTCTTGTACTTGGCGATACACCCTTAAATGGTTAGTTCAGAATTATATGATTATTGGCTGTTGAAGGTAATTGTGTTAGAAGCAATTCTGTATGAGTATGAATGAAAAAGTATAATGAGGTTTCACAGATATTCGGCTACTTCTACCAATCCAGTTTACTGAGAAGGAACGGCACATCAGTGTAGAAAAAATTTACATGACTATGCTTTCAGTATTACTATAGTACTTCAAACAGTTATTTTAAATCAAGTTCTATTTCTGAGATATTATTTTCAGTGAAGGAATGGTGTAAAAAGTTCCAGATTAGGTGAGATGTGAGGCGCACACACACACAGTGGGGGAGTTTACCTGGTAATCCATAAGCTTAGTCATTTTGTATGTGGGTGATGGTTACCTGTGTCAAGAGGTGGTACATTATCAGACCGTGACTGAGCTGAGGAAGTGCAGAGTAGACAGTGACGTGTCACTCTAGCACCAGAGGTGGGGCTCTTGCATTGGTAATTGCTGTACGGGTATAGATTCATTTACAAGAAATTGTCACAGGCATTGTTAATGGGGCAGAGTGAAGCTAGAATATTCATTCACATCCTCTTACTCACTGGCATCCATTCCCTGTTCATACATCTTGTATGAATATAGTTGGAAATAAATAATTAATGACAGTTAAAATAATTATTTTGTTAAAACTACAGTCATTCATGTACACCATCACAGTTGATGACAAAAACATGATTCATACTCATGATTTAGAATTCTTATCAGTCTTAGGACACATACAAGGAAATGTGATTAAAGATGACTTTACTTACTTTAAAGATTACTTCCATAAAACAGTGACCTAACAAAGAAAATGCCGTCCCAGTTGAGCTAGAATTGAGGAACAGTCAGAGCAATAACAGAGAATTTATATGGAAAGGCTGGCATGGATCCCATACATCAAAGTTCACTTCATGAATTTTAACTTCCTTGTTTCTCCTTTCAAATTCACATGCAGGAATTGTGCAGTTTACTGGAAGGAGTATCCATAACAAAAGTGAAACCATTTGATCACAGTAGAAGTTCAAAACTTTCAGAGTAATTACAGGAACCACTCAAGTTATTCCAGATAATACTCTTTACTTGGAAACTTTTGCTATAAATGACATCATGTATTTCTCTCATGGGCTACACCAGTAAGACATTTATCACATTGAATATAGCAAATAAGCAGAAAAGTCCCTGATATTACTAATATTATTTGCCAAAGAACATTAAGACAAGACAAACATTGTTGGGATCTAAAAACTGGAATATCTGAGAATAATCTTTTTACTCTTGTTACTGTTCATGAAAACTGGTCTTTCTTGTTATACTGTAGTGCTCATTTTATCATGGATTGATGGTATTTTTTCATTGCAAGTTAAACTTAACTGAATGCAAAGATTAATAAAGTAATCAACTAATAAGTGTGATTGGGTTGGACACAAAAGAAGAATCGGTTTGAAGTAGATTGTAAAATGGCATATTTACACTCACTAAACACTTTAATAGGTATTTATTAGACTAGTATCTTTTTCACTTATTGGTCTTCTGCTGCTGCAGCCTATCCACTTCAATCACATTTCTTCCCCATTCGAATGTTTGGTCTTGAAAAACAACTGAACCGCTTGATCATGTCTGCATGCTTTTATGCATTTAGGTGCTGTCACATGATTTGCATTAACAAGCTGGTGGACAGGCTTACCTAATGAAGTGCTCACTGAGTGTAAATGACCCACCCTATGTTCCGTATCAGTGATAAGAAAGCCACAAGAGAGGTTTCAGCATGTTAATCTGTTCCAGGAAGGGAGACATTTGCATTTCTCTGAAAAGACTGCACTCCTCAGTGGTTGATGTTTGTTCAGTCATGATGCAGGGTCACCAGTAGCGTAAATAAACCGAAGCCACTGAACTACGCTGGCTGTTCCCTGACAGGCTTTACAGCAGCATCTTTCAAACAAGGTTTTAATCCCAATCAGCTAAGTGAATTGGACACCATATAACTTGACAGTTTTGCCTTTCTATTCACCTCAATTGACATAATCGTGATGATGCACAGTAAACTGTGTCCTCAAGCAATTACTTACACTTTCTTAATTTCTAGAAATATGTTTTTCAGATGAGGGGTTATTTGAAAATGAATGTAAACATTTAATTCACCTATGGGCCACCTTGACCCCAACACTAACATGCAGACCCAGGTTCAGTGTCTGAAAATAAAATGACTCTTATAGACTCACTGATATTAGATATTCATTAGACTTATTAAGTCTTCTGCTGCTGTAGCCTATCCACTTAGGGGTTTGACACGTTGTGTGTTCAGAGATGCTCTTCTGCATATCACTGTTGTAAAGTGTGGTTATTTGTTTGGCACCAACAAGTCACTTAAATCACATTTCTTCCACATTCTGACATTTCATCTGAAAAACATCTGAACCCGTTGACCACATCTGCATTTAGTTGCAGCCACATGTTTGGCTGATTAAATATTTGTATTAACAAGCTTATGTGCAGGTCTAGCTAAGAAAGTGATCACTGAGTGTATGAAAATGGTGAGTGAAAATTCAAATGAAAATGGAAGTAGGCCTTCAAATGAAAATGGAAGTAGGCCACTGTTCCTCGGAGGGTTTTTTTTTTCGTTGTGAGGCTGAGCCCCAGAGAAGCAGATGTTCTGTAGAATTCTATCATATTTCCGTCCTTAGTTCAGAGTTTCAGCTAAACACGCAATGACTTGCTCTTAAATAACTAAATCTGCTTCATAAGGATCAATGCACCATGGTATTTCCACTCATCATAATGGGTTGGCATGTCTGTTGTTGCATGTATTGCTCATGGTTCTCATTTTTCAGTATTAATTCTTATTCAAAGCTGTCAGCAAAGATGCACTGACAACCTGGGCAAACCTAGCCTACACTGTGTCATGTCAATTCTTGGTGAGAACCCTCTGAGTTGATACAGCATTACCTCACTCTTGTTACAGCGAAATGGAAGCTGTTTGACTCACTCCTGCTGCTACTAAAAACTAGATCTGTGAAATGGTTACTGCTGGTATTTACAGCTCTGAGTGTGACAGAGAGGTTCAAAACCTTCACGATGCCACCACAGAGCTTCTCACAGAGCCACTTGTGGTACAGCAAGGAAATGACACTATCAGAGTGTCAGAGAGGTATAGTCCCACGTCACACCTAATGCATCTGCATGACTCAGACGGCTGTGCTGGCTGCCACATTATTTCCACCAAATGCAAAACATTACTGGGAAATAGGAGCTGGGAACTACACACATAGGATAAGACAAAGAGGATAGAACTGGGAATCACATTTGTTGTGAAACAATGATACAAATGTCCTGTGACTTCATTGTCCCTTTCAGGGAAGCTGGCTTCCTACTGTAAATTATAAAGAAGTTAATTTGAATAGAGGAAGTGACTGAAGGTAGAAAAGTTTCCTGTTAATGTTAGTAAATGCTCATTTGCTAAGCAGGGCATAATCAGGTGTTCTCAGGGTCATGATTATATTCAAAAAGTTTTTATTTCTCTGTTCATCAAATACAATATACTTGTTGAGGTAATGTTGAAGAGACTTTATAGTAGCTAATATATGCAGACAAACCACTCAGATGGTATCAGTGGGTGTGCTAATACTGGCACATTTACAATAATGTTGATGAATGTGCATTGTCCCTGTAGCAATGAACTTGTAAAGTACAATTAACAGTCTGAACAATGCTTAGAGTAATCTGCAAAAATTTGGGCACCCCTGGTCAAAAAGCCTTTTACAATTAATATCCAAGTGAACAGAAGCAAACCTGACCATGACCCTGACCATGTTTAACATGACACATTTCTTCAAATTTTAAAGCAAGATTATTTGTATTTGTATTTTTTACAGTTTCAACATAATAAAAAAGAAAAAATGCCTTGTGCAAAAGCTTGGGAACCCTGTCAGTTAGTACTTTGTAACTCCTCCTCAAGCAACTATAACAGCTTGTAAACGCTTCCTGTAGCCAGCTAAGTGTCATGATCCTGATTTCTGTCTGTTAGTTTATTTGGTATTTTTGTAAATGTATTAATTTTCATATTCATGTCTGGTTTTCTGTTTACATTCATTAGTCTTTGCACTTGTCTTCCCCTGTGATGTCTGTGTCTGAATGTTTTCTGATCCCGAGTAACTCCCCTGTCTGCGTGTTTCACTATTCGGGTGGTTTCCCACAATTCCTTCTGTCTCGCTGTTCTTACTTCCTGCTTTCTCTCCATTTCATGTTTGTAGATAGCACTAATATACTAATCCCAACAATCCTAACATAAAATTTGTACAGTACTAATTATATTAACACACTAATATGTTTGTCTAGCTAACAAACTAACATTCACTAGTTTTGAGTATTTGTAATTTAATCACGTAACGAACAGACTAACTCTACCTCTACTTCAATACTGCTCTATAACTCCACCTCTCAGTTCAATCCCTAAATTGCTAGCCTTGATTCAGTGAAATGTTCGCACCTGCTCTCCCCTATCACTACATTCCTTAACTCTGGGCAATTTTCTACTCCCTAATCCGGAGCCGTTTGTATTACATGTGCATCTATGTGAATCCAGTTCCACATTTTCGTTCCTCCCTTGTCATTGTATGATTGCCTTTTCATGTGTCTCACCTGATGTTTCTTTGTTAGACCGCCCTCACTCACATGCCCCGCCTAGGTTGTCTCATTCCCCTGTGTATTTATACCTGTCCTTCTCAGTTGCACCTTGCTAGTTCGTCTTGTCCTAGCCTCCTTGGCCCCGAGCCTTTGCCCTTGTGGCATTCTGTCCTGGTTTTTCTTGTTGGTTTTTGTTTTCTGGATTTCTTGTTTATGACCCTGCCTCATCTTTTGTCTCTTCTCTTTGGATGACGCTTCTGGACCTCTACCTTGTTTGGACTGACCTTTGCCGGTTTTTTTCACAGTTGGCAAGGTGTTCTTCTTTACTCAGGCTTCAACCGTTTTTCTCCAAACATATCTTCTTAATCTGTAAGCATAATGACACAGTAATACCATGGACACGCCCAATGGCCATTCAAAATAATTTTCTTTCATCGTTCATGACAGGAAAAACATGAAGTCATCGTATTACACAATCATGTAACTTTTTCCTTCTGCAATATGCTGCATTTGAGAAAAATCTAGAAATTTCACATGAGGAATAGATCAGTGGACAAATTTTATTTTTTGACCAAATATGACGTGTAAAATAGTACCAAGGTATTGAACTGATAAGTAATGTAGATAGTGAAGATAATTGAGAGGGGGAGTGCCATGAGCATGCTTTGGTTATATAATAGCATTCAGAATTATCTGTAGGGATTTTGTGTTTAAATCAGAGACACCAGCAAATAGGGAATTGTAACAGTCCAAGTGTACACTGTGCAAGAGTGGCATGAATTACAGTGAAATAAGAGCAAATTAGTCAACTCAGCCTGGTAATTAGCCAACTCAGCCTGGTAATGTCCTTGTTATTAATCAAGCTTCTGTTTAACTTTGCAGTTTATGAAACCTAAACCTTGTGTGGTGCCAGGAAGGGAAATTGGAGTGCTGTCCACCAGCTGTGATGCAGTAACTGTAGCTGTGACAACTTACCTGCATAACATAGTCCTGGCTCAGGCCTAGAAGGAGAATGGCTGTTTGGACTTGCTGAATTGACAGATGTTGTGCTGTGCCATGCCTACTTGGGGTAGTAAAAAAAACGACTTTTTTATTTATTAAATACAAATATGAATATTTTATCTGCCTTTCCCCTTTAATTTAATTTTCGTTGCCTTTGTCTTGTTTTTGTCTTTGTTGATTTTGTCTATTTTATTTAATAAATGTTTATAGCCTATCCTTATTTTGACTTTTTGTCTGTTCACCACATGATGCTGAGGCCTGCCCAGCACTACACTTGAAAGTCTTGACCCATTTTTCCATTTAAATGGGAGGATGAATAAGTCTGGTAGTATGAGTGGCCATGAACCTGTCGCTGCTTTTCATATCATGGCTCTTGTGATTATTGAGGATGGTTATATAAACCTTTTGGGCCTTTTTTGCACTTGGGTACCTTCCCAATTTTCTGTCAAAATTTAAAGACCCTTTTGCCCCCATCTTTGCATTACTGAAGGTACTACAAACTATATTTTCTTTCTGTTTAAGCTTGCTGGTATACTAAAGAAATGACCTTAATCTTAGCTCATTCCGGGAGGCAGCATTACTTTCTATTTTTAAGTTGCGTTTCAGTTATCACTTATCGTGGTATACAAAATGCATGTTTTCATGTACAGAGACCCAATCAGTACCATAAAGTTAGATGCAAAAGAATTGGGAAACTGCCTGTCTTTATTTGCCATTACATCATTAGTCCATGCTGTTCAGGCCTTCCGAAAGGTAATGGGCTTAGTAAGAGAAATGGGCCTGTTGGAAGAGTATGGGAGGGAACTGGAATGTCTTGAGTGGATGTTCTGTTACCATATCTAAATGATCTTATTTGGTGTTAATCATCTCCAATGTCTTACTAATGTTTGGGAACCAATGTGTGTCAGGTATCACTGCTTCAAGACCATGGCAACAAGCTAACTCGTGGCATGATACTACACACCTGGATGTCAGGAAATGTAGAGAGAGAAACCCTGATGAGGTAATCAGCAAGAAGCACTGCCTGGTGTAGTGGGGTGATTGCCAAGGAAGAGTGAACGAATGGGTGGGCATGTTGTATGGGTGTGACCTTAACCTCCTAAGACCCGCACTCTCTTTTGGTATGCATTTTTAATTTCTCTTTGCTATTTGGGCTTATTGTCCACGCATGTGTACGCCAGGTCTTAGGAGGTTAAATATCGGATTTCAGCCAACTGTTGTATTGTGTACTGTTGTACTGCATTGGTAAAAATGTCCCTTATTGAACCTGCTGTTGCCATCTCACCTTCCTGGAGTCTGTTCCTGGGGTATTGGTCACTACATTGCTAGTTGATTCTAGTTAGTAAGTCAAATCTGTTTTTATAGCACCTTTCGAGAACAAGTCAACAACAGGTATGGCATTTGTTTTGAGTCTGTTGCTATTGTCTCAACATGAGGAACAAAGAAGTGCCAATGTCGGTAAAGCAGGTCATCATGTGGTGGACAAATCAGAACAACCCGATCAGAGTCATAGCCTTAGGTGTGACGAAATCAATGGTTTGATACATTGTTGAGAATTGGCAGCAAAAATATACGCTGCACAGAAACATATGCTAACCAAAGACAGATGATGAGATCAACATCTTTGTGAAAGATTGTGTGCTCTGCACACTGAGTGAGAAATCACTATGCCTAGAGAAACCTCCAGCATGGTCTGAGGGACCTTGGGAGAAGATACAAGTGAACATATTTGGAGAGCATCCAGCAGCTCCAGCTCATCAGAAATATTTCATTGTGGTGACAGACTTGTAGAGTAAATCACCACAGTGATCAATGGCCTCGGTGACATATTCTCAAGATGGGGACGGCAAAAAGTCATCACAACAGACAATGCTCCACAGTTCATTTCTAACCAAGAAAGGAATCGAGCGCCACAAGACCTCTCTTTACAACCCAATGTCAAATGCTGGTGTCGAAAGATTCAACAAAGTACTCAAATATAGTCTGTGCGGCGCAATGCTGGAGGAATAATTTGTGGATCAAAACACTACTGTTGAGATGCAGATCTATGCCACCCAAGGTAACAGGAGAAACAACCTCCAAGCTCATGATGGGGAGATCCCTGAGAGTGACCCTGGATTGAGTCCATTTTGGAGATGCGATATGGCCCTAGTCAAAGTCGAACAGGTCTTTACGCCTGCCCATTTCTCCTGCATCCAATACGTTGAGTACGAGAACCAACTGGTCATAATGTTTTGGTTCATTTGTGTATGTGACCCATGCAACAATCCATTGGCAGCTTACCATTGATTGTGTGTGTATACATGTGTTTTTGTGGGTAGACGGTCCATTTCCATCGGATCTTATGATGTCACGACATATGGGATGGGTTTGGTTCTGAATTATGAAAGGGCAGGGAGCAATTATATTCCCTGGCTTCCTTGTTTGTCCTCCCTACTGCCAAGGGTATACAATGCAAGCTTCCAGCAAGAAGGGAAATCCCATAATACAATGTTCAATCCATGAAGAAGAGGAGTGAATCAGTGTGCTTTCCAAAGGAAGAAACACACACACCTAAGGTATGAAATATTTGACTGAATACGAGTATACCCTTCACATAGCGGAGGCAAGTTTTTTACAAGTGTAAGCCAGTCATAAGTAACATTTGGTCTCATGCGCTGGTCAGCTTGCTGACTTCCCCCTCCTGGAGCATACATTGTTAGCCCCCACCGTTGGCACTCATGCCTGTGGGGGAGAGCTAGAGAAGGATTCTTAGAGGCGCCTTCTTGGGCCCTGGGGGCCCCCCTTTTCTCACATTCCTTATAGGTTTGAGTACAGAATACTGGAGATGGTATAAAGATGTTTCATGATAATCCCAGGTCAGAATATAGTAATGTTTGGTGTTATTCTGATTGGTTCAGTGCGACTGGTGTAATGGTCTGGGGTGTCTCCTTTCCTTTCATTCACCCAAATCAGGTTTATCCAAAAGGTATATTACCATGAGAGGCACAAATACATATTTACAGCATAATGCAGTTATCCTGAAAACTCCCAACTACAGCATTCATAGATATGATGGGGCGGCCTATAGCGTAGTGTTTAAGGTCAGGAAGGGCTGCCATTTGTGAGGGGCCTGAGAGCTGGGGTTTCAATGTTGTTTAGACTGCCTCTTAGGGAGTTAAGATGTATGAGTGGTCCAAGGCCAGTTGGGTCATGGGAAAAGAATCCTCCCAAACATTGGTGACCTCCCTGTGACCCCATACCTGGTCACTTCCAAGGGGGAAGGTTCCGGACAATGCCACAGTGCCCTCATTTGGGCACTGCTGTCATTACACACTGCGCTCCTAGATTAAATATTCAAAACTGCTATTAAGATAGTAAATAGACCCGGTAACACCTTGAAAACATTGCCCATGTGATCCTTGTATTATTGCATTAAGTCTTATGTAATGGTAACAGGAATTGCATGTAAAATGGAAAATCAGGAGGGAAGTTTCATGATAGCTGCAACATAATAAAACATAAGGGTAATCTGTTTGGTATGGATGTGATCTGATAAAATCAAGGAATCGGATGAGATACATTTCAAACTATTTTGTTTGTAACTTGCGTGATCTCCATGACTCTAATTCATCTTGTACCTTTTCAGCCTAAATTACAACTGAATACTCAGGGGGAAATGGTGGCCAAAGACTGACCGATCGGCGGGGCGGTACACCAGTGGTAGTTCTAAGCTGTGAGGCCAGGAATTTCTGTCCCTTAAAGGGTCGGGTGACGCACGGCGCTTGTGATTTGGTGCGAAGGGAACCCATGGGCGTTACGGCGCTGGTTCCTGCCAAATTAGCTCTAAGGAGCCCAGACAATGCTACCCTGACCTGGGCTCGCAACTATCATGGCAGGTTTGCATGTATTGTGTTGACTGGACCCTCAGCCTCTGAGTTCTCCACCGAACTGAGGTTTCAGCAGTAATGCTAATCCCGGGAGCATATATTGAGTAATGGTGGCGCAGGTAGAAGTCGAATGTAATCACTCCCGAGGTCCGCGTAAGTTGCAAACCCAAATTTCTAAATTATATCTTAAATGGAGTCAGATAAACGAGTAAAACTATAGTAACCACTAAGCATACAATACGGCCCCGTTTGAGAACGGAGAATATTAAGAATTGTACTGATCCGTTTCTGGCCAGCTGTAAGCGGGATATGGGGCAGGTCAATCCATATCCGACCCATGGCAACGGACCCAGTATATTCTTAAACATAATTGTGCTCTGTTCTTGTACGGAGGATAATAATTAACCCTACTAATGTTCTCCCAGCAACGCCAGAAGGACAAGCACGCAAAACCCCCTTCGACCCCCGCTAAATTCCGTCATTGGGTTAGCGTGGGGTTTTACGCAAGAGTAGCTAAATGGTCAAAAATGAGATGACAGCTTATTCAAATTCCTGAAGTGTTTATCTATAATCCCTCTTCGTCATTTGTAAAAACGAAACCACCACAAAATTGCAGGTATTTTAGTAAATAAAGGGATTGCATTGAGCTTCGTGACAAAAAAAACCCAAAACAGGCACTGTCCATTTCTCACCTCACCCGAACATGCAATCTTAAAACTCCTCCACTGTTCAGTTCATGGCCTGTTGGAGATTGATTTACTATCAACTTCAGCTCATGGCAAAGGTCCAACACACATTTCTTAGAACCAAATGAACCTTACCTGAATATCCATCAAAGGAGGAAATCCCAAAAAGACAACTGAAAGTGCCAGATTAGTCAATGAATTCCCCGTCACGGTATTCTCTCTAAAAGCAACCCAGCCCACGCCAGAGATCATGTGAAAACGTTTGGTCAAATCTGCAACACCCACATCGCCCCTGCTTTCACCTCTCAGTAGTCACCACTGTAGCACTGCAGGCATTCATGGTCACAGGGGATCCCTGGCCTTTTTAGAGTAACTTCAATCCTATCCTATATTTACTGTATACCCAGTCTTCCACTGCAACCATCATCATAAATATACTGATTATTTTTGTGTAAAACTCCCGTTCGTGCCAGCAAGCATTAGAAACACTCCCTCCTCATTAGGTGCTGTTGAAACTTGTCAGGATAAATGTACAGAAGAATGAGTCAGTATTCAAGATGGCACATGATTTATCTAATACAATTACATACTCAGCATTATTTGTAGTGGGAAACTATATGTTTAACATCACTAAAGGGGCTCTAAAAAATAAAACCAAAGAGTAGGTTTGGATAGCAAGACCTTGGATAGCACTAGTTAATGTTGTTACTGGGGGCAGGCAGTGTTTAATGTGCACAGGGAATCCCTATATATTTCATTTTACAGTCTACGGAAAGTAGTTGGAGGACCACAGGAAAACAATCAGCCCTTTTTTTTATCTAAATTGCAGGGCGCGGGTGACATTAGCTCAGGAGGTAAGAGCAGTCGGAGGGTTGCCAGTTCGATCCTCCCCTGGGTGTGTTGAAGTGTCCCTGAGCAGGACACCTAACCCCCAACTGCTTCTGATGAGCTGGTTGGTGCCTTGCATGGCAGCCAATTGCCGTTGTTGTGTGAGTGGCTGAATGAATGGATAAAGGCGCTATATAAATGCCAGCCATTTACCTTTTAACCCTTTTCAGCCCAGAATAAAAAAACCCTTCCAATTCCTACCTTCCCTCCCCACTCCCTGCTCCCTTCCTCTTATTGCTTTCCAAATAGAAGATACAACATGCAAAATGACAGAATACACAAGAGCTATGGCTGCAGGGTCATTACAGTATTATTCCTTCAGCCCCAAGACTTGCAGTCCAAGTACTATACAGAGAACTCAATGGTCTCCATACTGCTTCATACAAATCATGCTGTACGCGTGCTGACTGTCATACTCTGTCCCATAGACTGCGCTGGCGTGTGTACTGAATGTCCCATAGACTGTGCTGGCATGTGTACTGAATGTCCCATAGACTGTGCTGTGTGTCTGGGGGCGACATGGCTCAGGCAGTAAGATCAGTCGTCTGGCAGTCGGAGGGTTGCTGGTTCGATCCCCGTCTGGGCTGTGTCGAAGTGTCCCTGAGCAAGACACCTAACCCCCTAATGCTCCTGACGAGCTGGTTGGTGCCTTGCATGGCAGCCAATCGCCGTTGGTGTGTGAGTGTGTGTATGAATGGGTGAATGAGAAGCATCAATTGTACAGTGCTTTGGATAAAGGCACTATATAAATGCCAACCATTTACCATTTACCATGATGTCATTCAGCTGCGCTCAGTTTCAGTGAATCAATGCCAGGCTCTGTATATAATCAAACGTCAGTAGCAGTGGAAATGGCATAATAAGAAAAGAAAGGTCCAGCACATAGTATTATGATTAGATCAAGCTAGTTTATTTTTATGAGACCGCTTTAATACTGAAGTAAGTTTGAATTTCTTATACACCTCTCACACTTCCTTTTTGCCTCCATTCCTAAGGTAGCACCTCCAAAATCATGACAAGTGTAGGAGACATTATAGGGGAAATGTAAGAGACAGAACTACATAGGTTTGGCTATCAAGCAGTTGCAGAGGAATTGATTTAGGCACTTCTATTGCTTACCATTTCAGCTGAAAAAAATGCACATTGATGTAGAGTATCAGAGTTTTGGAATTATGCTATTCTAACATATGAGAACAGGGGCCTGCTCCATAAAGCAGATTATAGAGTTAGCCGGATAGCTACAGTACAGTAAAACCTGGATTAAATCTGGGACATGGACTGAAGTAGCTAAATAGCTGTTCCAGGTTTTACTGCGTGCTGTAATCTAGCAAATTTAGTAATCCTGCTTTGTGGAACTGGCCCCAGATTCTAATAGATTCTATAACAGATGTACACATTCTATTGTAAATGAAATTATCCAGTGGATAATGGGTCAGTATGCAACTGACTTTACTTATAACAGGGAATTTCTCTGTGGATAACGAAAGAGGTTTCCATATGATTGAATATTTCTTCAGGAGCTCATGAAGCTGCCGGAGGACAGGTCATGCAGGTGGAGCAGAAGTATAGATAGATTTGGTGTAGATTTGGTATATTTTACAACATTTCAAAATTTATAGCATGTGAAAGTTAGCAAAAGTTAGCAAAAGTTTATGACAAGTTTATAAGCCCACTTCCTCCACTGCTACAGGGGATATTTATGAATCATACTTTTTCACACAGCTCCCTGCTACCTTAAATCATGCTCCAATTTCCCTTTTACTCAAAAAGGCATCGGTGAATCATATAGACCAGTTCCCTTTTCAATGTTGATTTTAAAGTCCAAAGCCTGTGCCTGGAGGGTACACTTGATTTCCATGAATCCAACAGGTTTCATAAAAGAACTCATTTTTTGGAGATATTTCAAGTTTATTTACTCCCATGATTTTGATTTTATTGAGATACTGCACTTTACACCAGGGTGTGACCCCACTAGTTAAGACTTGAATGCCCCTGAGGGAAGTAAAAACAAATGATTAGGGGCATTCTAAAATAATTCCATAAACGGAATGATTCTAATCTAACCTAGTAAAGATTGAATTATGTTTCCCCAGCCCTGTATGAAGCAAAATTGTACTACAATTACAAAGACCCCTAAAGTTGGTCATTTTTTAACTGGTAATTTTAGATTGTTTTTATGTCTTGGGGTCACCAAGACAAAAAAAAAACATGTAATGGCACCTCCATACGTACAACTCTTTGGAAGGGCGGCTCAAAAGTGGCTCAATAAACAGAACCAAGCATCTTGAGTTTGCCACGCCTCATTGAAATAATGACTGGAAGAGAGTGCTATGGTCAGACTAGACCAAAACTGAACATTTTGGCCATACACACCATATATGATTGTAGGCAAAATGAAATGCATACACAGAGAAGCACCTCATACCTACTTTCAAATACGGCGGTGGGTCATTGATGTTTTGGAGATGTTTTGCTGCCTGTGGTCCAGGGGCACTATTTAAGATCAAAGGCACAATGAATTCAACAAAGTACCAGGAAATCTAGGCAGAAAAGCTGGTTGCCTAAGATAGGAAGGAGTCTTGGTCATAGAAAGATTGTCTAGTAGGACAATCACTCCAAGCATATAACCACACATAAATGGTTAGGTAAAAACAACAACCATGTTCTGCAACGGCCATCTCAGTCTCCAGACTTAAATCTCATAAAAAACCTGTTGTCTGAACTGAAGAGGGGGGTATCCCAAGGATATCAACGATTCTTAAAAGTTCTGCATAGAGGAATGGTCAGAAATCCCTCCAAATATTCTCTCTTACCTTATCACAGATTATAGGAAAAGACTCAGGGCTGTCATCTTTGCCAGGGGTATTTTCACAAAGTATTAAACAAGGGGTGTGGAACCTGTTTTTATTGAGACTTATGAAGTCTTCTGCTACTGTAGCCTATCCACTAGGTTTGACACAGATGTGTGTGCTCAGATGCTCTTCTGTACCACTGTTGTAATGCATGGTTATTTGGGTTACTATCGCCTTCCTGTCAGTTTTGACCAGTCTGGCCCTTCTCCTCTGACCTCTCTCATTAACAACATGTTTCTGCCCACAGAACTGCTGCTCAATGGAATTTTGCATACCATTCTCTGCATAATCTAGAGGTTGTTATGCATGAAAATCCCAGCAGATCAGCAGTTTCTGAAATACTCAAACCACCCTGTCTGGCACCAGCAATCATTCCACGGTCAAATTTTCTTCCTCATTCCAGACATTTGGTCTGAAAAACTGCTGAACCTATTGACCACATCTGTATGCTTTTATGCATTTAGTTGCTGCCAAATGACTGGCTAATTACATATTTGTGTTAACAAGCTGGTGTACAGGTGTACCTAATAAAGTGATCACTGAATGTATCTCTTTTTAGTTTACAGCACTTTTTATGCATATTTATCAAGGGTGCCAATACTTCTGGGGCCCACTGTAATTAACCAGTTTAACATTTAAAAAGCATGAATGCAATTACTTTGCATGATATCTGTATTTTAAAAGCTTTACCATCACATTTGTGCTATAAAAAAGAGTTATATCAACCCTATGTGAAATGTATACATCTACCTGTTGGACCTGTGTGTGTGATTTATTTGGTACTGCCACAAGATATAGCAACCTACTCAGCAAAAAAGATTATCAATGCAGTTCTGAATAACAAAGTTAAATATGTTGAAAATCAATAATAAATCCTGTGTGTTGCTGCAAAAAAAAAATCTTATTAATTTATGCCTAAATGGAGCTGTATTAGTTCAATGCATTAGCGCAATGTTTTATCACGAATCAGTGTGCTTATTCCTGTCAAAAACCAAAAGCTGATTTCAGTGGAAACCTGTTTCCTCTTAATCCAGAGACCACAATTACAAAGAATGACTTCACTGTAAAGATAAATGATAGCTAGCAGGTCACATTACGCTTGAATTTCTGGACAACCAGTCTTTGTTGGAAAAGGGAACCAAATCTAGCATGAGCTTGTACTTCACAGTCTGTTTCACTTTTAGCTTGGCTATGAACATCTAGAGGCAGAGGAGATGGCACAGTACCTGAATGAAACCCTGGCTTTCGGCCAGAGACTGTTGACTTTCAGAGAAACCCAACCTAGCAGCTACAGGAGAGGAGCAGAGTGAGTGCAGAGAGGACCTAGTATAAAATCCAGGTATGACCAGCTTGAAATTGGCAGCTGACAGCTGTTTCAAAACATACCTTGAGCTGTTTTTTCAGCAGGGGATACTGTGACAAAGCAGTTCTTGGGTCTTGTCTTGGTAATGAGTAGTGGGTCTGTACATTAGGGACCAGTGCTGAACTCATAATAATCATAAAACCAGCTCCCCTGATTACCCTCATGTGTGATCAAATACTAAATACTAAACAATCGAGCTAAACTGCGAACCACTTTTTGTTTCATGTACCTCCTGAATTTACGTTTGAATGTCATTTATTTGAAATGCTCTTAGGGTAGGCTACTGTCTCATAGCCCTATTTTGCAAGTGAACAGCTAGTGATAGTGTGTTATAAGGGTTTCATCACTGTATCAAACTAACAAGGTTGAGGCTCGCAATAGTCACTGTTAGGTACCACCAGAATTTCTATGTCTACTGGTGAGAACTCAAGGCCTGACTGAGCAAGCTACCTCCACCAATTCATGCCTGTCATTTTGTCATGTTATTTTGGTTTTGCAACTGAATTTGAAGTACAAGTACAATCCAGTCCACTCTATAGCCAAAATCATGTCAAATTAATGAACAAGATGCCATGGACAGCTGCCTCGATAAGGTGCTCTCTCGTGTTTTGTGCTGTGTTTGTCATGCTTTTGGAGATCTCAGCAAGATCAAGTTTACTCAGGAAGAACTGTTGACCATAAGAGAAACAACTATTTCTGCTATGACACTGGCATTTTGGATATTCTGGTCTGCATAAGAAAAGTGATCTTGTGTGGCTTTTTTATATTATAAACATTACGGAATCAGCAGCTACTCCTCAACTGAACAAGTAAGGAATGTGTACCATGGAGACCTGGCAATGTGACTCAACCCCATGCTGAAGCACTGCAGCTACCCAGTTTCCATATCCAAGCAGATCAGGTAACACAACTGTCAGGGAAAATGAAAGGCAGCTGGTGTGCACAAGGCATAGCAGTGGCTGGCTGAGCAGATAATTGTATTGCATAACCCAGACTTGATTCTTCTTGTTTTGCGGAATTTTAACGAACCCAGTCAACCTCAGTCATGACCTCCCTAAAAACAGACAGCATGTACCAACAGGGAAAACAGGACACATGACTGCAATAAAGGATGCATATTGTTCTGCCCACTGCATGGCTCTGGGGCACTGTGATCACTGTATGATCCATCAAGCCTATGGTCAATGTACAATTACAAAATTGACCATGGAAGCCAAAGCAAAGCTGCAGGCTTCCTTTAGCTGTAGTGACTGGAGTGTATTTGAGCACATCAAATTGATGATTATGGACACTGTGACATCAGCTTTTGATGGCTATATTCCCATGAGGACCTGGGTTAAAGATAAGCCTTGTTTCACTGCAGAACTAAGTTCCATAGGAGGACTACTGCAGTGGGGACAAACCCCTTTGCAAGCATGGCAAATATGCACTGATGAAGGAAATCAGAAAAGACAAGCAGAGCTACTCTGAAAGGTTAGGAATAAGTTGGATGGGCCTGCAGGACATCACCAGCTACAGAAAGAAATCAGCTGCCTGAAATCAGAACTTAATTAACTCAAAGAACTCAATGAGTCCTACCATTCTACTCCCCATTAACACCTATTGCACCCTTGTTGACAGCCCCCTCCCTTATACCACGCCACCTGCACTGACAGTCTGTGAAGATGAGGTTAGAAGTCTATACAGGAGACAAAGGACCAGAAAGGCACCTAGTCCAGATGGTATCTTAGGCAAGGACCCTTGAACACCAAGCCGAAAGATACCCGATAGTTGGCTGACAACAGCTGACAATCAGGGTCTTGTCGGCACTGATAAGGAATGCTCTGACCAGAACTCTATGACAAAGTGTTCACACTGCCCCAATGGTTGACTTCTCATTTGCATCTATCTGTAGGAATTCTTTGCCTCAGCGAATGCAAGTCTTCATTTAGCCTACTGCGGGTGTATAGGGTTTGAAGGGAGTCCCACCTCTTTTTAATCTCGTAATAGAAAATATACATTTCAAGCACAGTATAAGGGTGGTTGACTTGGACACAAAAAGCTCTGTGTTAGACTCTATATGCATGAATGGTCAAAGATGTTTACCAATCTCATAACACACTATAGAAGACATGAGTGTGAAGGTGCAATGGGGGTGAGACAATTTGTGACATTGGGGAAATAATATAATTCAACGCTACTCAACTCCACATCCTGCGGGTCGCAGTGGCTGCAGGTATTTGCTCCTACCGTGTGCTACACCACCCGATTTCACTAATTATTTAACCTGCTTGGTTCAGATAATAATCTAATTAGTGAGAACAGGTGGTGTAGCTTATGGTTAAAGAAAATGCCTGCAGACACTGTGGGCCACAGGACACAGAGTTCAATAGCATTGATATAATGTGAGATAAGCGTTTTGTTTGATTCTATTTAATTAAAGGGGAATATTCTAAATAAGGGGCAACAATTGGCTCAGGTGGTAATGGCAGTCATCTGGCACTCGGAGGGTTGTCGGTTCGATCCCACCCTGGGTGTGTCGAAGTGTCCCTGAGCAAGACACCTTGCATGGCAGCCTATCGCCATTGGTTTGTGCATGAATGGGTGAATGAGAAGCATCCATTGTACAGCACTTTGGATAAAGCCACTATATAAATGCCAACCATTTACCATTTAATCTTACAAGTTATTTCAAATCTCCATTACGTCTTGTAAGAGAAAGTAGTTATGAATCCCACATACTGAAAGCACAAAGTATACGTTGACAAAGTTGGATGTTTCTATCATCACCGTGGGTGTAATTTCCTGCGTGTGTAAAAATTACCCGAAGTGTAGACCACCTGCTTCCCTCCTGCGCCCACTGTATTTCAAAAACAGTTCAAGTCACAGGAGATCTGTGGTCACAGACATAGTAAAGTAATGAGTACAGCAGATTATAAAAAGAACCAATTTTTCCATACCGGGACACCCAAATCATTTCCTGAGTGGTCACACACAACTTACTGAACTTGTGCATCTATAATATTTTATGCACTAAGACCTAACCCATAGTCTCTGAAATGCTGTTTGAACTCCAAATGATTTTTTTCAAATGCACAAGTATCAGTTAACATTGAGATTGTACAACAGGAGAGTCTGATAACTGATAATGGACCAGTATCCATGTTTCTGAGCGATTTGGTATACATTTCGCACCAGACAAAATCCAACACTACTACAATGCCTGACATTAGATTAAGAAAGCTTAACAATTCATGTGTGATTTATAATTACAGTTTATTAGAACACTCATATATTTTCAAATCATCAAGTTTAATACACTATCAAATCAACAAGTTCACCTTACAGTGGGAGCAATAATTATTTGATCCCTTGCTGGTTTTGTAGGTTTGCCCACTTACAAAGAATGGAACTGTGTAGAATTTTAATCATAGGTACATTTTAACATTGAGAGACAGAATATCACAAAATAATCCACAATAACAACATCATATAAATTTTATTAATGTATTATCGTATTTTTGCATGAAATAAGTATTTGATCCCCTACCAATCAGCAATAATTCTGGCTCCCACAGACCAGTTAGTTTTACATTAAGAAGCACTCCTAATCTCAACTCATTACCCAAAACACCTGTGTCAACTCGTTACATCGTTATGTAGCTGTATAAAAGACACCTGTCCACACAATCAATCAGATGCTAACTTTTCCACCATGGCCAAGACAAAGGAGCTGTCTAAGGACATCAGGGACAAAATTGTAGACCTGCACAAGGCTGGGATGGGCTACAAGAAAATAAGCAAGCAGCTTGGTGAGAAGTTAACAACTTTTGGAGCAATTATTAGAAAATGGAAGAAACACAAAGTCACCGCCAATCTCCCTTGGTCTGGGGCTCCACGCAAGATCTCGCCTCGTGGGATATCAATGATCATGAGAAAGGTCAGGGATCAGCCCAGTACTACACAGGAGGAGCTTGTTAAGGACCTGAAGGAAGTTGGGACCACAGTCACGAAGAGAACCATCAGTAACACACTACACCGTGAAGGATTAAAACCTGCTGCGTGCGCAAGGTTCCTCTGCTGAAAAAGGCACATGTACAGGCCTGTCTGAAGTTTCCCAAAGAACACCTGGATGATCCAGAGGAGGCTTGGGAGAAGGTGATGTGGTCAGATGAGACCAAAATAGAGCTATTTGGCATCAACTCGACTCGCTGTGTTTGGAGGAAGAGAAATGCTGAGTACAACCCCAAGAACACTATCCCCACTGTGAAGCATGGAGGTGGAAACCTTATGCTTTGGGGGTGTTTCTCAGCTAAGGGGACAGGACGACTTCACCGTATCGAGGGGAGGATGAATGGGGCCATGTACCAGGAAATTTTGGGCGACAACCTCCTTCCCTCAGTGAGAGCACTGAAAATGGGTCGTGGATGGGTCTTCCAACATGACAATGACCCAAAACATACGGCCAAGGCAACAAAGGAGTGGCTCAAAAAGAAGCATATTAAGGTCCTGGAGTGGCCTAGCCAGTCTCCAGACCTAAATCCCATCGAAGATCTGTAGAGAGAGCTGAAGCTTCGAGTTGCCAAGCGACAGCCTCGGAACCTTAAGGATTTGGAGAGGATCTGCAAAGAGGAGTGGACCAAAATCCCTCCCAAGATCTGTGCAAACCTGGTGAAGAACTACAACAAATGTCTGACCTCTGTGCTTGCCAACAAAGGTTTCTCCACCAAGTATTAAGTTTCTATGGATAAAATACTTATTTCATGTGAAAATATGATATTAAATTTATAAAAATTTATATGATGTTGTTATTGTGGATTATTTTGTGATATTCTGTCTCTCAATGTTAAAATGTCCCTATGATTAAAATTCTACAGTTCCATTCTTTGTAAGTGGGCAAACCTACAAAATCAGCAAGGGATCAAATAATTATTGCTCCCACTGTATATGATGAGACATTCCATGTCAGTCTATGCATTTCACACAAAATCATATAATTTTGTATACATTTGGAAATACCACTTCTTCACAGTATACAGCGCACCGAAAGTGCCGAATTGGTGCCATCCGGAATCATGGTTTGTGTTGAGAAACAATTATCAGAAATGATATTCATTAAACAACTCAAAATGAACATTCTGCTTCATTTGGATACCATCTGAAGACAAAACACTACTAAACAACCAGAGAAACAACTCAAGTAACTATCATACATACACATATGCATACAAGTCCATGCAGCCATTGATCGATGAAATCAGAAAGATGTACAGTACGCATATATTTCTGTCATTCAAGCCTTCATTTAGAAAGACTAAGAGGGCCAGATTAAGTACTGGAGACATACATGGACATCACTCATTGTGTTAAAGCACAGTTGGAGGTAAAATGGGTTCTTCTCATAATAACACCAGTATAAGTGAACTTTGAAGGAGTTTGCTGGTACAGGAAGCTGAGTCGGCCAGGGTAGCAGAAGCACACAAAGTGAGCCGCCTACAAGGCCATGTTTCCAGTGCGTATAAGGAGTAGGTTCAGAGTGCTCAGGATGTAGGTGTTGCTGAAATGCTTTACTGTAAAGCATCCTGAGCCGTACTGGAAAAGCTCAACCTTCAGTTCCACACTGACTGCTGGAGCGCTTCACAGCTCTACATCCACTGCATCTAATGACATGTTGACTCATTAAAAGTTATAAGATGTACAACAATGTACTGCATATTGTCAAAGTTCAAATATGGATCTCAGAAGGTACACAGGCAAATGTGTCTCTTCTAGTTCTAAAATGTATGTGAACAACACCTTCACAATAGTTGTACCCTGAATTCTGCAAAAGGAACTTCAAACTGAATTAAACAATATTACAATATAATAATGGAATTTATTGCTATAGATTGTATTTATTCTTCCCTGCCGAACAGACCAGAGATTATTAACATGGTAAGCTTTGAACATATGCAGGAAGTATATGTTTATTGTTTATGTTAATGACATTAGGAAGAGACAATATATTCTAAACAATTTTCGCTGCATTTTCAAACTAAACTTAGTGGGTGAGGAAAACAAGCACCTGTATGATATATTTGTTTTAGCTCAAATGAAATGTTGCATCAGAAGTAATTTTCTCAACCACATCAATAATGGCTGGGCAGAGTATACCATGGGACTGTGGCACCCCCTCCACTCTGACTGGTTTCCTGGTCACAGTAGCTGTATTATCTCCTTCTTTACAATTCTCAATAGTATAATTGATACCCAAGGCTCAGTGATATGCTTTGTACTGAACTTGTTTTATGCAAAGCTATGGCGGGAGCAAATAGTTGGTCTGACAAACTTGACATGGCAGTTATGCTCACAAAGTACTGCCTTTCAAACAGTTCTTGATAATGCCATAAATAATTAATTCCTTGTTATAAAAGGACTGTAATTATCCTTATTTTCATGTAATGCATTCATAATGGAACAAGTGAGAACATGTGCTAGCAATGAGTGCTAGATTAGAGCCTTATGTTCATGTAGGGAGCAGCACAGTCATTCATTCTTTCTATCACCACGTCTGTGTAACTGGCAATCTCCTTTGATACTAATGACATTATGTGTGTGTGTCCATTTGTACTTGCCATACAAGTCACAATGTTCTCGTCTGTGAAGTTACACAGATAGCTATGACCTCTTACACCTCTCCTTCCCCATCACCTCTTTTTGTGACAGGGCCTCTCAAACTGTGGCTTTGGAGAGACTTGCCTTAGGATTAGGTAACTAGTTTAGTTTAGTTGCATTTTCTGATTCATTTTAAAAGGCTTTTTATATTAAAACAAGCAATTGCTTGCATGTTTATGATCACAAAACAATGATAAAATCCATCCTTTCATCCATCCCGCTTATCCTGAACAGGGTCTCAGGGGGGCTCGAGCCTATCCCAGCATACATTGGGTGAAAGGCAGGAATAGGAATACAGGAATACACCCTGGACAGGTCACCAATCCATCACAGGGCACACACACCATTCACTCACACACTCATACCCACAGGCAATTTAGACTCTCCAATCAGCCAAACATGCATGTCCAGAGTACCCGGAGGAAACCCACGCGAACACAGGGAGAACATGCAAACTCCACACAGAGACACCCCGACTGACCGGGATTCGAACCCAGGACCTCCTTGCTGTGAGGTGGCAGTGCTATCCACTGCACCATCCATGCCACCTACAATGATAAAATCTCCAGAAAATGAAATGTCAAGTTTACACAATGTATTTTGCTCTCCATTTGAACACATACAAATCAGCAGACTGACAGCTCATGACAATAATTAGCCGGAACCTCAGAATCAATGTTGGATTTGCTTAGAAGCCCCCTTCTAAGAAGACCCACCCTTCCTCCATTTTAAGCTCAGTCAGGACACTCCCAGAATGGAAGGGATTTTGCAATGAATATCATATTGTGACTATTGCTATGTAGATTAAGAACAGGGATACATTATTTCAGAAAAGCAGCATAAATAGAATCAAAGGAATGGGTGCATATTCTCATATTAGACGTAATTATTCAATATCTCAGGTATTTCAGAGTTGGTGAGATACCGAGGAGGCAAGGTGAAGGGACAGTGGCAGAGGCCGTTGTAAATTAACAGATATAATGTAATGTAACAGATGTGCAGAGCCCTTGGACTTTGCTAGGCCTAAACAAGAATGTTTTGGGTTGAATGGCCCTGGTGGGAATTGTGAAGACTAGGAGGGGAGGGGCGCTCGGGGGAATTGTTGGAACCGATTTTGGAATGGGGGGAGGGGGGAGCATAAGTGAGGCCCTTAACCCTGCATTGCTCCAGGGGAGGATTGTCTCCTGCTTAGTCTAATCAACTTATGTCGCTCTGGATAAGAGCATCTGCCAAATGCCAATAATGTAAATGTAATGAATGGTTGTGGCCTGAATGACTGCAAAGAGTGAAGACTTGACGATTTGAAATTAAATGTTGTCCAGCTTTGCTTTTAAAAAGATCCCAGTTACACTCCCCATCCCAGTGCCTCAGTGACCTCTGTAGAGTTCAGAAGATGTTGTGGTTAATGATAGAGAATAGCATGATTGCCAGGCCAGAGTACAACATCATTTATAATGACATCTGGTAAACACAGTGTAATATTTTTAAAGATAGAAGCATGTAAATGCTACAACTCGACAGATGTGTCTTTGGTGTTGAAGCAATCAGTACAAACAGGTTATTAAAAAAAGACATTATGTACACATGATTGTTTACAGAATATTCATTATAATATTCTATTATACTAATGCACTATCCTCAATGTTTCTGCATAATTTTCACTAAGAACAGTCAGACCTCAGATTAGCATAGGTTTGCACCAAATTAGCACTCATAACAAGGAGGGTAGAATGGAATAGTTAAAATCTTAAGAGGTAAACAAAGATTCTCAGAATGTAAGGTAACTGATATCAATGTTAACAATGTATCAAAGTTCTCAGAACCATGAAGGGAGCAGCCTTAATTGAAAAAGAGCCACTTCCTTTTCACAGAAGAACCCTTCACTTACTGAGCATTGAGACACAGACGCATAAAATGGCTGAATAAATACTTTTTAAATGTCAGCCAGGACAGAGCCAAAAACTGTGGAGCTACTGGGGTTGCCAGAAAGACAAATGGAAGCAAAACATGTCTCATTTCTTATACTCTCTCATATCATAATAAGTCCCTGGATCTTATCATAACTAAATACATCTGAAAATGCTCTTTGTCCATGTTCTAGGAATTAAAACTGAACTAAGGACAGGAAAGTCATATGTCATTTTCACTTTGTTTGATTTTATTTACAATAAGTATTAGGGGTGGCAATAATTGTGGCAAAAAAATGACATTACTAAAAGGTTACTAAATAAAAAACATTGAAACATGAGTGTAAATTTATTGAAATGAAAGTATGTATATAGTTTTCCTGTATGTTTAAACATAACGTTTATTTTAATTTTACCTTTTTTCTCAATTTTTATGAATAATTCTGGGGCCCAATGTATTAATTAAATCCAAATGTAAATAGAATGTCCAGTAAGGTTGATAAGAATCTAACTAAATGGTCCCAAATATAAATGTTATTTTAAAAATATATTTACTAGCAAACGCACTCACTCACAAAGTGGCTGGTTGAATCATCCCACATCTGTGTGACTTCCTTAAAACCTCTGATATAAATATTTCAAAGAAGGCCCAAGAATACACCACAGCAAATCTTCCAAAGAATTAAAGATGATTCAAGAACTGGCAGTTCCATAGAAAAGGTTCAGTAGCACTCTTTGGTTTTCAACTTAACTCACACAGCTCTACTTGTGAATGCTTGAAATAGATATGAATAAGCACACTGCATAACACTTACTGGTATTATGAAGTAAGAGCCATGGGCCTCACAGCTGAGCATGTGATTATGAGATTAGCCATTTACAGAACAACTCCCAAGCTTTATCCAATTTTTATTGTTTTGTAATTACAAAAAGCTTTTCTAGAAGATTATGTTTACATTTTCCTGATACAATATTACAGATGCAGTTTAATCCAGCAGAGGAAACTGAACAAAAACTGGTTTGCTGGTTTTGATATCAATCATTTTAAAAGCTAGGCATCTAAAACATGAATATTATTATTGATGTGCAGATTCAGGTGAGTAACACATTATACATTGAGAACCTTTATGTTGAGATAAATAGTATTTGCCATATAAATATAAATGCATGAGCATTTGATTCTTCACTGAGGGGCATTTTACTGTCCCGAAGGCTAGTACTCAATCTAGCAGGGACCACATACAGTAGCCGGAATGGGCAATCACCAGTTAGCTAAAAAGGTAGACTATGTAGTAAATAGCCTGTAGCGTAGTGGTTAAGTTACATGACTGGGACCCGCAAGGTCGCTGGCTCGATCCCCAGTGTAGCCACAATAAGATCTGCACAGTCATTGCGCCCTTGAGCAAGGCCCTTAATCCTCCCCTGGGTCAATGCAGGGTTATCTCCTGCTTAGTCTAATCAACTGTATGTCGCTCTGGATAGGGGCATCTGCCAAATGCCAATGTAATAGGACAGAAATTCTGTGTTTACGAATATAATTGTGTTATAAAATTTGAACAATAATAATAATAATTCCTTGCATTTATATACTGTTTTTCTCATACTGAAAGTGCTTTACAGTGATGAGGGGGAATCTCGTCTCAACCACCACCAATGTGTAGCACCCACCTGGTTCATGCAACGGCAGCCATTTTGCACCACAACACTCACCACAAATCAGCTGAGGTGGAGACAGAGAGAGCAATTATTTAGCCAATTAAATCAGGGGGTGATTAGGTGGCAGGTTGCGAGAATTTATCCAGGACACAAGGGAGCCCCCTTAGGCTTATTTGTCCAGAGGGAAGATCACCCTCTACTGGCCCACCAACATCACTTCCAGCAGCAAATTTGTTTTCCCAAGAGGTCTTCCATCCAAGTACTAACCAATTGCATTCTTATGTAGTGCAAGTACACAAAGATGGATGCCCATTAGAAAACAATCCCACATTTTCATTCTTAATGGCAAATATAAAATTTTCAAAATTTCAAACTTGACAAAAAATATGAAGTTGGCCTATGTGTCCAGGACATTTTTAGTAGAAGATAAAGACACTGTGTAGATAAGATAGACAGAAATCACATATCAGAGAAAGTAATCACATATCAGAGAAAGTAACTACAATGTGTACAAGCCTGGGCAATCTGTTCATCATAATAATGGCTTACATTTAAATTGCTCTTTTCTGACACTCAAAGTGCTTTGATGATGAGGGGGAAAAGCTCCTAAACCAGCACTAATGTGTATCTCCCACTCTTCCTATACAACATACGGAGAATCCGCCCCTTTCTCACCCCCTACTCGACCCAGCTCCTGGTCCAAGCGATGGTTCTGTCCCGCCTGGACTACTGCAATTCCCTCTTAGCTGGCCTCCCAGCGTCCGCCATCAGACCCCTCCAACTTATACAGAATGCAGCAGCTCGTCTGGTCTTCAACCTTCCCAAATACTCACACGTCACCCCCCTGCTTACTTCCCTCCACTGGCTGCCTGTCATGGCTCGCATCAAATTCAAAACATTGGTGCTAGCCTTCCAAGCAGCCTATCTACAAAAAATCATCAGACCCTACACCCCTGCCAGACCTCTTCGTTCAGCCTCCACAGGCCGCTTGGCACCTCCCCCTCTCCGAACCTCCACTTCACACTCACGACTACTGTCTGTTCTGGCTCAACGGTGGTGGAACGAACTCCCCGTTGAGGTCAGAACTATAGAATCTCTCCCCACCTTCAAGCAAAAACTGAAGACGCACCTCTTCAAGCAGCACCTCTCCCCATCCCACCCTACCTCCCTGTGAACCTTAATTGTTGTCTCTGTGACTTGCTTTGTGTATCAGTATTTTTAGTTGGCTAGGTAAGCAGTGTTTGGATAGTTAACTTTGGTCACTTTTGCTCTGTTGTTTCTTTGTTTCTTTGTTCAAAAAAAAAAACAAAAAAAAAAAAACATTGGCCCTGGTCCTTATCTTTCTTGTACAGGTATCAGTTGAAATTGTACTTCCCTCTAGGGTCTTTCAGCAAACTTATCCCTGGTTATGGGTATGCACTTTGTTGTACGTCGCTCTGGATAAGAGCATCTGCCAAATGCCAATAATGTAATGTAATGTAATGGATGATGTACAGTAGCCATTTTGAGCCAGAATGCTCACCACACTTCAGTCAATTCAACTGGGGGATGATTAAAATTGTGAAGTCAAATGTAAACATTTCGGTGTTACTAAATATTGCTTTAGAACCTGTACATTTATGGTGAAACTAATTTAAATTGAGTAATGTGCAATAGCATTTACAGTCATATACTGTAAGTAGAATAAGAACCATCTTGCTCGAATTGACCAAGGATATCTGTGAATTTTCTGGTAATGTGCATGGATGCCTGTACATTTCACAGGCCTAACGGGAAAAAGAAAGTAGGTTAGAAGACAACACTCAGGTATTTCACCACATCTGTACCAGCCAGGCACCACGTTGGAAGGAAACTGAAACCATATCTTAGCTAGTTGAGATAAATCAGCCTTCCCCCACTTGGCAGAACTGACAGCATTTAAAGTATGATGACTGGCGTCTGATGATCATAAAATTTCTAATTAACATTTAAAACTGCTGCATGTGTCCCCACATTATTAGATAGCTCTCAGCATAAGCGATAAGGCTAACCTATACCTAAGCTTTTTAAAGTTTATATGAGCCTTACATTTTTTCATAAAACTTGTGATTGGGGCACAATTTGCAGGAACAAAGCAGGGCAATCCGAGGACTATGCCTACTGCTTGAGTAGGCACACACCTGGATTACGTCTCTCTTTGTGTCCTGCCGTCGTGATTTACGTACGTACATTCACAAAATGTGTCCCTCCTTCATTCTGTACCTCTTTAGGCTGCTTCAACTACATTCATCCGGTCTGACCCATCAAGCACAAAAGCTGGCTTCATATAGTCTCCAGGACATGTTTGCCTGTGTTCCATGGAAATATTAAAGGCCAAAGTGGCTCCAGGTTCACCTACGCCTGAGGAATTTATCACATTTAGGGTGTGATGAATGTTCATACACCTACTTAGTATAGTACCATGTGTTGTCCTTTCCCGAAATAATATTAAATATACTAACATTTTTATTAATTATTAATTTATTGGGGGAAATAAACCGCATATAATACCAGCTTTTTGTACAAACAAAATACTGTATAAACACTCATACATCCTGCAAGCAAGTCAGGCTCATATCCCACAGAACACAAGAACAAGTCTGCTGAAGGACTGTGCCACAGGACTTTCACATCCACCTACATACTGTACTGACAGACCTTTATGTCTGGTTTGAATGTCACTTCAAAGGAAAAGTAAACAGCACTGTCTCAGTATAGCTAGCGGCTCCCATTACCTCAAAAAGACAAATATATAAATGTCATTATAGCAATAACAAGCTGACAGAAAACATACACTTCACAAAATAACTAAAGCCATGTGCACATTTTAAATTAACTCATAATGCATTTGTGAAACTATAAATAAAACACTTCATTCAACAGGCATACATTTATTGGTTTTATTGGTTTGTTCTATTTATATATATATAGACACTGGATAGCCATTTGGATTCTTGGATTCAATAAGATTGTCTGAATATATTTCTGCTTGTTCTATTGAGTGAACCATTCAGCGTCGAGTCACAAACAACACCTTGTGAAAATAATGGAGCATGAATTTGGGTATTAGACAAGTCTAACTAGTCTCAACAGGCTTATTTCAGCAGGCATTGTTCATGAGTAATTACTTCTGCCTGAGAAAACCACATCATACATTTACTGTTATTTTTAAAACAAAGATTCCTGAAATAGGAGATACAGTCACACCTGTAGGTTCAATATACACTGTAATGATCTCTGTAATGCTAAGAAAGAAAGAGAAAGAAAGAGAGAAAGAAACTAAGAAAGGACATTTAATAAAGAATAAGTACACATATTGGCTGGGTGCATAACATACAACATTTAGGACATGGGCCCAGTATTTCAAAAGTTTTTTGGATAGGATTTCAGTAATGTTTATGATTAAATCTCATAATTGGTTATTTCAAACTAGAAGGTGTGATCCTGATCCTAGGAATTGGAATAAGGATTTTATAATTCAATCCTACCTAGAATCTAAATCAAAAGTTTCAAATCGGAACCTGAACAAACCCCTTTCTAGATTAACAGCACTCATGTATAGGCATCCAGTGGCCTTGCACCTTGCACGTGCAAATACAGACTGCAAAAATACCTTTCAAGAAACGTGAAAGGGACAAAGGGCTCATCGGCCAAATGCTATTCTTTCTAGTGCTACTTTACAGTTTTAGTTAAAATGCATCACCTGAATATGTTCCTCTCCAAAAATGCCATTGGAGAAGAGGGATATAATTTGACCTATTAAAAACCAGGGAAAGGAACTGTGTCAGGAATGCAACATATATATATAACAGCATGTGCAGCTGCAAGGTAGCCTGGGAGGAAACTGATTGAAAAGGTCCACGATTTTCACTGCAACATGTTTTGTCATCCAGAACCATTGTGTACCCAAATTAAACTACTTAAACTTGAAATCAATCATCTTTCAAATATGTTTTTATGTTTTTCTTATATTTCAATTTAAACATACTCTGGTTGATGTTTCACAACTAAATGCAACATCTGAATTTTGTACCAGAAAAGAAACACACATCACAGTGGGCTGTGAACTGTAAAATTGTATCACTTTGTGGATTTCTTCATCTACTACTTCTCCTGGTGTGGATTCTGGGTAAAAGCCTGCATACACATTTGCTCTCCAGAAGCTGATTTGAAACTGCAGTTCAAACGCTTGAGATCCAAGAACACAAGACTCTGTAGCACATTGTGGTGAGAGTCTGACATCTACTGCGCATTAGTGGAACTGACACATATCTGTCCACAAGTTGTCTCTTACTGCTCCTCCATTGGCAATGTCACACACCTTACCCGATGAACATAAAACAAAACTGCATGCTTATCTTATCTCTGATTTAACAATTAAAGCTGAAATAGGTGTCTTTACAGTGTGTTGGTTATGCATGCAGGAAAAGGACTCATAGTAACACATTCACAAGCAAAACAGTAACACTAACAAACAAAACACGGCATAGTTTTCTGTACAGTATTGGTATTCAGCGTTTTTAATACTGTTTTGTCTGCAAATGACATAATACTGCACAGTTCTGTTGATTTTAAATAAGCATTTCCTGCCTCAAAGAAAGCTTTTTGACCTGTCCTTTGTATTATTGTGGCATTGTCTAATTTTTATATAGACTAGGCTAACATTTAGACTAATAAATATATTAGGATAATAAATATATTATTAATATTACTAAAACATCTAATCCTCCTAATCGGCTAATACTGTCATTTTTATATGCCTCACTGAATGGCAGGCTAACTGGATGATTAACAGAGATGATTGTTTGGCACAAACAGTGGACGCTTGTCTGCTGAAAATTTGTAAGGCACAAAATTTACTTTAAATTTATTATTGATCTCAACATGTTTTCATTAATTTTCCTTGATTAACAACCTGACTAATCAACCGACAAGTGACATGCAGCGTCTTCATATCATGTTAAGGAGATTCAATTATACATTCAACTTGGAAAAAATGGTTTTAATCACTAAGTACACCCAACAAAAATACACCACTCTATTAATTACTGTCCGTTACCTTTCAGCATGATCAGCAATAACAAAACTGCGCTTCAAGATTGTTTCAAATCCATGTATTACAGATCTTTGTTGTGAAGTGTGAGTACAGAGAAAGAAGACTACATTATATCCACAGATAACGGATATATCTGATGGTGTTGAGTATTTCATGCAGTAATCACTGTACTGCTAATCAAGGAAAATGACTGGAAACAAATCGAGACTAATAATCTGCTAATCTGAAAGTTTTGTGACCCACCAATTTTCAGATCACCAAACACCACAAAGCAGACACAAACTATCACTACATTGTAAAAACACAGTAACTTAACAAATTAACACATGGGGATACAATCGATGAAGAGGAAACAGTGATTGTGATGACTACATCTTCTTGTGAAAAAAAAAAAATTGCCTTCATATTTTTATCACATTGTGATCGTATTGAATTACACCAGGTGGCTGAAACACCTATACAGGAGCCAACTGCACTGGCGCTAATGAGCGATGTCTCTCTACAAGAGCTGGAAGGAAGCCTGGTCCGTGTCCCAAACAGGCTGCTGAATACTGTGTCCTCAAATTATATACCGTCTACAAAACATACTGCCTACTTAGACTCAGTGACCAGTTTCTTAGGGAGACCTGTAAACCATCGTGTTCATGCAAATATGTAATCAGCCAATGTGGCAGTATCTTATCTCATTGGTGGATGAGCTTCATCATCTTGTGGGTGTAGGTAGATAAGATAAGATAAACTTTATTGAACCCTGTGGGTTAATTTGTCCTCTGCATTTGACCCATCCTAGTTACCTAGGAGCAGTGGGCAGCCACAGTGCAGCGCCCAGGGAGCAATGTGGGGTTAAGGGCCTTGCTCAAGGGCCCAATGGCTGTGCGGATCATTTATTGTGGCTTGACCGGGATTCGAACCACAGACGTTGTGGCTCCCAGTCATGTACCTTAACCACTACGCTACAAGCTGCCCCGGTACAAGCCGGTAGGGTTGAGAAGGGAGGAGGAGGTGCGTTTCGATTGTAAAGACAAGCCGTGAAAGAACTCCTACATAGGATGCAAACCCTGGTCCTCGGTGTGCAACTGCATTGGACTGCTGCCTGTATCAAGGTCCGACGCCTTAGGCGTACACCACCACTTCTTCCTCTTCTAATGCTGCGATGAACTGTAGGATCCATCCACCCATCCATCCATTACAGTGGGAGCAATAATTAATTGATCCCTTGCTGATTTTGTAGGTTTGCCCACTTACAAAGAATGGAACTGTGTAGAATTTTAATCATAGGGACATTTTAACATTGAGAGACAGAATATCACAAAATAATCCACAATAACAACATCATATACATTTTTATAAATTCAATATCATATTTTCACATGAAATAAGTATTTGATCCATAGAATAATAGGACTTAACACTTGGTGGAGAAACCTTTGTTGGTAAGCACAGAGGTCAGACGTTTGTTGAAGTTTTTCACCAGGTTTGCACAGATCTTGTCCTCAGCATTTCTCTTCCTCCAAATACGGCGAGTCGAGTTGATGCCAAATAGCTCTATTTTGGTCTCATCTGACCACATCACCTTCTCCCAAGCCTCCTTTGGATCATCCAGGTGTTCGTTGCCAAACTTCAGACAGGCCTGTACATGTGGCTTTTTCAGCAGAGGAACCTTGCGCGTTCAGCAGGATTTTAATCCTTCACGGTGTAGTGTGTTACTGATGGTTCTCTTTGTGACTGTGGTCCCAACTGCCTTCAGGTCCTTAACAAGCTCCTCCTGTGTAGTACTGGGCTGATCCCTAATCTTTCTCATGATCATTGATATCCCACGAGGCGAGATCTTGCGTGGAGCCCCAGACCGAGGGAGATTGGCGGTAACTTTGTGTTTCTTCCATTTTCGAATAATTGCTCCAACAGTTGTTAACTTCTCACCAAGCTGCTTGCTTATTTTCTTGTAGCCCATCCCAGCCTTGTGCAGGTCTACAATTTTGTCCCTGATGTCCTTAGACAGCTCCTTTGTCTTAGCCATGGTGGAAACGTTAGAATCTGATTGATTGTGTGGACAGGTGTCTTTTATACAGCTACATAACGATGTAACGAGTTGACACAGGTGTTTTGGGTAATGAGTTGAGATTAGGAGTGCTTCTTAATGGAAAACTAACTGGTCTGTGGGAGCCAGAATTATTGCTGATTGGTAGGGGATCAAATACTTATTTCATGCAAAAATACGATAATACATTAATAAAATTTATATGATGTTGTTATTGTGGATTATTTTGTCATATTCTGTCTCTCAATGTTAAAATGTACCAATGATTAAAATTCTACACAGTTCCATTCTTTGTAAGTGGGCAAACCTACAAAATCAGCAAGGGATCAAATAATTATTGCTCCCACTGTATCTGAACCCGCTTATCCTGAACAGGGTTGCAGGGGGGCTGGAGCCTATCCCAGCATACATTGGGTGAAAGGCAGGAATAGGAATACAGGAATACACCCTGGACAGGTCGCCAGTCCATCACAGGGCACACACACCATTCACTCACACACTCATAGCCACGGGCAATTTAGACTCTCCAGTCAGCCTAACCTGCATGTCTGGAGTACCCGGAGGAAACCGACGCGAACACGGGGAGAACATGCAAACTCCACACGGAGAGGCCCCGGCCAACCCAGGATTCGAACCTGGGCGGCAGCTGTGAGGCGGCAGTGCTACCCACTGCACCATCCGTGCTGCCACTTTTTGGTCCCCCTATTTCATGCCACCATTACGTTTGGGACAAATGACTTCACAGGTGTTTCTGATTAGTCCGGTGTGTTTAATTGCTTCTTTAGTGCAGGTGTAAAAGATCATTCCATGAACTGTAGGATAAACAAAGTAAAACAAAACTTAACCACAAAACTGCCGCTCTGGAGTGCACCTGAGATGATTAGTTAATGGAACCCAGGTGTGTGTGCCCTCTCCACCAGTAGGCAGGGCCGAGACAATGTGCTTCTCCAACAGACCGAATCTCACAGCCCCATAGTCAAACTTTGCGGCCTGCTGCACCATTGAGCAGCTGCCATAGGAATCCTTGGAACTAAAGACATACTATGCAGAGCTCTGGTGGAGCGCGGCTAAAGTAACGGATCTTGATGCAGGCATCAGTTAGTTACAGTTGCACTATGCAGAATTTCTTTCCTTGCTTCACTCCTGTAGTTTACACACAAAAAGCGTCTATATCCCATTCTCAACCCAACCTACACCACTCATGTTCTAGCTAGTTCTTGGTAGTAGACAAGCACAGTATTGGGCAGAAGTGAACTCAGACACAGGTTACCATTGTATCATAGTAATGATTGAGCATGTTTGTTTTGTAACATTTTCAAGGGGAAGATCCTGCATAGTCTGCATCGTATTGTCGTTGCTAGGAAACAGAAGCTCTGAAGGTCCGATCTCCAATCAGTTGTAAAACAATTCCAGGAAGTGAAAAGATCCCACGAAAGCAAAGTCTGCAGAAAATTTGACTTTATTGTAGCACACGTGCACAAAAGCCAGTTCAAATCCTCAGATTTCCAACCTTGAATAATAGACAAAACCTTCTTTTTATGCACAATCCTTATCTCAGTACAACCAATAGCTTTCTTAAAAACCATCATATGACCTGGCTATGTTGCAGATGTTTACTTTTCAGTCCTGAAACCACTGTGGCGAATTTTCCCCTTGATTCTCAAAACAAAGAAAGATAATTTTCCATACATTTTGTGCTATAGGCTGTGTCGTCTAATAAACTTAAATTTTTAACATGAAAAACATATGAAACACGGTGCTATTCACTATATAGTGTTTTCCAGAACTTTCTACGACCTATAGATCAGTTTTGGTGATTTCCACCTCATATTCATCATTTCACTTAACTTTGGATTATTACATGTGGGTCACCTATGCATTTCTAATAACAATATTCATCAGTAAAAAGTCATAAAGGAGTACACAGATGTACTGAGCATCAGTCAAATCAAAATCATAGAAATTATATGATAGACATCAAATGAAAAATAAAAGTAAGTCATAGAAAGTATAGGTAAACTGAACAGCAGTGACATCATAGAAGATATACATTAATCATCAAAGAAATTATGGAATATATATTACTACACATCTAATCACTACTTTATTCTAAGTGACTAAACATAATTCTTTAATCTTGCAGTCTTTGCTCTCCTTTCGACAGTGTACACTGTGGTTTCTTGCGTTTTCATAAGCTTGGTTATAAACAGGTTCTAGGTTCATTCAATTTAATAAAAACAGCATACATATGATATATTGATTATATGTTGTGTATACATATATATTGATACACTCTTAGCCTACATTTTCGAAAGCGTTGGAGGAACCAGCTTGTTCATTAGGGCAGAGTCTGATTTTGATTTGTACTTTTTTGGGGGGGGGGTCTCCTGCTCTGTGAATTTTCCCTACAGTATGCCTTTAAAGCTCAGGTTGGGACTTAATTTCAAGTCGTGTGTTTTCTCATTTAGGTGGTCTTACTTTTTTGTTGTTATGTAATTACAACCATGAAGAGATTCAAGTCAAGCTGTTGATATGTAAAAACTTTTTACATATCACTGTCCTCATTCTACAAACAATGTGTTTTATCCTGGTCTCTCTTTATAAGCATAACTCTTCTCTGCATATTTTGGCAAAATAGAGATCTTTGATACAGAGATAAATTACTGGGACAATAATAATAACATTTAATGATAGGGGCTCTCCTTTCAATTACAGTATTTGTATCCCATTATTCTACTCCAGTTAGGGCTAATGAGTTTGCTACTGCATTCTGTGCTATTCCCTCAGGGAGTATTATGCTTATGAAGGGGCTAAACAACCAAATACCTTTGATCTTTTAAATACACCAGTTGGCAATATATGTTTTTTGCTATCCTAGGAAGATCTGCTCTCTCTTTCAGGGTGAATATGTCTGCAAAAAGTAATAATTTATTGGAATATGCATGTGGATAAAATAGACTGGAATAAAGTCCGCTGGTACTGTGATTATACAGGATATGGACATCATATATCATTATGTACCCAAACATGTATTTGAAGTCTGAGCATGTGATTCTTGGTTTCACAAATCACAAGAAAGAGGATGGCAATATTTTCTATTTGATAAATCTACATTTTATTTTAGCTCAATATTACATAAAAAGTTCAGTAACTTTCAATATTAACAGCTTAATAGGAACAAGGCACTGTTCCATCTTTGTGCTAATGACGCTAATTTCCTCCTATTTAAACAGAAAGGCTGCTTAAAGCAATCAAACTTTCCAACAGATAAAATGTTTTTGATTGAGAACGTGAATATCCTTGCCATTTAATACTGTATCTTTGTAGCCTACTATTTGATTATAAAATACATACGGTACCTATATAAGATACAGAATCCATGGAACTGGTCGGAGAAAGCACTCACCACTCTTATGTATCTCGATCTCGATGGTATGCTCTGTGGGCCGGAGCAGTTGTTTTTCTTCCTGCCACAGATAAGTCCAATAGAAATGCAGAGATTGGTACATTCAGGCCAATCAAATACGAGAATTTAGTAGGTTCGATGACGGCCTCGCTTGTCCGTAAGCAACGTTTGACCTGCAAGTGGGTGGGATTTGTATGACTGGTGTCTCAACTGACCACTCGCTACAGTGTATACAGAGTAGCTAGCGAATAACAATACTAGACACGCCCATAACATATGCAGCAGTGATGCAACCAAAACACTATCAGTAGCTAACCATTCTCAAAGTGTTGGCTAAAGGAAGACGCTTGTTTATCTTCATGTAAACACATTCCGACTGTCGATGTGTGTGAGTTCAATGACGCTTTGTTTATATAGCTAGACTGATTCGCAGAAGGTAACCTCAGTGTCGGCTAGCTAGCCTACTAGCGAGTTTTGCCATGTCACAAATTCCGATACAGAGGATATTTCCTGTGGCTTTAACGTTAAACAGAACATGATGTATGCATGCATGTACGATGTATGCATTTGCCTTCTGTAGAATTACCCAGTTTATTTTATTTTCGATCCAAACTGACGACAAAGTGTTTGGAGGGGAAGTCGGCCTCTGCTTAGCTATTGCCTCTTCGGTGATTGCGAACTCAACGTCCAGTAGCCTAGTCGCAGCGTAATGGATTCTTCAGTAACTTCACCCAGTGCCTGCAAACAGATCTTGTGCTTACAAAATGTGCAGCATCGATTGATTGCTTTCGGTGCCTTGCTGTAAATATTAGCGTTCATGGCTCTATGATCCCACCACTTTACGCTCAGCTAGATTCGATAGAATCGCTACTTAATGAGATTCCCTATATGTTTTATCTCGGCCTGTTTTTCGTGAACGTCTTGATCCTTTACTATGTTTTTTTGATGGAATACATAGTCCTGAACGTTGGCATAGTCTTCCTGCCGGAGGATATGGACCAGGCATTGGTGGATTTGGGCGTCCTGTCTGACCCCGGCTCAGTTCCTTATGATACCGACACAGAATTTGACGTTTTCGAGGGATACCTGGACTAAGCAACAATGAGGAGCAGAACATTGTTTAACGTGATTACACAGAAACAGACTTCTTTTGGTAATTCGAAACGCTGTGCCATACATCGATCAGTTATGAAGGGCAATAGGTTTATATGGACAGACTGGCGGAAATGTGAGATGTCCTCCCAGTACAATTGGTCGCGCATTAAAAAGTAAGTTTAACATATGAGCCGCACTGCAGTCACACGTGTCTTTCATAAGGCCTGTGTTTATTTTCTGCCGCTACATGAAATACGAATGTAGCAATGCGTTGTTGCATGTACAAATAGGTTTTGTTAGTGAGTTGATGTACATAGGCTTACTATTAATAACAGCCCTGCAAGCTACAGTATTGCACTGCCATTTCGATTATAGCCTGCACTATACAGTGAGCCTTGCCATTTATTTTATTATTTAACTCTGGTAATTTGGCCTATGCGTACGGTGGACATAATTACTATCTGGACAAGGTTCCGAATACACATAAGGTAGTCACTTCTACTTGTGCATGTTATGGAAAATACATTACTCTTTCCGAGGTTTATCCCCAGTTTAAGTGCACATCTTCAACTTGAGTTAAAAAGTTGTTAATGAACTGCTCTGGCCATGTGAAACATTTTTACTTAGTATGTGCTTCTGCTCGACAGGTTTTCCAGGATCAAATCTGGTGGATATCCAAAGACTGGCTGGGCTTCCATTTTATAAGGTTGCGTTGGAAACTAATGAACTAATGGGAAAGTCTGACAGACCAATACTCCTCAAGTCATCTGTCAGTCATAAACAAATCATTAGAACGATCGGCTATATGTATATTTTATGTTTTTGGACTATTATATTGAATTATACACAAACACAGGAGATAGAAAATAATGATTTAGTTTTGAGTGACAAATGTATTATTAATAACTTGAGTTTGTACGATTTATGTAAAGAGTGCATTATTATGCAGTTTGTTGGGTTATACACAGGGAATTTGGCAGTTTCATGTAAAACTGCTTGAGTGAAATTTACTGTTCCTCTTAAAATGGAGCTTGGATATGCAGCACGCAGGTTTCCTCAGTGTACACATTGTTTATGTTGTCTTTCTGCATTTTGAACAATAAGCAATCTCACCAGCAAAATCCATCAAAACCAGTTTTTTCCTTCAAATTAATTTATAGTAATAGTTCATCAGTTGTTTGTTTCAAATAACTGATGGAACGAGGGATGCATCATTTACTGCGCATTGAAAAGTCTCTTGACTTTCTTTCATTGTAGATCCGTATTCTATGATGAGGAACATTTAATTGCTTGCATCTCTCCAAGGTTAGATTTTAGTTTGCTTCTCCGGAAATTAGCTGTGAGCTTCTTTGTATGAAGCAAATTGTATGAAGAACACACCCTGAGATTTCTTCCTGCTCCCTGCTGACATCTTACAGATATAAACACGCTGCAAGACTAAGCTTTTAGCACAAAATTAAAAAGGGTATCTATCACCTATTGCAATAAAGCTTGAAATGTATGTGGGCATGCAGCATACCGTTTCAAAGAGATGCCTTGAAATTGTAACACAGAAACGCACACAGATGCATACACGGTGAAATAGACTTCTGTATCTTTGTGGAAATGAACAATGGACTATTCCATGGTTTCTAACGAAGGGCTTTGACAGTTCTGCTCCAGAATGCATTGCAAAAAAATCAACATGTATAAGTATTTAAATTGAATGTGTGTGTTTGGTTTTCTGTTGTTGAGACAATGTACATCATACGGTTGCCTCCAGAATTATTGGCACCCTTAATAAATGGGGGGAAAAGACTGCATATCATAAACACCATGGATAATCTATATCTATATTTTATGCTCAAACATATGGGAACACTTGTATTTCAATACATTTACTTGTGTTACAAATCTCATTTTCTTCTGAAAACCATAGGTGCCTAAATTATTTCCACCCCTAAAAATTATTGTAGATAAAATCAAACAAAGTTAAATTGCCAATACAATTTTACTTTAATTTTGTTCATCTCAGTCTAAAGGAACAATGCTGTGTCATTCTATCACTTCATGTTTCAATGCAAAACAATGCAAAATTGACCGTCACAAGTTGAGAGTGGGTACAATAAAAAACATAAATGGTTAAACATACAAATTAGCACTGTAAGGGCAATAAAAGAAAGGTTTAAAACATATGGAATGGTTGTAAACTTGCCAAGAAGAGGATGCAAATGCATATTATCCCCACGGACAGTAAGGAACATGGTGAGGGAGGCCATAAGTAACCAAAATATCGCAGTTGAAGAATTGCAGAGATTAGACTTTTTATTTTATTTATTTTTTTAAGGCACCTCCATACCAGCAAACTCTTTGGAAGGGTTGCATGAAGACAGCTATTTCTGAGCACAATAAACAAAACCAAGCATCAGTATTAAATTGAATGTTTTGCCCATGCACACTATTAACATGTTTGGTGGCAAAATGGAATGCATACAAGGAGAAGCACCGCATACCTACTGTCAAATATGCCAGTGGGTCATGGATGTTTTGGAGATGTTTTGCTGCCACTGGTCCAGAGGCACTACTTAAGATCAAAGGATATCAATGATTCTGAAAGGTTCTACAGGGAAGAATGGTAAAAAAATAAATCCAAATGTGTTCTCTAACCTTATCACAAATTATAGGAAAAGACTCTGACTCTCAGAGGCTGTCATCTTTGCCAGGGATGTTTGTACAATGTATTAAACCAGGGGTGCCAATAATTGTGGAACCTGTTTTGTGGGGCAAAACTCAACACTCAAAAATGTAAGACTGGTTGATTCTATTGAATCATTAATAAAGCGCACTACTTGATGTTGAAAAATAAATCTCATGTCAATAGCTTCTTTTTTTTTGTGCATATTTATCAATGGTGCCAATAATTCTGGAGTCCACTGTATATGGTGGAATGAGGGATTCATTCTTCTTATTCAGTCTGATGCAGTCAGGTGGGATGCAGTCAGATCATGCACATCTGATGTTATTTTCAGTCACCCTTATTGGGCAAAACTTGTTAGTCTTTTTAGCTACATTAAATAAGACATAATTTATGCGCTATATGTGACAGACAGCGAACTGCTGCTAAATGTACTGTATAATATGTGTACAAGATTGCTGATTGCTGAAATAGTTGCTCTTCGAAGTTCTTTGTCCTGTTGTTCAGTCACAGAAACAATGTTCCTGCTATTCAGAGGAAGTGTTTCAAAAGTTAAGTCCAGGTTTATGAACTGATTAAGAATGCCACAATGATCCACAAGGAAGACTTATTATGTTTACTCTGTGATGCCAGCAATTGGCGAGATTTATAATGAGTGTTACTCAAAATATGCATATACACTCTGGACAGAACACTACCAATTCCTAACCTATATTTCAGCTACTGACCCTGTGGACCAGCCTGACTTTTTAGGACCTGAAATGAAGAATCATTTGCATTGCAGGAATGGAAGTGATAGTTACCATCTGTTCCAATGCTAGTGGGTGAAATAAATATGCATTTTTACTGTGTGTATGGGTATTATTTATACATACATACACACCTCTCATTGTATGATTGTAGCTACATGTGGTTGCAACGAAACCAGCATACACCACGGTTTCCCAGGACCTACGTTGCAAAACCCTGCCTTATTTAATGGTTTTGGCACTTTCCACTCCTAGAGAAGACATCAGCAAAATGCACCGAGTAAACATGTAAACCTTATGCCATGAAGTTTTAACTTTCGTATTCCTTCGTATTTTCAAAGTTAATAGTTATTCTGAATACATACCATAATAATAGTTGTTATTATTATTTGTATTCCTTTGCGATGGAATATCGCTGATAAAAACTACGTGGTCGTGAAAAGCAGAAATCAAGTAATCCTGATTATCTGCATTAGCCTACAGTTTGAAATTAAAGAAATAATTCATTTGTATAGAATATTTTACATTCGTAGATATAAAAGTACATTCCAAAACAGAATACGCGTTTGTTTGTAAGTGGCTTCATATGAACGCCACACCTGCAGTGTATCTGATGCGACAGTCTATGACGTGTTGTAACGGTTCCATTCTCCAAATGGTGCAGCAGTTGCCTTGATTCCAGCTTGATTCTGACGAGTTGTGACTCGGACATATTTAAATGCAACACACAGCTTTTTATTCTAGTAACCGTAATAGATGGGTCAAATTATTTCTGAAGAAACAAATATTTTACATTTATACAAATTCATACCCACAGCACTCGTGAAATGAAGCAGGTAAGACTGATCTTATTATAAATTATTACGAATTTTCTGAATTGATGTTTCCTTTTTGGTTGACTTAATCACTGCGGTTTAAAGGCATTAGATGATACTGAGGATGTATCGCTGGATTTCGGAGCAGAGGAGGAAGAACGAGCGCTAAGGACGGCCAAAATAAGGTTAATGTGAAATGTATTCCTTATTTGATTCAACAGGGGTGGGCATATTCAATGCAGCGCGTTGTAAATTAGCTTCAGCGATGAATTACTTTAAAAGATACTGTGGAAATGCATGGTGAATTAAACATATATTTTAAAATGCATTCTCATGCAAACATGTTACAAAGCGTTTATGTAATTGTAATTATTCTATAAATAAAGCCATCTAGATGAAACAATGCCCACGTTTATTCCACACTCAACATCTTACTGCAGGCATGTTTCCATTTACATATTTGTATTTTCTCTTCCATAGACACCCCATGGCTACGTTTTTCCACTTATTTTTTCGAGTCAGTGCCATTGTTACTTACCTGTTCTGTGACTGGTTCAGCAAGAGTTTCGTCGCCTGTTTCGTCATGATCATCACCCTTCTCTCCTGTGACTTCTGGTCTGTAAAGGTAAATCATATTTAGGCCAACACTCAAATTAAGAATATTTGTCATGATAACACATAAAATAGATCTTCAAATTCAAGTTTGCTAACGAAGGTATTGTAAAGAACGATATATGTGACTAAAAACACCTAAATAATTCCATTAACATTTGCAACAAATGCTGCTTTTCAAATGTATAGACAACCGTATGTGGACGTAATTTCGGGGAAAAGGGCTCAACATTAGGCATGTCATTTGGTTCGGTTTCTGAGGCTTCAAACGTGCTCCCAATTACTCACAATTATTATCACAAAGTTGTGAGAACATACAAGAAACACATATGGAATATACAGAAAATATAAAATAATGTTTTTTAAACTGGCTTATATAATTCTTACTCACTAGTTTAACATAAGACACTTCACAATCCTTTCTAATATATATATATATATATATATATATATATATATATATATATATATATATATATATATATATATATATATATATTATTATTATTATTATTATTATTACTCAGTGACCGCTTTATGAAGTAGACCTGTACACCATCTTGTGTGTAATGCCTTTAAGAGACATATTACAGACAGGTTTGTATCTAAATTTAGAATATTTTATTTCTAGCTGTTGGCAACTTTTACAACTTTTATAAAGTCACTTAGCCAACATAGTGGGAAAATAATTTCTAATAGCATCCAGCTTATAGCTATTTGATTTTAGTTTCATTTTATAACTACGAATGAAGAGCCTTTTTAAAAATAAGTAAGGCAAGTAACCATTCCAATAAATGCTTCTGTGATTTCTGGGTATTTTGGCTTTAATTTAAAAACATTTTCATATTCTGAAGGAATACCATATTCTGTATACCCATCTAAATCTATGATGTACTATGTTCCATAATATACTGAATCAATCTAAACTGAGCCTTTTGCAAGTTTTCATAATGTCGAAGTAGAAATAATGTTTTTTGACAAGGTTCAAAACAGGCACATTTCAATTCTTGGTTGTTAATGTGTTATCATGCCACAGCTTTGATTTTAAATGTGCCTGCTAAACCCTGAGATTCTTCTGTAATTTCATCCCCACTGGTTCAGAGCCTGCCAAATGTACACATTTACTTTGTACATTTCTTGAACTTAGGTATGTGTTTAACAATAATATTTTCTCCAAGGGCCTGCAATCAGTTTTATAATTTTATACTACATATCTAAACATTATTTCACTAAAGACAGCTTACTGGCTATAATAAAACCTTTCTTCTCCTCACATGAGTTAAGATTTATCATCTCCAATGCCTGTGAATTTGGAACGTTCAATTTACAAACTTTGCACAGGCATGCTCATATACAGTGCCTGCTGCTGGTTCAGGAGAGTGAAAGCAATCCGTGGTTCTAAAACGCATGCCAGCCAGCTTCTTCTTTTCACACTGCAGCCACAACCTGGGCAGAGGAGACCATTCATACACATGTGCAGAGATGGCAAGCCATGAGCACATGGATGGCCAGCAGGAGTAGTTTGAACAGTGAACAATGCTCTATCCCCACTAACTGTATCCCTATCATATCCTTGAGTGCCCCAAAGCCACTTATGCAATGTCCCGTGGGGCTGCTGGCCACAGCCGGCACTGGCAGGGGTTGCTTTTTTTTTTTTTTTTTTTTGATCCCAGAACCCAGACCTTGGTCAGAAGTTAAATCTGACAGCCATTCCCATGGCCTATTTGGTTTAAACATCGTAATGCCCTCTAAATCTCGCTAAATAATTAAAAGTCCCAACATCCCTTGCTAATCAGCTCTTCACATACTTCATCATACTGCCATAATCATGTAGGTTACCATAATGACAGCAAATCTTTACTAGAGTCTGAAACTTGCTGCCATGGTATTAAACCCAAGCACATAAAGTGACAGTGGAAGTAAATTTTGGTTCTAGGATGAAATTTCCCAACTGCACACTGAAAGTACAGTAATGCTCTCTTTGGGTACAAAGGAGTATGTTTTCCAAGCAAAAAAGGTAGAAATGAATTACATATGGGCACAATAATTATAATCGGGTACAACTGTATGTACCTATAGGGTACCGCCCCAGTGACAAGTATTTGTTCCTTTTCGTACTTTTATTTCGGAGAATGTAGAAGCCATCTGTGAACCTTACTATAAGCACCATACTGGCCTCTTAGAAAGTTCAGGGTGCTTTCCACAGGAATGTAATAAATATGTAATGAACTGGTTATCTCTTCCTTTGTGTCCTGAAGAATGTGACTGGGAGACTACTGGTGGGCCTTCGCTGGTGGAATCAAATTGATGAAGATGGAAAGAGTCATTGGGTGTTTGAAGCCAAGAAGGTGAGTGAATTTAACTGGCATGCTTTTCAGAGAGTTGAAGGACCAGATTCTGAATGAATGCTCATTACGTAACAGATCAGGACAGTGATGTTGGCCCTTTGACCCAGGTCTAGCATATAAATAGATTAGTGTTACAACTCAATAACCCCACTGCGCGATTATATTTTTACTGTTTACATATGTAGGTGAGAGATCAGATTCAAACTTAAAGCAGTGTATTACACTTTAAAGTTTCAGTTCACGTTTCAGTTGTGATCTTGTGAAATTCGCTTTGCAAGTACTGTAAAATGATAGCATTGACACAGGCTTCTAATAAGAAGATCATAAATAGTAAAAGTCAGCCTGCCTTTCAGTTCAGCTGAGTCAATTTAATTAAAGGTTGGAGTTGAGTAAATTGTTGGTGTTTGGTGGCCTTGTCTTCGCAGCCATCTCTGCAGAACAAGACTACAGCAACTGAGGCAGAGGCTAGGATCTTCTGGCTTGGGCTTATCATCTGCCCTCTCATCTGGACTGGCTTCTTCTTCAGCACACTTTTCTCTCTCAAGCTGAAGTGGCTGGTAATGCTGAGCATGAAAAAGCACTCCACTCTTTATTATTCAAATCATTCATCACATAACAATTGGATTTTATGCATCTCATTCACATTTTTAGCTCTGTCCTAAAATGGCAATCCATAATGCAGGAATAAATGCAAGTTATTCACCTGTTTCTGACACTCTCGCTTTGCAGGCCCTGGTCATAGCTGGCATATCCCTCCAAGCTGCAAACCTTTATGGTTACATCCGTTGCAAGGTTGGGGGAGAGGAGGGTGTTCCCAGCTCTGCTTCCTCCCTCCTTGGACAGCAGTTTCTCCAGAGGGTGAGCAGAGCATTGTAGCCCTTCAAACAATTTGCACACAACTCTAATATATAAACCATATCCAGTGCATAAATAAACATCCTACCAATGCATATGCTTACCATCACAGACTAGATACTGTGGCTTTAAATCCCCAGTCTCATCATCCAATCTGTGTTCTTTTTTCCTGTGGGCAGATTAGAGATGGATGGATAAACAAATGGAGATAATTATTTTAACATAATTTTCTGTCTGACTGAAAAACAAACACCGCATACCAGGAAATTGTATGAGGTATAAAGTATACACTTTAGACCACTTTATTAGTTATTCAACTTTTTTAACTTATTGGTCTTCTGCTGCTGGAGCCCATCCACTTCATGGTTTGACGCATTGTGTGTTCAGAGATGCTCTTCTGCATCCACTGTTTTAATACGCGGTTATTTGAGTTACTGTTGTCTTCCTGTCAGCTTTTTGCACCATTCTCTGTAAACTTTAGAGACTGTTGTGCATGAATCCCAGGAGATCAGCAGTTTCTGAGATACTCAAAGCACCCTAGATTACATCTGTTCCTCATTCTGATGTTTGGTCTGAATAACAACTGAACCTCTTGATCATATCTGCTTGCTTTTATGCATTGAGTTGCTGCCAAATGATTGGCTGATTAGATATTTGCATTAATGAGCTGGTGTACAGGAGTACCTAATAAAGTGGTGTAACTGAGTGTAATTTCCATTTCAGAATTAAAGCAGTAATTAATCCTTAATTTGTCTTTTCTTTTCAGCCGGATATCATTTTTGGCATGCTATAAAAGAAGGTTATCAGTTGAAGTCTGTGCAGTGTGTCAGTGTGTAGGTATGGTAAGGGTACAATTTATGAACCTTATGATTTGCAGGAAAGGGGTGTGTTTTCTGAGAATAATTTAATCTCCCATACTGAAGGAGGTTTAGTTAACCTAAAGAATGGCTTTGCCAAAGACATAGTCTCTAATTATTTAAAACAGGAAGGCCGTAAGCAGTTAAATCATCAAATCAGGTTTCCTGCCATTTTAGTAGTTATAGGCAGAGTTGTACATTTCTGGGAAAATTTCCCCTTTTGAGGAGATTTAGGGAATTATGCTGTTAATATTTTTCATAATCCATTTGTATGTTTTTTTAATTTTTTAATTTATTTATGTATTGGACCTATTAGAAGAGTTAGGCAGAAAACTATTGGTTCTAAGATATGTCAAAAAACATGACTTTGGTTTAAGACAATGTGAGCGCATTTATTTGTATGTTTTATTTTTCAAATGCAGTTCAACAAAAAGCATATTAAATAAGCAAAAATATATAGGGTTCTTCCTCAGTTGAGCCACTGTGTCGCACAAATAGTAGCCTGTGTCACCTGTCTGTGTTTGCCATTCCACCTACGTGCCCTCAGTGGAGAGCCGTGGCTTCTGTGAAACAGCAGAAGCCGTAATACGTGTGTAATCATAAAAGCATCACAACTGAAATAACATTTTCATAGGTTGGCCAGCTTATCACCAGTTACTTTCAAATCTTGGCTTTCATGATTTGTATGCCTCAATGTCAAATTTAGTTCAAAAATATAGTTTCAAGTGTTTAAACGTTAGCTGATGACGAGTTAGCATCGTTTAGAGGCTAGCTAGCTTGTCACCATTCTTCAGACACAAACAACCACATCAGCAGCATTTGTGGCAACATGTTACTATATTTGCTTTCATGGTATGTATGTCAAGAGTAAATGCTCAGAGTAAACATATAGTTTTAAAGGGTTTATACATAAGATGACATGGTACAGTCCCTTAGAGTTTCCTTAGCCCATTATTGGTAGTCTCACCCTCTCATAACTGTCGTCTTGTGACAAAACTTTGAGGCCGTTTGGTGACATTCAAAATGAACAGGACACAAGTCCCTTGATATCTGGAGTAGAGAGATAACTTTCGTATTGTTAGAAAGCATTCACTTTCAAGCAGAACTCCAAGTAGTACTTGGATACTCAAGTCTCCAAGGAATGATCCATCCGGCCCGCCGAGGGAGAAAAATAAATTGATTTAATTTGGCAGTTTGTAAACGAGAGTCCAGGCAAGCAGGTACAACAAGGGTAATCCAGAGAGTGGTCGTGGTCATAGGCAAAAGCTTGAAAACAAACAGGCATTCCAAAACAGGCATTCCGATAAAAACCGAAAACCAAAAGCACTAACCGAGAAAACCATAGGGAGTCCAAAAACAGCAGTTCGGGGTAGAACAGCAGAAGGATAATCCAAAAAACAGTTGAGATCAAAATTGGTCAAAACATGGGCGATCAGCCAGACATAACCGCTGGAGAGTATGACAAAAGCTCTGTTCTGTTTAATCTGAAAAATAGGGCAAAATATATGTTTATATATGTAAATACGGTGCAGCCCATAAGTATTTGGACAGTGGTACTATTACTGTTATTTTGAGCTCTGTACTCCAGCACATTGGATTTGCAATGAAACAATGAATATGAGATTAAAATGCCATGCTTTTAATTTGAGGGTATTTACATCCATATTGGATGATGATGTTCCAAACAATAAGCAACATGATAAGCATATTGTATGGTGTATGTATTGCTTGTATAAGAGAGCTTTCAGTATCTCGTCTTGATTCTAGGCTTTTGCTTGCCTTTTGAGTCTGGTATTGTCATTTGTCAATAGGATCTCTTATACCTGCACTAAGGAAGCAATTGAATGCACCTGATTAACCAGAAACACCTGGCAAGCCATTTGTCCCAAACATTATGGCTCCTTGAAATAAGGAGAGTACTGTATGTATAGGTGCTGTCATTTCTACATGGTGAAACCAAAATGTATAAGAATACCCTTTAATAAAGGCTGAGGCCAGGGTTAACTCCAGAGTTTGGTTTAAGAGGAACCTCTTCTAAAATAGAATGATACTGATAGAAGTCCCTGTACATTTACTTTGTTCCCTATGTACAAGAGGGCTAGCTATTATTGTATAATAATATACTCACTACAAACTGTGCTACATTCATGTGAAAATAACTGTGGCCTTATGAAAACTAGCTTCCATAACTGAAACTAGACGAGCTGCCTCGCTCTCAATATTCATACATACCCATGAATAATTTAGAGGGACATCAGGCTTATTCAAATTATTTCGCCATGTGCTACTTCAGTGTAGCTGTTCCATTATAGGCGTTTGGCAGGATGTTTGGAATAGATGAAGGACGATTATATACAGTACATCCAGCACAAGGACCTGTGATACATTGAGTAGGAGTTACAAGCCCTCTACAGCAGAGAAGAGATATGCCAGAGGCCTGGGTAGGAGGAATTTACATACACTAGGTCAGCACAGAAAACTAGGATCTGACTCATACCTAATGCAAACCAGGAGAAAACATGCAAAACAAAACAAAAACTGCAGGCACTGGTACCTTCCTATGTATCATTTCTTGAGTCAATGATGTGTATGGCATCATTACGGCATCTAAACCTTTATTTAATTTATTTGGTTTATCATTTCTTATTTGCAAAGAAAAATAATTACTCGCCATCTATGAAAATGCATTCCTACACACTGTTTGCCATTACAATCTTATGATTTAAAACCCAGTGAGAAACTCATTTGTAAACAGATCGCATGAGCAGAACATAAGGGACTTACTGAGAGCTCAGCACTGCTGTAAACACCAAATGAGACACACAACTGCAGGAACGCCAACACAGCAAGGAGGGAGTGCATTTCATTACCATAGGGGGATATAAAATATAATATGCTGTACGTTTGGTATCATGTTAAGTTTCATAATCATATTTCCATCATCAAGAAATAATCATGGCGAGTACTTGCCTTTGATGGTATAACTGTTTATTTTGGGGTGCTGTTGCTTGCCAGTTTTCCCAGCATTTGATACAGGCTATTATCTGTTGCCATGTTTTCATGAGACACCAGGGGACAGCATTTCCCAATAAAACATCTCATCGCCACATCAGGACTCGCTTTTCAACAGGAACTCGTAGGTGTGTCGACTGCTCTTTGACAGGAAGCCAAGCTGAAGCCAAGTCCTGTCAACAATATACCAACAGCTGTACGAGGTCAAAATATGCATTAGTGAGCTGAAAACAGAGGTGCATTTTTGGATGTAATATTTGTAGGCAAAGTCCACCAATCTGTTTTATGAAATGGGAATCAAGCGGGTTGCCAGCTGTGCAGTTGGAAGTCTGAAATACACTACTATACACTGTAGCTTTGTATTTGAGAGGGAATTCTGTGGCTCTTCTGTAGTACAGGAAGAGCATTGACAGAGCCAGCCTGATTGAGCATTCCCCTTAGTACTGCAGATGGTAAAGCATAAAATCCTCTGCTCAAAAGCAGAATGTGAGATTCACTGGAAGAGGAACAATTTAACAGTCATGACAAGGCTAAAAATAGATCGTTCACATTTAAGAAAAGTGTAAGAATTCAGTCATGGAACAAAACCCAAGGAGTGTGTCAATCATTCATCTACAATCCCATTCAATGTTTGACCTAAAAAGGAATAAATGGTAAATTAACTATATTTATATAGCATTTCACAATTAATGCCTCTCATTCCCCCACTCTCACATACATGCTCCATGCAAGGCACCAACAAGCTCATCAGGAGCAATTAGACATTAGGTGTCTTGCTCAGGGATACCTCAGCACACCCAGGGTAGAGGACTGAACCAGCAACTCTGCCAGATGACTGCTCTTACCTCTTGAGCTAACGTCGCCCTTGTAGATTGGATCAACAGGCAGAAATTACCATGACAGGTGAATCTGTGAGTAAATCAATATTATGCAAACCTAAAGTGACTGTAAAGGTAAATCGGTAAATGGATTCAGACTACATTGTATGGGGTTACTTACATTGCATTGTAAGTGTCAGCGAATTGATTGAAATCACATACCAAATTACATATATTAGTCAATATTTCCATCTATTCCTATGTGGGGATTTCAATGTTTTACCGTGCTCTGAACTATTGGGTCAGAGTCCTTCAGGACATCAAGAGGGACTTGACCTAATGGCTGATAAATGTTTTAGTCTCATTGCACATCTCCCATTATTTAATGAGGTTTGTAGATAGAGATTTTGTATAGAGAGATTTATAGGATGAGCTATGTGGTGCTGTAGTCGTATAGTGGGTAACACTATCACCTCACAACAACACCTTTGGTTCAAATACCAACTGGGGCCTTTCTGTGTGGAGTTTGTGTATTTTGCTATTTTCTAGCTCTTAATGCCTCTGCCAACCATATCACTCTCACAGATTCTCTCCTTCTCCAATACAATGTGCTGTACTTGTGGGTGGTACATTTTGGGAGGAGTTAAGGAGGGAGATCAGTTATGGTTATTTCAACTATTTCCAGATGCTGTACAGTCACTTTAAGTTCTTGTGAAAAATCAGTTTGAAGCCATTTGAATGTGCTCTAATACCTGCTTAAATGAGAGTGGAGACTCACATCTGGTAATTCCATTGGTTCTCTGAAAAAAATGAGAATTTAAATTGGTGAAACTATCTAAAGCTTAGATACTAAAGGAAAGACATTACTCTTCTCCACAAGGCCATCTAAAAGCATGTGCATGCCTTTGGAATGACAGAATTTGCCCCTTGCAACCAGATGTTTAGGTGCTCAGATCTGAAGAGTACTGCAAGGAGGATTTCAGGGAGTGCAGTTATGGTGAAGCTGATGATAGAGGTTTTCTCCACTTATTTATTTGGTAGGGCATGTAATGAAATGTGACCTGTACTGGATTAATCCAGTTATGTGAAACATAACATAACTCATCAACTGTATAGTAGCCTAATACTGAACATGTTTTCTGTTTGTACTGCTGCTGGTTGAGGGATGGATATTTGACCAATTATATTATTGAAATATATGAATTGTCAAATCACAGATACATAGCTACAGATGCTATTCCTATATCATCCAACCAACTCTGTTGCATTTCTACTCATAGAACATTTAATTAGACTTTCAAGTACAAAATGTATTACACAGATTTCAATTTTAATCTTTCTACCACCACCCCTTTTTTCAGAGGTAAACTTTATTTTTAATTATAAAGACAGACATTGACAGGATATAGAGTGACATTTTTTCAATAATAGCAATAATCATCATTATTATAATTCATAATGTCAATGATATCTTGTAATGACAGCAAGTTGAGCAGAGATATCTACTGGTTGTGTGTATGTGTGTTTGTGTGCATGAGTATGTGTGTGATGCATGAGACATATAATAAAATACATATGTAAGTGTCAAATTCAGGGGTGTCTCGGTGGCGCAGCCTGTGGAGCACTGACCGCATGCTCATTGCGAGCCGCGACGTCGGCGGTTTGAATCCGACCGTCTGGCGTTTGTCGCATGTCTTCCCCTCTCTCTCGCTCCCATTCTTCCTGTCTCTCTATACTGTATGCTGTCCAGTGGGGCTGGGGAGGGCCTAGAAGGTATCTTTAAAAAAAATTTAAAAAAAGTGTCAAATTCAGCAGTTTGGCATTTGATGGGGGTGGACAGTTTTTCCTCTAAGATGTAGTCCATCAGTAGGGTATTCTATTGTGCAAAATAAATGGTGATTTACAGTTTGTGGGAATTTGGCGACAGTTAAAACTGAGAAGTGTTCTACTGGTTTCCTTAGTTAAATTTATTGTATATAAACCTAGTAAACAGAATGATGTGGGATGGAGCAGACCAAGAGGAGTGATATTTTGTCAGTGATTTCTCATCAGAATTGTTTTATGGGTGTGCAGTGCCAGATGGCATAAAGGCACTTATCCAGAGTGTTTAGTGTGCATTTTAAACAGATTTCTGAATCCAATTTTAAACATTTTTTGCTCATATTTTGCTTTTGCATGTTTTTAGTTTTTAGTCATACAGAAGATATTCTTGCAGATTTGGGTCCAGAAGTTGCCAATAGATACAGTAGGTCTTAATCCCATTTTATTGATGGCAGGGGTATTGTTGTGTCAGACTTGCATATTATTCTGTAACTTTATTCACAGGATCTTTTTTGGGAGAGACGATGTTAATCATATTTGACAAATATGGAAGAATCTACATTGTCTGTTATGATTTCAGTAGTTTGAGTGTAGGATTTACATTTTACATTTTAGTCATTTGGCAGACGCTTTTAATCCAAAGCGACTTACAAGTGCATAGGTTCTACCACAAGTCAAAGCATCACATCCAGAACTAGAAAAATACACCTGGACTGCTGTTCTAAACATATAGTCGTCATCATAAGTGCAATTTTTTTTTTTTTTTTTTTTTTTTTTTTTTTTGGGGGGGGGGGGGGGGTTAGACAGGGATAGGGGTATCAGAAGGGGGGGGCGGGGTAAATCAGGAGGGGGGACTAAGGTAGAGTTTGAACAGGTGTGTTTTGAGTCTGCGTCGAAATAGGGGGAGGGATTCTGCTGTCCTGACAGTGGTAGGCAAGTCATTCCACCACTGAGGAACCAGAACGGAAAACAGGCGTGAACGTGCAGCTCGACCGCCAGGTGCCCGTAGAGAGGGAATCGTAAGGCGACCAGAGCTGGCAGACCGGAGTGGTCTAGCTGGGGAGTAGGGAGTGATCAGGGATTGTATGTAATGTGGGGCAGTCCCCTTAGCAGCCTGAAATGCCAACACTAGGGCCTTGAATCGGATGCGTGCGGCAATAGGAAGCCAGTGGAGGCCAATGAGAAGCGGGGTGACATGAGCCGACCTGGGCTGACTGGTGATCAAGCGGGCTGCAGCATTCTGGACCAGCTGGAGGGGCTTGATGGCGCACGCTGGGAGACCGGCTAGGAGGGAGTTGCAGTAATCCAGGCGGGAAATGACGAGCGCCTGGACTAGGAGCTGGGTGGCTTTCTCCGTCAGGAGATGACGGATGCGGCGTATATTAAACAGAAAGAACCTGCAGGTTCTGGCAGTGGAGGATACTTGTGGAGCCAGGGAGAGGCAGTTATCAAGAGTCACCCCAAGATTCTTTGCCGTACGGGAGGAGGAAACTACAAAGTCCTCCACAGTCAGTGAGAGGTCGATTGACGGAGAGGACTTAGCAGGGATGTAGAGAAGCTCAGTTTTGGCAAGGTTGAGCTTCAGGTGATGGGAAGTCATCCATGCAGAGATATCAGCCAAGCAGGCAGAGATCTGTGTGGTGATTTGGGTGTCAGGGGGGAAGGAAATGAAGAGTTGGGTGTCATCAGCGTAGGAGTGATAAGAGAAGCCGTGGGAAGAGATAACAGAACCAAGAGACATGGTGTATAGCGAGAAGAGGAGAGGCCCAAGAACCGAGCCCTGCGGGACTCCAGTTCGTAGGGGTTGAGGGTCGGAGAGTGCGCCCCTCCAAGTCACCTGGTAGGAGCGACCAGAGAGGTAGGAGGAAAACCAAGCGAGTGCAGAACCTGTGACACCCATCCCAGCCAGCGATGAGAGCAGAATCTCATGGTTGACTGTATCGAAGGCGGCCGACAGGTCGAGGAAGATGAGGACAGAGGAGAGGGATTTTGCTTTAGCAGAGTGGAGTGCCTCAGTGACCGCGAGCAGGGCGGTTTCAGTGGAGTGGCCACTCTTGAAGCCAGACTGGTTGGGGTCATGGAGATTGTTGTGGAGAAGATAGGTGGACAGTTGGGAGCAGACCGCCCGTTCCAGGGTTTTAGCGAGAAAGGGAAGAAGAGAGACAGGCCGGTAGTTGTTCAGGGCAGAGGGATCGAGAGTAGGTTTTTTGAGGAGGGGAGTGACTCTGGCCCTCTTCAGGGAAGAGGGCATGGTGCCGGAAGAGAGGGAGGTGTTGATTAGAGAGGAGAGAAAAGGGAGAATGTCCTCAGATATAGATTCAACCTATTTACATAGATCAACAGTGAGTGACCTAGATACATTTGTCTGGCTATGGTATACCATCTTTCATGGAAACAAAGGACAGCTTTGAAATGTCTTTGTTTACAATGTTTTATCAGTTGCTGATTATGTGCAATTTTTTCTATTGGAAGTTGGATTAAGTGGAAGAGAATTTACAATATTTTAATTTGCATGTAATTCAGTGAATTGGCCCAGAAGAATTTAAAGCATAATTTTGAATGTAAAAAGTGCAGCCACTGAAGTATCATATTTCATGATGCCTATTTCAGGATGGATAGTGGACACAATAGGGGCCTAAGTGATTTAATTCAGCAAACTATAGATACGAGCACTTGTTTTTAAAATGTCTGAAAATGTATGACAGGCAACTATCATGAAAACTACATGCATAACTATACTAACACTCCACTGCAGGATTTACTCCTGATCTGCTCAGGAAGTAGGCTTCACTATATTTCCTGCCACTATTAAAGTATGCTTATTTTGGCAAAGTGTATGCTGTCTACATCTTTGTTCCCTTGCTTAAGCTTAAATGGTCTGCTCTTTGCCAATTTCCAGAGATTCACACAACATTGCACGATGCCCTGCTTTGCACTGTGACACCATAGGTTCACAGAGGGAAATGAAGGTCTTAACCTTTTAAAGGAATGTTAAAAAATCTAAATCATTCCTTAGGGTCTTTTGACCATCCTAACAGAGGTTTACTGTGTGGTCGACTTGTAGCCCTCCAATCAGCTGTCATGAGTCATGAGTTATGAGCAGACCTTTTGCTTTCATTTCAGCTAATATAAATGTACATTTACCTGAATTTAGGATCGCATAATCAGAAAAATCTGCAATTCTTCAGTCTGCTTAATTCATTTAATCAACCTTGCATCTCAGAGGACATAATTCAAAAAGTATCTGTATTTCAGCCTGTATTTCAGATGAAAAGTCTCGCCAATAAAAAGGTATTGTTTTGTTGGGCAGTGAAAATGGTAGATAGTTCATCCAGAGTGAACTGTCTCATTTGGATTTTTATTAACTCAATCAGCTGCAGTTTACAGAACAAACCTCTTGTGGAAATACACATCTTGGCTATTTAAACTAGATCTCTCAAAGGGTCAAATAGTCTCTGCCAAAACTTCAAATGGTTCACATTTTTTAAGAATGTGCTCAAGTTCACCAGGGTGCACAGCTCACACTAAAACCAGGAGACAGTAAGCTTAAGTTTGGAATGTGCACAGTAATAGACATTATGAAAAACAATGGAGCTATCTTAAATGTCTCTAATAAGTCCTACGCTTCCACTCAAGATATTAGACAGAATCAATTTGCCTCACCATACTGCTGATCAATAAGAGCCATACAAGCAAGCTTTCATTTACATTTTGGTCTCATGGCATGAGTGCCCTTTAATTGACAATATAACACATCAATTTGAACTATAATTAACAAGTCACATTCTTCAGTGACAAAGAATGTATTGCTTTCTTGCTAGTCTGTGACCTCTGTGTATACAGCAGTTGTCCAGCCAAAGTTGAAACTGCTAGAGACCAGACAGATGCTGAAAGTATGGTTTTCTCCCAGTGTGAAATGCTATCCCCCTCTAAAATGATCCTTACTGGTAGACTGCATCTCTGGACCCCTTCCTTGCATTGAAACAGAACTGATTTACATTTTTGCCATTGTTTTTTTCAGCTGCAAGAAAAAAGATTCTAACACATGAGGTCACACTTCCTCGGAGAGAAGATAAATCAAAACTGGAACCTATATTAGCACATCTTGGTAAATCTAGTCATTTTACCTGTTCCCTTCTGTACTCAAAATCTGTGCATTCTAAAATTATTAGTATTTTATTACATTCCCAATGTCCTGTTCTGGTTCTGGTTCTAGGATATTGGCAAAATAAAAAACTTTATTGGTATTTTGCTGATTCTCTACCTTAATAAGGACTCTTCACTTGAGTCAGATTAAGATTTGTACTATGTTACTACAGGTATACCAAAACAAATCAACAAGAAATGCAACTGAACTGAGGATTCAACATTTGACAGCATACATATTCCAGTTGCGCTAACTAATAACCACTTAACACAGCTTGAGGCCTACTTCATTAACAATTTCAGTAGAATACACTTTTCTCAAATAAGAAAGAAAAGGAGTTTAACTGAAGCATCCAGTGGATTGCATTAGGAATGATAGATGCATTTAATCATGGGCTTAGAGTCTAGAGGCAGGGTCACATCAGGCCATAGGAGGAGGTTTTTGACCTCCCTGGACAGCAGCAACAAGGGGAGAGGAGGCTAATAAAAATAGAATAAAACACTGAGGTGGAGTTTGGGATGTGGAGGGATTGCAGCTGACACAAAAGCAGAAGAGGTGGGTGGCTCTTTATACCTGAGGGAAAACCCAGTCCAGCAGGTTTAGAGTAATAGCCTGATAGATTATCTGAAGATATATTTCCCTAATCCACATTTTCTACAATAAAAATCTGTAAAACTGCATCATGATGCACATATTAATTCTACTGAAGACTAAATTGGAGTTTATGATATATGACTATAGTGAGACCTCATTGCTTTCTTTCTCCATCAAAATAATTGTAATAGGTTGGAGGTAGCAAACATTTATCAAACAGCTTCAACTCTCCCAGTTGCTATGTGTATTATTGTTTCCTGCAAAAAAGTAAAATCTTTTTAGCGAATGTATGAAATGTAAATACATTTAATGTTGAATAAAGTTTTTTTTCTCATTACATTATTAAAGTATTAAAGACAGAGTAGTGGAATTATAAGACCAAGATTTGCACATTTTTAAATAACATTGTACGGATGGTGCAGTGGGTAGCACTGTCACCTCACAGCAAGGAGGTCCTGGGTTGGAATCCCCGTCGGCCGGGGCCTCTCTGTGCGGAGTTTGCATGTTCTCCCCCTGTTTGCGTGGGTTTACTCCAGGTACTCCGGTTTCCTCCCACAGTCCAAAGGCATGCAGGTTAGGCTGATTGGAGAGTCTAAATTACCCATAGGTATGAGTGTGTGCGTGAATGGGGTGTGTGCCCTGCGATGGACTGGCGGCCTGTCCAGGGTGCATTCCTGCCTTTTGCCCAATGTATGCTGGGATAGGCTCCAGCCCCCCTGCTACCCTGTTCAGGATAAGCGGGTTTGGATAATGAATGAATGAATGAATTAATTTATTTATTTGATTTACACCCTGTCAAACCAACAACAATTGAATAATATTCTAATAAAAAGTGTTTGATACCAACTCTAAAATATCAACTAATGATTACATCACCACGAGAATGACCTTTGACCACCAAAATGTAGTCAGTTCATCCTTGAGTCAAAGTGGACGGTTGTGCCAAATTAGAAAAGATTCCCTGAAGGCATTCCTGAGATGTCGCATACACGAGAATGGGAGAGACAGATGGACGGACAACGGATGGACGACGAACGGACAACCTGAAACATAATGTCATGGCTGTTGCCGACAGAGGCATAAAAACAGCAGGTGCAGAGGAATACACCAAACTTGACCCATGTTCTAAAACTGCAGCATATACAAATGGTGTGGAATATAAAGGCCCATCTTTCATTGTCACCCCCATTTCCTCACATCCAACCCACTTCCTGCCATAGAGCCTGGAAGACGTCCAGCCTCTTGACACTAATCTCCGCTCTGTATTTTCTGTCAGGATCCTTTCCCCAGACTGTGGAACTAGGCTCAAGGAAAACTCTGATCACTGACAGATGCTGTAACTTACATTGATGCCAGTTAGTCGTCTATCATTGGAAGGGTGTGCAAGGAATTACTATTGATATTTTCAGACATGGGCAGGAAAGGTAGGCAGTGAGCAAGCAGGAGAACGGTAGTTGAGTTTGAAGACATTATTGTAGGTTAGAAAACTCATTGAAGCCCCCAGGGTTCTTTCCACTCCCTTGTGGGCTTCAGCCCTGCAAGTACTGCAAGGCAAAGCAGGCTATTCTTCCTGTAAGACTTCTGCCACACTAGACTTTGCCTCTAAGAAAAACATCAGGTTGTAGTAGCATGTTTGTTTCTACATCCAAATAGTATGCAAAAAAGCAGTGCCACGAAAATCTCTTGTGTGGTTCCCTAGCATGAATGGGCCATGTGTTTGAGATGTTACTACTCTTTCCATGATTTCAGAGCCTCGACTTCTTTCTATTGCCCATGGCTACAGAGGGTATAATATTTTAGAGATTTTTTCTTTTTGCAGGTACGTGGGTCAAATGTGAAAAAGTCACAAGGGCAGCTTTTCTGCATTAACTGTTAAGTCTCACAGCCCTCAACACTGTACTTCTTCATGAAAATGAAGACTCCCCCCTTAGGGTGTGGGACTTCTGGAATAATGCATTAGTAGCAATGCCTTAAAATCATGCTTGCTTTCATTGATTATTTAGGGAACTGAAATTTCACAAGTTTTGAATGGGACAGACTTACTTCCACATTTAATACAGTGCACTCCAACAGTATGGTAAGGGAAGGCCAAATGTTTGCTATATACTTAAGGCATTTGGATTTGAGATCAAAAGATTAACACAGACAGACAATCAGCTTATATTTCATGGTATTCGCCTGCGCAATATGTTATATTATATGTTTTAGGATTTCACAGAAACAGCTCATGTTGAGTCCCCCCATTTTCATATATATAAATGTAAGTTAATGGATGACTGACTAGCGTTGTTCAGGAGTTTCTTTTTGCATGGATTGTTCACACATAAAAGAACAGCGTGTGTCTAGTGTTGAGAATGAAGATAATGAATGAATGATAAATAATGAAGATCAGAGGACTAACCACTAATCTGTAAACTGAGAATTTACGATTTAAGAAGGATAGTACAGAACCAATGGTGGACTAAAGAAGACAACTGTGGTTGGTGTCAGACAAATCCTAAAAGCTGTCAATAATAACCCTAAAACAAAAGTCATGACATCACCAGCAATCTTCAGACGGTATGGGGTGAAACTCACAATTCACTATAAGCAGAAAACATTGAGAGAAAGATTATAAACCACTCATCAACAGCAAAAGTCAAAAGGCAAGAGACAAGCCGGAAAAGTTTTATGGACAGGTGAGATGAAAATAAACCATTAACAAAGTGAAGGACTGCTGAAGGTGCGGAGAAACGGAATGAACTCTCCATGATCCAAAACATAACACCTAATCTGTGAAATATGATAGTAATGTCATGGCTTGGGCATTTATGCTGCTTCTGGAACAGGCTTACTCTTCTTTACGGATGACGAAATGGAACATGGCAGTAGGATGAATTCAGAAGGGGACAGACAGACTTTGTCTGGCTCTGTACAAAGAAATTCCTCCAACCTCTTCAGCCAGAGTTTCGTCCTTCAGCAAGACCCCAAACACACTGCCAGTGCAATCCTATCGAACATGCTTTTCACTTGATGAAGAGGAGACTGAAGACAGAAATTCCCTGAAGGCCTAGAAAGGCATTTCCAAAGAAGCTGCCAAACATTGGTGATGTTAGTGTGACATAGACTTGGTGCAGTTATTGTATTTAAGGGCGATGTAACCAAATTGCTTTGATTGAAGTCCATTCATTAACTTACTTTAGCACAGCTGAAAATGAGGGGACACAACACAAAATCTAGAATTATAAAGTCCTAGATGTATAAAGTCCATGGCTCACAAATAAAAAATTCTTCCACCAGTGAACTCAGCAAATTGACTTAAAAATTACTCCTACCTCCTGAATGAAGAATTTTGCTAATTAGCAAATCTAGGTGAATGGAACAAAATACTGTAGTGGATTTGTCAGTACCTTTGTCTCATATTCATCTTTTGGTCTCAGATCCAAATGCCTGTACATATATAGTAAAATAACAAATATAGTAAAATAACACATTTCACTCAACCATCACCATACTTATGGAGGGCACATTATCCTACACCAAAGGTTTTGAGTGGGAGGAAGAAGAAGCAATCCTGAATGTTGTTAATTTCTTTACTTCCTCGGTGTATGAGTAATATGAAAAATTAGTCATAAAAGCCTATTCTTCCGATGAAGGAATGTCTTGTGAACATTTAGTTTCAAAGAACAAAATCTTTCCCCAAGAATAGCACTGTGAAATGCATTTTAGTTTAATAAGATTTGGGCAGCAGTCAAACTGAAGACAGATCTGAGGAGATTATTGAAAAAGAAAATACAATTATTTTGTTATGTTGGCTACATTTTATGTCCCTTTGAACATGTGGTTGTCGTGTCTGAAATACATCACATCACTAGATTAAAACTAAACCATGGTATCTGAAATTGATGGTATACATTTTCTCTATATCTTATTTGATGAATATGTGGACTGAAACTTAATAAACAGGCTAACTGGGAATCCATAAAGCAATATCCATAAACATCCATACTCATGCTATTCATAGTACAAATTCCCGACACAGCATTGTCTCTCACTGTGTTTATCAACAGGAAGAAGGAAACAAAACAATACAAGAGGACATTTAATCATGTCATGTGTTAACATAACCAGTTTTTCCAATTACTTTAGCACACTCAATAATCTGGGACAGAACCAATAAGTAGGGGTAGATGGGCTAAACCCAGTTTTAAAAAATCCATAGTGAGAAAATAAATATAACAATTCTCACATGCTGCCTGTAGCCTACCCCATGTCTTGGTGCATTCAATTCTGTCCCAAAGTGCACATATGTGTCTCTTTTTCATATGTGTTGAATTTGGTTATATTTTCAGTAAAATATCTCCAATATCAGATTATCTACTAGAGATTTTAAATTTGCATGTTCCAAACTCGTGCAAGTAACTAGATTATATTTCATGGTCTGCAACGGCAATTATTTAAATCAAAATAAGAACACAAAAGCCAGGATAATATCACTGGAAAGCTGTGTACCCTAGTCCCTCAATTCCTTCCACCAACATTCCTCTTACAGTACACAGTCCCCTCATAAACCAAGAAAAAATAAATATGTCACCTCCTAATTAGGCTATACAACATACAGATGAGTAAACACAAATTACATCAGCAGATTATGTATTTACCTTGCTGGAGTTCACAAAAAAGTGCATATTATAAATTACTGCATGGGCATTTTAGAGTCTGCCAGCTATGATATAGCTTGCTGGATTTCACAAAATTGTGTTTAAGCAATAACTCATGACGGGCAGTGGTATATAGAAATTTTATCACAACTAATTTGTTCGGCCCGATGCGCGGTGGCACATAGCTATGAAACAATTTCTATGTATATACCACATCCTGGAGTGAGTTATTGCTTTTGAGCACTTTATGGGGAACACCTGAACCTTGAGGCGGAGGGACAACAACAGCAGAAGACCGCATCAGGTTCTACTTCTGTCAGCCAAGAACATAAAGTTAAGGCTGCTGTGGGCACAGGCTCACCAAAACTGGACAGCTGAAGACTGGAAAAACATAGCCTGGTCTGATGAATCTCAATTTCTGCTGAGGTTTTCTTAGCACATTTTGGGCCCATTAATACCACACCTCAACATTAAATGTGTTTGGGATTACTTAGAGGCAGAAAATGCAACTGACTTCCAAGACTGAACTTTGTAGGTTTTAACAAGCAAGGAAAAATATCCCTGTAGATTTTGTTGAAAGCTCTTCCAATAAGAATGAAAGCTGTGAATAAAGGATGGAAGAATGACCTCAACACAAAATTTAGCATCTGAAGTATGCAAAAGAAAACAAAGCCTGAAGCCTGTGCTTTGGACTGACAAAACCAAAATTGAACTTTTTGGGCATCACCAAAGGAGGTATGTTTGGAGAAAAAAAGGAGGGTGAAGCCTTTGTAGAGAAGACCACATTGCCAGCTGTTGGATAGGTGGATCCATTATGCTTTGGGCTTGTGTGGCAGCTTGGGGCACAGTATATAAGGAAATCAGGAAGGAAGAATAGATTTCACCAAATATCAAGAAATTCTAGAGGTTAAAAGGTCAGTCCACACATTGAAGTTGGAGAGAGGTTGAGTATTCCATCAAGACAATGATCGCAAGCATACCTTGAAATAAACCATGAAGTACCTCCAGGAAAGACAGATGAAGGTTTTGGAATGATCATCACGGTCCCCAGACTTGAATATTATTGAAAATCTGTGGAGAGATCTCAAACATGCCATGCTAGGAGGCCAAATATTTCTGAGCTAGAGGTATTCTGGCAGGAAAATGGGGGAAAATTCCAAAAAGCGAGAAATGAAAGACACTTAGCTGGCTACAAAAAGCATTTGCAAGCTGTTATAGTTGCCTGAGGAGCAGTTACAAATTAGTAACTGACAGGGTTCCCAAATTATTGCACAGGGCCTTTTTCCTTTTTTATTATTTTTAAGAAATCTTGCTTTAAAATGAAAAGAAATGTGTCATGTTTAAAGTTGTGCCATTTATAGATCAGGTTCGCTTCTGTTCACCAAGATACGAATTGCAAAAGGCTTTTTGACCAGGGGTGCCCAAATTTTTCACACCACACTGTAAATTATGAAAGATTTGAGTAGCATATAATTGTGTGTAATGATGTGTGAAATATGTGTTTGCATTGCATTATTTTCTGACATAATTGTTTTCACTCCAAAGTAAATAAAATAAAGAGTGGTCTCTGACTTTTTCAGTACTGGTCATGTTGATAGATAATGTGGCTGAAACATTCATCCTCACAATGACCCCTTTCAAAATACAGTTGGAAATGTTTCCCCAGAAGACTGAAGTGTCATCTCATTGTGCTGATCATGTTGTTACTTAACCCTTGTGTAGTCTTAACATTCTGTATACTCCCCATGTCCTAAGGGTAATAAATGCCTTCACTAAATCCCTGAAATAAAGCAGCTTAATTGAATTTTAAACCCCAAATCTATTTTCTTGAAGAAACAACCTCTCACTCACCACAAACTTTGTCATCAAATTTAAAGTTGAAAAATTATCATTTAGGGGGTTTTCTCTGCTGTCACTTTTTACCATTAAGACAACACAAGGGTTAAGTTATTTGTCAATACCCATTAAGAGAAATTCTGTAACCATCCACAAAAAACCTCTGTTGTATTTGTGAGGTCCAGAGGTTAAGGTATGTTTTGCAGAAACAAAATAGTAGTACATAAGATGAACTCAACCTACATATAAAATAATGTAAACGTATGAAAACGTGGTTTTGCATGCAAGTATCACTATTTGGCAAGCTGGCACACAGTGACATAACCTTAAAACCATAGCAGTTGCTGCAGAGAATAGTTTTACTGAAGTTCAAAGCACTTTTGCATTTAGATAAATAATGTAAATGTAGTAAATGGTACTTTTACCGAGCTGTATGTCTTCAATTAAGATTGGATATGAACATGATTAGTTAATTAGTTCAAACAGCTGTTCATGCTGAACTACAAAAAAGATGGTACTCACACTGGCACCTCTTGGATAAGACTGGACACCACTGAGATGATCAGGTACCTCAGTCTGACTGCTTAGAAAGTGTGTTACAAGTGGTCTCAGAAAGTTCATAAAGTCTATAAATGTTAGAGGACAGAATGAAAACATAAAGAAAAAACCCAAGGCCCAAATTGTAATGGGTTTTATGATGAAAGCTGACATTATCAATTAACTTATCATGAGATGCCTAAATATGTCATGACACAAGTACATTTTAGTTTGGCTTCATGTCATGCCAAATTTCTTATGTTAAGAGTCAACGCATCATGAAGTATTAGGGCTTAAATTATTGTCATAATGGGGTTTATAAGCATAGTGTCACACCAAGTATTTTGTGCAAATCAATCAAATAGTTTGTCTCATTATTCTATTATTTCTTGTATACTACAGCACTGTATTATAGTTAAGCCGTCAGACCAAGTATAATTGGCCATAAACAGGTTTCTCATTATTTTGTTTTGCTTTTCTCCCATATTTTCTCAATTGGAGGTAGCTGTAATTACATCTTGTCAAGAAAAGTTTTAAGGGAGTCAGGGACAAAGCAAAAAAGTAACTTGAGTAAGTACTCTAAGAGCCAGAGGCATTCCTATAAAAGGGTTTAAATTCTTATTATTTCTATTAGATGACTTAAACATATCTGCACCTTGCCACTGTTTAGGTTTAGACCCTTTTTTATAATAAACACTTCCACCCTGAAGCTGTTATTTAGACTGCGCTCGGGGAAAGATAAAATTTATAATAAAATATAATAATGGAATACGAAAACTGAAACTAGACATATTGCAGAAATTACCTTTCATAAAGAGTATCAATTCAATTATATATATTGTCAATATATTTATTTCCATAGAAATATATGCAAATAGATGTACATGTAATCTGTCCATTGATTTTGTTTTGCACACCGAGCTGATAGTCCTAGTGAACATTTCAAAAGGTCATCATAATATGCCCATCAACTTGACTCATAGTGCCATAAAATTTCAACAGTGCTCTGCTTCTACATGGATTCGGACATACATATTAGGTTGATGGATATTGGAAATTCATTGGGGCCTACAAAGTGTGGTTGGGCATACAAAGTGAGGGAGCTTACTGCGAAAATGGAAATGCAAACCCCTGGGAGCCATACGGCCATGAAATGGTTAATGTTCTATTGCTCATTCAGGAGACTCAGCTCTGAAATGTGTTTAACTCCGCTCCCTCCCCGGGGCTCCGTCACACTGAAGGGCGGTGTATTGTGGCTGAATTTCCCTTCTCTGTTCCGGATGTCTTTTCCTTCTCTTTTTTCTCAGATGTCACGCAACAGAATGAAAGGCAAGGTGATTGGCTTAGTGCTCATGCATTTGTCATCCGTGCTTCTGACCTTGACAATCATAGGGTTATTTTCTTACTTTGGAAATGGAGGGAGAGGGAGATCTGAAGGATTCAGTCAGATGTAACCGGTGAAATCCCTGCTTGCCCAGTTAGTTTATGCAGCAATGCCTGTACAGTCGTTAAGTGGGCTGGAATGTTTGTTATATATAGTTATCCTCCTTGTCCTTTGGTGTCATGTGTTTCAGTATCACAGCATTGTGGAAAGGTGTTTTGCTCCAAGCACATTTTTCTTGTATTGGTTATATACACTCTCTGAGCACTTTGTTAGGAACATTTTAACACCTACTTATTCATGCGATTATCTAATCAGCCAATTGTGTGGTAGCAGTGAAATGCATACAATCAGTTAGATAAGGGGCAGGAGCTTCACTTAATGTTCACATCAACCATCAGAATGGGGAAAAAAATGTGATCGTGATTGTGGAATGATTGTTGGTGGCAGACAGGGTGGTTTGAGTATCTCAGAAACTGCTGATCTCCTGAGATTTTCACACACAAAGTTTGCAAAGAATGGTGCAAAAACCAAAAACCAGGTGAGCAGCAGTTCTGCAGACAGAAACGCCTTGTTAATGAGAGAGGCCAGAGGAGAATGGCCAGACTGGTCAAAGCTGACAGGAAGGTGACAGTAACGCAAATAACCACACATTACAACAGTGGCATGCAGAAGAGCATCTCTGAACACACAACACATCATAACTCTAAGTGGATAGGCTACAGCAGTGGAAGTCAAAAAAATAAGTCTAATTATTAATCCCAGCTTCCTCAACCATGTAGGGCACCAACTGCTCATAACAGAATATTATCAGAGCTTTGTTTGAATTGTATATCATAATATGTGCTATTCGCTTATTTGCAGTTGTCATTTGCAGTTTGTTTTCTCTTCTTTATTTTCTTCAAATGAACTTTGTATCACTGTATCTACAATGCAAGCATGCCAAAGGATGATTGTCAATTCCCACCTCCTTCAGTGTAGGATGCCTAAAAAAGGAAAAAAGACAAGTGTCTGCAGTTTCCACTGTTACATTTCATTTCACTCTGATGTCTGCATGTCCATATTAAAGAGATCAGCTAACTCTCCTCAATCCTGCAGCCTCCAGAGTGAGTCATTAGAAAGATCTCTGCATACATTATTACCTCTCCCTAAAATAAACATAGCATAGTTGGGTTAACTCTTTACTGTAAAGAGTCATTTGAAGATGAGTAATTCAGTAAATTAATCACAAAATGGATGGTTACCCGCAGTGCTGGACCTTGTAGTTCCTTTTGAGGATGATACAGGATAAGCCCACATTTGGCATTCTTTTTGACTGACTGAAGTCTCTAGCTTACTTTTTACAGTACAGTTACTGTATCACCTACAGTGGCTGTGCAATTTTGCAGCCTAATCTACTGGCAGGATGTCTTTGTATGTGTGTGTGTGTGTGTGTGTGTGTGTGTGTGTTTGTCTGTGTGTCTTTGTGTGCACATACTTGCATTTGGAGCACATCTGAATGCATGTATTTGGGATTATACATTTATATGTGTCTATGATACTAGTGTGTAGGAATGAAAATAGAATATTAGTTGGTAAGCAAGACTCCTGTTCTTATCTTAAGACATTGAAAACAGTTAGCATTTAATACACCCTTCATTACTGATGATTCACTGTCCTTGGCCCTATATGCTTCAATAAAAAAAAAAGGTGTGACAATTCAGGGTTTCTTATATGACCCTGACATGTTCCTTGTTTTACAGCATTTCATGGCCACATATATGAGTGGGGGCAGGGGCGGGGGGGCATGGATGGTGCAGTGGGTAGCACTGCCGCCTCACAGCAAGGAGGTCCTGGGTTCAAATCCCATTTGGCCGGGGACTCTCTGTGCGGAGTTTGCATGTTCTCCCCGTGTTCGTGTGAGTTTCCTCTGGGTACTCTGGTTTCCTCCCACAGTCCAAGGACATGCAGGTTAGGCTGATTGGTGAGTCTAAATTGCCCATGGGTGTGAGTGTGTGAGTGTATGTTGTGTGTGCCCTGCGATGGACTGGCGACCTGTCCAGGGTGTATGCCTGCTTCTCATTGAATTTAAAAATGAGAATGCAAAAAAAACAATATGAATTTCACAATATGAAAAAATGATCTACAGTACAAGAAAGTAGAGGATCATGCTATATGTGTGAGAGATTACCTCTGCAGCTTGTATATTGAAGTAATAATATTCCTAGGAACTTGCCCTCTTTTTAAATTCAATTACTATAATTTTCATTTAGGGAAATATTGACCCCCTACTGATTTATTATAGCCTGAAGGGACTTCACAAAGAGTTAGTGGGAGTATTTCTTAGTGACTCATGCTCTAATAATATGAAGAAAGAAATGTATTCAATAAAGGCAGTATGTACCAGAGCTATAGTTATGGTCTATTCCAGTGGTCCATACAACTGGTCTTGGAGAGCCGCAGGGTCTGCTGGCTTTTGTTGTTACTCAGAACTTAATTGTTCAATGAAAGCAGTTTACACTGTTAACTCGCATCACCTTGTGTCTTGCATCTGAATAGGTTGGGTGAACACAAAAACCAGCACACCCTGCTGTTCTCCTGGATCAGTAGTGAGGACCACTGAACTATTGAATATACAGATAAGGAGCTGAAAAAGTTTGAAGCTGCCTGGATATGAATAGAAAGTGAAAAGGTTGGTGGTGTAGATATGGGCAACCAATGTTGAATGTTTATGTTGCAGTGTGTGTGTTCTGGTTGGTGGAAATTGTGGTTCTTGTCAATTAGTTAATTGTCAATGAGATCATATTAGCAGGACCTCACATGGCAGGCTAATTCATGTTTTGTGGCCAAACACATTGGCCTCAGATGTTTTTAACTTAATCCTTCTGGATATATCCTGTCAATAAAGATATTTTAACTTAACTCCTTCCTGTACAAGATTGCCTTGAACCTCACTGAAGTAAGCCCAGTTCTACTATCAAGAGGCTGTGGCACCCTTTGTTTTTTCTGCTAGTTTCCCTCTGTCTTTTATCTGAGCACCTAGTGATCTGTTCTTATTTTCTCATAGACTGGCTATACTATCTGTTAAGAACATCAAAGCTCAGGAGAAGCGGATTTTTGATGATTTTGTAAATATAAAGCTCATCAGATGAAGCCCGAAGCCCTTTAAATGGGTGGCCTAGATAAAATACTTTTCAGGGGGGTTGGTGTTGGGTTTCTGATGGTGTTGTCTGATCTGTAAGCAGCAAATGCGTCAGCGGCAGTGCTACACAGTAAACCTTCATCATAAGATTTTGGATAGGCATAACCGTAATCCAAATGCATTTCTTAAAGTCAATGCACTTAAAGTTTTCAAGATCCAACACTGTAAATAGAGTGGCTGACGGTGTTGTAAAAAAATAATCATTTTGATTTTGGAATTTGCTTACTATGGATAAGAAATGGTTGCATGCTGTTCATGGCTCTGATGTCTACCTTGATCTATTTTCCCAATACCTTAACTTGTACAACCCAACACATCATCTAAGTTCTACATGTGGGATATAAAAATATAAGGTAGGACGGGGTACAAAATTGCATAGTGCCCAAGTTGAAAAAGACTTGGGGGGTCATAGTTGACCAACGCCTTTTGGGTTCTAGTCAATGTGCCATAGCAGTAAAAGAAGCCAAAAGGATGCCAGGATACATAGCCAGGAGTATTGAATATAAGTCCAAGGAAGTTATACTCACCTTAAACAATACTCTTGGTAGACCACACTTGGAGTACTGTGTGCCGTTCTGGGGACCGCACTATAAGAAAGATATAGAGGCACTAGAAAAGGTTCAGAGAAGGGCAACCAGATTGATTCCATGTATAAAATATCAGAATTACAAGGATAGATTTAGGATGCTTAATCTCTTTAAGCTTAGTAAAAGGAGGCTAAGGGGGGATTTGATTGAGGCTTTTAAATTCATTCAAAGGGATTAACAAAGTGAATTATAGGGGATTCTTCAGGGTGAGTTCGGTTAGCAGAACGAGAGGGCACAAATGGAAATGGGCAAAGGAGAAATTCCATGCAGATATTAGGAATTTTTTTTTAACACAGCGAGTGGTCAATGTGTGGAATAGCTAGCACTTAGGGGTTGTAAAAATATCTAGGCCAAATAAGTGTCCACATTTCTGCATGTGTCTGAGGGTGAGAGGGGCCCCATAAATAAATCTTGCACTTTGGCCTATGATAACTAGCTTCTGGAGCTGGGAGCACCAGTATAGTTTGAGGGTGTTGAACGTGCCATCTAATGGGCGTTCTGAACCTATGTAGGCTTGCACTCTCTCTCTCTCTCTCTCTCTCTCTCTCTCTCTCTCTCACACACACACACACACGCATACAAAACAAGCAAATGTAAACTTGTAATGCAAACTTCAAATAACATTACACCTGTGACTTACATTATTTGCTAAACCCTGTTTTGCTAGAGGAAGAGAAGAGCTTAGCCAACATAAATAGATCTTATCGGTAGTGTTTATTTATTTTTGCACTTTTGGTCACATCAAACATGGTTATGAAGATTATGATGCAGTTTGAAAGTTCCAAACGGAGAATGAAAAAATAAACCGTGGCAGAGGAAGAAACTGAAATGGAAGCGTTGGAATTTTCAGCATGTAAATCAAACAGCAAACAGCTGAGAATGCGGCAGGACATGTGTTCCTCAAGGGTTATATTATTCCCCACAGCCTCAGTGTGACTGCTGGAGAGAGTGAGCCCAGAGCAGCGATAGCCCTCCTCAAAAGCACAGTAAAACGGCCATCTCCCCCCCAGGGCTCCATTTGCTTAGCTCACTGTGCTGAGATAATTAAAGAGTTAAGTTCTTTACAAATGAGCATAGACCTTCTATGATGACATCAGTTGTTTTGCTCTCAAAGGTCACTTCTCCCATAAAATGTGCTTTGTGCAAAGCTAAATGAATATGCAGCAATGGTCAGAAAAATGCATGCATTATTTTCAAGACAAATCAGAGTTGTGGAGGGTGTTGAATATGATATTCATTATATTCATCCTTGGGTGATTCTGCCACACGTTGTTAGTTTGTCAAGTCACGACAGGATAATGTAAAGTTCTGAGCTTCACTTCCACCCGTGATACAGATCTGATTTTCTGACCACTCGCAGGTATCAGGGATTATCTGACTAATTCCAGGGGACTCCCAGACCTTTCAAGACAGGTTGGATGCCGAGCTAATGCAGATCATAAATATTTCCAGAAGGGGTTTCTTCTATCTGAGACAATTGCATCTTCAAACATTTTCCTAATTTCTGTATATTAAGAAGTGAATACTAGTGAGGATTGCACAACAAATTCAAAACTCTTTCATCTGTCACTTGAATGATTAATGTTGACATGTTTGCATGGATTTCCTTGGATTCATGAGATGTTTAAACATGCAACAAACATTGAACATGCACATAGTGAAAGCACACAGTAATACTGGAAAAACAGCTATTTGCGCTACTGACAGATCAATAGTGCTTCCTCTGAGGCAAGGTGGTCATTTGGATCTTCAAGATCTGCAGTGCCAGCTTCAGTGGCAAGAACATATTTTTCCCCTGAGGAACCCACTTAACATTGACCTTGGGGTTCATTGAAATTTTCATTATTGTGGCTTTGCAAATGTCTCTGTACTGTAACTGTCTATATTTACAGGCTGACAGTGAAACATTTCCTTCTAATCTGCAGACTGCCTCACTTAGACGTGACAATGAAATCAATTCAGTTTTGAAAGACTTCCTCCTTCGCTAACATCTGCTTCAGCCTGGGGCTCCTGTCTGGGACAGCTTGACAGAAGCCAGGATTTTACTGAGACCACATTCTACAGTATAATAAACCAACTATAAATAAATACATAAGACCTTTCATCGCCCCTTGCAGTTACATCAGTTTGAGACACATTATCTTTGGCACACATCTTCAATATAAACTGTCTGAAGTCCGTGGAAGGATTTTGCACGCTCATGCACAGAAAATACATTTTATATGGCATTTGCATTTTGACCAGCCAAATGTAGCTATGTCGCTGTTTCATTGCTATTTTAAGGGCACAGTATTCAATTAGTAATACCTACATAGCTACGTGCAATCTGCATACACCTTCCACACACAGGGACACAAACAAACATGCATAAAAATATGAAGGCTACAAATAACATAACTGTGATATCAGATCAGTTTGCAAACAAAAATGAAGTAACAAAAAGCCTACTAAAGCATTGAATATGTTTTTCAGTATGCCATCAAGTGTTTTTTGCTTTCCCTCAAAATCATAGCTCTATTGCACAGCAGTTTTTGTCTTATTACATGAAATAAAATATGCTATTTCTTGGTGCCTTGTTCTTTCTCTTTTATGTGCTAATCTGGCCAATATGGTGATTAAATGCTTTTGTCACATTCTTCACAACAGGAGAAGCAATTACTTCTTGGGACTGAATTCTGGGCACAGAGCCAGAGGGTTAAAGATCCAAACCCCAGGTGAGCTATTGCTGCTGTTTCAGTCTGATTGACTCCTGATTGCTTCTGCAAAAACTCAGCTGTATACCTAGCCTATATAAAGTGAATGTTAATAAGGATAATTTCCAAAAATGACTCTCTTTTGGTTAAATAAACAGAAATTAGTGAAGTAATAAAGCTAGGTTGAGCCACACAGTAGTCACGTGGCAGAAGGACATGAAAGGGAAACTTCGGCACACAACGACAGATCAAATTCCCTGTTATGGTTTCTAAAGTTTCTATTAATTTAACCTTTTCCTCCATCCATATCTTTTCAAAGTAGCTAGCAGTTGCAGGAAATTCACAATCTACATTTTGTACTTTGCTGCCCCAAATGGATGCTTTGTCCCAGCAATTTACATATTTCTTCTTACATCACTGCTCAATTATTTTCTATAGTAATGAAATAATATGAAAATTATATTTGGTTTATTGAAAGATCAGTAATCTTGCCATTAGTATAAAATGCTGTTCTGAATTTGAACAAATGTTTTGTTGAGCATAAGCAGGGTATCAAGTGAAATGTAACCTTTAGATGCTGTGCGGCCTTCTCCCCTCACAAGTTGAGCCTATTCTTTCCACCCAAGTTTGCATTTGCAAGAATTCTTCAACTTGTTCTATCAGTTTTAATATCATTTAATCGGTCACAGCCTGTATCTTTATAGGAAAGCTTTTGTTTTTGTGTTGAGTACATCAGGCCATACTATCTTTAGATCTTTAGATGTCTAAAGGATTAATGCTGCAGTGATGTTTGTGAATGTATCTCCTCTCTATTGCTGTTGTATGTCTATATTGTGATATGGAATTGTAATGCTGTATCTTGTTGATTATTACCTTTATTCCCTGGTCTGTAAATAGTATACAGTAAGTGTTTTTATCTTGTTGTCCTCTTGCTACTTGGGCTTGGTTGCGCCATATCCATTTCTTGGTGCCCTTTAGCCGATTCTGGACATGTAAATCTGGCATATAGTTTTTACCCTTTTAAGGATGTCCCTCCCACAAAATTACTAATGCGGCCATTTTATTGTTTGATTTTGTAATTAGGAGTCTAGGTAATATTACTTGTTAAAAATATTTTGTATTGTTGTATTAGTATAAAACGTCCTGTTTATACACATATAATGTAGCTAATTACATAAATGTTTTATTTTATTTGGCCCTTGCTCATCCTTATGAGGGGTGTAATTAAGTTTTGAAGGCTACATATATGCAGTTCTGTGCAAGCAGAGATTAAGCATTTAATGGAATAACAAATGGCCTCTAACTCTACTGCAAAAAGCAATTGGTAAAACACAAATGACAAGGTATGGCTATGATTATAGTAGTTAACAAGTCACAACAACAGCAATGACGGTAGTGTCTTTTCCGAAAAGAGTGGGTGACTGAATCTGAAATTTAAGCCCAGAGGCAAACTATGCAGAATGAATATTTATTTTACAAACTGTATATAATTTGCATTGCATTGCATTGCATTGTAGGTTCAAAGACAAAAGTGCAGTGAATTAAATCAAAGTCCCAGCAAAGTTAGTATATTCTTCTCTGGCCCTTAAGGGCTGCTATATGGGTCAGTACTTTGAAGTTCAGTTGCTAAAATGGCCCCATAAAAATAAGACATTTACAGAAAATTATAATTTGACACAGGAATCAGTGTTAACCATGTGACTGTACTACAGACTATTGGATTTAATGTCTTGTGACTGTAACAAATGAGCAAAATTCTAGTTAATATCCAGCTACAAATTCATAAAAGTGATGATGTCTTGCAATAAAATTATTCAAGGATGCACTCTTGTCTATATACAACTAAGCTTCGATGTACATAAAATATGATAAAAAAAGATTACTTATAGTTAGCTGGTATAGAAGCCACATAATTGCCAAGCAGTACAGAAACAAAATAATGTAAGATTCAGGGTCCACTGCAGTCCTCACATCACACAGACAGACAAGATAGCAGTGTGTCAGATTTAATATGCTCTTGTGTGAAAATGTAACATCAAGGGCCCTATTTTCCAGTTGGAGTCTGGCTTATTGTGATCTGGCATGCTGTTGATTTCATATTTTCAAGACGATCTTGACCCTCTGGTAATTTCAGGACTTGCCCTGAGCAAACAAGGGAGGATTGCTGCTGCTCGGGGTGGGTCAGTCAATATTGAGCAGTGCATTGCTATTTTGGTGTAGCTTATTGCAACTTTCCACCCGTCAGACAGGTCTACCATTTGTCCTTTTTCCAGCCACCTGCTCTACCCAGGCACAAGTCGCTATCTATGGAGTAATCTATTATACAGTCTATGTATAATTGCTCATTTCTAATTTCAGGGTTTACACATGCTCATGATCAGCCTATTCAAAAGCCAAATAATATTTTTCTTGGATCGTATGCTGCTCAGTTTGTTTCTGATATTGTAATTTGGTCCTTTGTGAAGTAAAATTTATAGTCCAAAATTCAGGTCAATAACAATTTATTAAAACAGCAAAATAGTCTTGATTACAGTATGAAACATATCAGGTAAAAGCAAGGCAGGGCAATTACAAATAAGTTTTGTGTGGGTACAAGCTTTATACCCCACAGTGCAGGTTCTGGCCCCTGACTGGATGACAGGCAGACGAACAGGCATTGTTACCTATGTATGTGATGTGGAATGAAGCCAATTGGTCATTGTCACCAAAGCATATTAGTAAACTTCTGTTTCAGACCCATTTAGCAGCCTGGCTTCCTCTCTGATGGTGCTGGGCTTTGTTTCTAACCCCCCTTGATCATTGAGTATGGTTGATGTGTTAGGTGGCTATCCAAGAACACTGAAGCATTAAATGTAGATTTAATGACAAAAACATTATTTTTTTTCGATAAATAAGCATCTTGGGAGAAACATATACAAAAATCGGCAGAACATCCTGTGCTGCACACACGGCTCTTTAAAGGGGATGTAAGAAGTACTGTAATGTCATGGCTATGAATGAAACCAGCTTCAACATTCCCACTGATATCATATTTAGCATAATCTAACCTATTTGCCTCTCGCTTGGACCTTCTTGCCTCTTGCCCAGAAAATACCAACAGTTTTAGCAAAACCCTTCTGGTCCTCTTGGAATTAGCTCAATTGCACTAGGGACATTCAATCGAGCACAGAAACGTATTTGAATCCAAAACACTTACATATTTTACCCAGGTCTGGTACTGGCGGGTAAAGCCAAAAGCTTAGAGAGACAATTAACTCTCAAGTATTTTAGCAAGGTGTACTTCTTGATTAGTATCCATTGGCCAGAATGCCGGGATAAGTCAGTATTTCATATGAATTCCTAATTTATGGAAAGTATTTTTGCTTTCCCAAGCTCTGACTGTAAAAAATGAAATACACATGTGATGTGGGATGTATGTCTTGCAATGCATAGACTGCTTTTAATGCACTAACATGGAATGCTTGTCTGATTGGCATGGAAATCTGTTTCTTATGGTCTCGCACCCTTTACATAGCCACACAATTCCTCAGATTCTTGGCTGTTTATCAGTGTCCTGATCAATGACAGTACTGTGAACTCTGTGCTTTCATCGAGGACTACATGCCACAGCACTGATAAGGAAATAAAATAAATAAACAGGAAAATAGTATTAAATACATTTTAAGATAATAAATATAAAAAATAAATTTACTAGAAAATGACTAGATATATATGACAAAAACAATGTGCACTTAAAATTTGCTGTTGGATAATAACTGTACAATTTACTTGTAAGCACACTGCTGAGCTAAAAACAATGCAGATTTATTGTGGCATAGTTTGAGGGTCTTGCCATCATCGATATTACATTTTTGACCATGCTTAGTGGCCTGTGCTACCTTCTTCAGTCCATAAGGTGTTGCATGAATCTGTACTGTTTTCAGTCCCAGCTAACGCAAAATGTTCTCACCATATTACTGGTACTGGAATGTTTTATCGTTGTTATAACATCACCACTAATAGAAATATAAAGTAAACTTGACAAAGCACCTGGAAACATATACAATAACTTTAAACATCCACTATATTGTTTAAACTATTAAACGTACAATATGTTAATCTTGCAGCTATAGAGAGTGTGTGAGTTCATTGTCATACTGTATGTACAGGGGGTATGGAGCAATGAAAATAAATTATAAAAATATTGACCATCATGATGACAAATGTGTCTCAAGACATCCTAATAATGGGGAAAGTCCACTGTTCCAACAAGCACCTCAGCTTTAATCACAGAGCAGAGCGCACACAGTAAACAAAAGCAAACAGTACAGATGAACTTGCACAGGAAGTGGTTGAGAGGGAGGGGCACAGTATAAATTGAGAACAAATGGAAGTCAATACTCAAAAATGGCAAACATAGTTATGTTATGTTAGGCTATGTAGTAAAAAAGTAAAGCCAAAAGTGTTTTGAAAGCCTTTTGGAATCTAGGTTCTGAAAGGAAACACAGGCAAGCATATGATGATAAATTAACTTGGGCAATAGGCAACTCTGTTCATTGTGACATCAGGAGAATCCATTCATACCATGGAGGAAAGCCTTTTAAAGCAGACGGTGTGGGACACTCTGGTGAGATTAACAGTTTCCTTTGAGAGCAAATCCCCTGCAGTTCTCTTCCTGTTGCTTGCCTCTCTCAGAGTAGCTTGGAAACAGGATAAGACTTAGTCTTCTTCACAGTTCAGGCTCCTCCTCTATTGCAGTCTAAGCTTGTGAACACGCTCTTTCATTTCAATGTGATAAACCATATGAGGATGGTACACTTCACCATGTTGAATACGGAACTGCTCACTGATTACCCCAAGGAATGTTATCATATCAATTCAAGTCTCTTTTCCTCCCAGCCAAACAATAAAGCATACCACAGGACATATTAGAATTAACCATGACCAGTGGGTTAGTAGAGAGAAATTTTGCTCTGCTGTTGACATTTTAACATGAGTATTTCCCACTTTTGGAGGCTTTGCATTTAGCACTTTGACCATCATTATCAACACTTCCAAGTTTTAAATAAATATTTCAGCAAGACAGAAGCTATTACACTATTCTCTGTTTCCCATTTGATGGCACTTGTTTCTGATTATTTGTCTTAGCGTCTTTTTCTACAGCCCTCTCATTATGGTAAACATTGTCTACTTTTCTTTTTTGCTTTTTAAAAATTTCCTTGCAATGGCCATCGTTGCATTTGCCTTAACTCCTTCATAAGCATAACGGCCATTAAATTCCAAACCACACCCAAATTCATTTCTGGGACGTCACTGAGGTGGGAGGAGGAACGCGAATACTGGGGTTATAGTTGCTTACAACTATTATACTTTGCTCTAGTCACGCTTTCTGCTATTCGTCGCCCGGGATCCACAATCTGGCTTAAACAGAACTTCAAGATTACGTTTTGTAGCAGTGAGTAGGGATATTGTATTTTACAGTATCGACTAAAACGTTTGCAATTGAAAGCGTTTAACAAGAAATAGTACAACTTGTTGCAATATGATATTTTATTATTACCGTAAAATTGTTCATGAATTAAGTGAGGTCCCGCAGTGCAGTAGGCCTATTGGTTAGCAACATACTTGGTTTCTAACTTAATTTAAAGCGGCGTTGTCTATGCTCGTTCTCATGTAGAAAAGTAAATACCCGAGGCTAGGTTTACGTTACTGTACCTACACTGATGTTGCGGATGTGACTTATAGCCAATGGTTTAGAGTTCCATGCCAGCTACTGTTGTTTTGCGGATGAATATTGGTGATGATATTAAGTTATTTATTATCAAGTATTAAATTAGGCTACAGTAAATTAGGCTACAGTGTCAAATGTTGCAACGACAAGTACCTTTCTTCGAAGTGTAGTTATTTTTTTCGGGGGCGGGTCTGTGGTAGGGTACTTGTGGAAGAAATCCTTTTGTATAAGTTTTTTAAAGAACACAGGACGCCTCCTGGTGTTCTTGGAGGGATTGATAGTGTTTAATTCCAGTGGAAATGATGCAGCAAGCTGCACAGCAGGGTTTCTGTTTGAATGTTTACAAGAAACAAGAACTAGAAGAGTTTGCTTGGAATTAGTTGCGAAGCAACTTTATCTCCATGTCTGCAGTTGTAAACTGATTTACATAATAGAGTCGTTGGAATTCTGGCTGGATTTTGGTTGTAGATATTTAATGTGTTGAGTTAATAGGGATTTGGTATAGGAACATGGAAATCAATAGCAGCATTCCTCAATAATCTCAAATGATACCAATTACTAATGATTTTTTTACTATATTTTACACTTTCTCTGAAAGAGATGATCGTTCATGAGATATGGCAGGTGGTGGAACAGCAGTTGTACATAGTCTAATACATGGCCAACATGAATAATGTGAATAAAATGATTTCTATGAATAGATGGTTTGTACAGAATCATGGAAAGATTTTATTTAGGTGATTTTCAACAAAGGGTATCAGCATCTTTGTATAATCAAATTTATGACATTAATTACATTGTTTTTGTGAAAAATATAGCTACGTATGTTATCTGTTAAAGTATTTATCAGTGTATTTCCTTTCTCTATTTAGGCAAGACATTTGCAGAATTTCCAGAAGGCCTTTCTTTAATCTAGAAAGGAATCTAGATTTCCATAGAAAAACATGACAGTAGCTCAGTAGCTTACCTGATGATATTATACAAGATAGATATTGGGCTGCCAAGAAACTATTTTATTTAAAATATTACAGATACTGTAACTTGTTTATGTTATTCAAATATCATGAAAATATTTGAATGCTACATTTACAAATGTGCTGTACTTTAATGATATTATGAGTATTTTCTTTGCAAAACTTATTGTGTACCTTTGTACAGTTATTGGACAACTCACTCAGATCATGTTAAAATTAAATTAACAGGTACAAGGTTTACAAAGCATTTGAATCATTGTGTAGTGTCCACCAACAAGCAAAAGAAAGATAAATAAGTGATAAATATTCTATTATTGTATTTGAGGTTATAAGCGAAGGAGGGTTTTCAAAATCAGATATATGAAGATTAATTAATTAATTGGTAAAACAAAGTTGAAAATGTTTCTCCTGGGTGACAGTTCTTTGTGGAAGTTTGGGCTAACTGAACTCATCTTGGTGTTTTCCCACGCTTTCCATGATGAGCACAAATGAGCATGGTATGTCTTGTACAGTACATCAGACAAAAAATGAAAAAAGTTATTGTCTTGGCTGGAAAGAATAAAATGGCTGGTGACATTTTGCCTCATTTGGGATAAGCACTGTTTGCGGCACTGTTCTCACATTAGACTGAGAGGAATTGTGTCCCTGGGAGCTTTCGATAGAACTGATGTTGTCACAGTCCAGATCAGGCATCTCTCTTTGGCTGTGGGAGAGCTGACAGGTCTTTGTGATTTTAAAACCTGATGAAAAACCACAGCTCTCTGACTCACTGCTGTTATCTTTAGGTTTTAGCTCAGTCATGCTGTAAGTTCAGCAGTGAAAGTGCCAGAGTGCACTTTCTTTTTTTGCTGCTCTTTGGAAATCCAGAGGTGGAAGTGTGAGTGACACAGAGGCACATGGGGGGGAAAAGGGACTTCCTTTCTCAGCTTACCCACCCAGCCAATCCCTTTTTTGTTGTTTTTGCCATTTAAATGAAGAATGTAGGCTAATCAAAAACATCTGTATTTGAATGCACGAGAGCAGAGTTCACAGGGCTTGTGTTTATGTTTGAAACCTTGGTAGTCTGCAGCATTTTAATCGGCAACTAAAATTTCTAGCAGGCTATTTCTGTTCTGGGAGTGAGACAATAAATTGCAGATGTCTGGGGTGAGTTTACCAGAGTGAGGCTGCAGGAAGGTGAAATTCTTCAAGTGAAACCTAGCCTGCAATGGACTTGGCTCTGGCAACTACATTGAGCAGGAGGACTGTGGTGTTTATATGTGCAGCTTTACTGCAGGGATCACACAGTGGCGGAAAGGGTGACAGTGATAGGCATAGACAGTGATACGCATGCGCGCACACACACAAAAACACACGCGCACGCACGCACGCACGCACAAACGCGCACACACATAGCACGTATGGCTTTGACATTAGGAGCACTGTGAACAGAAGCAGTTGGCACACAGAGATAGTAAACTTTGTGAAATCTGGTATTTTTATGGGGAGCCAGAACAAACCAATCCCAGGCATAAAGTCAGTGAGAATGAGGAGGGAAAAACAAGTCTACGAGACCAGCAGAAAATTGTCTTGATGCATTGCATCATGGTCAGGGTTCTGTTACAATTTATTTTCAGCACAGTATAGCTTCCAGATGTGTGAGGGTTTAAGCCTTTTAGCTGTTCTACAAACCACACAGGACACAAGGCTGATTTATGATATTTCACTGAATTAGAAACATATCTAATCAGTATGCTTGTCCTTGTTATGTGATAATTCAGATCCTGAACTCTTGAGCAACAGATCTAGTTTCACACATTACAAAATAAAATGAAACAGAAATTAAATGTCTTCAGGGAAAATGTAAATTAAAATGAATGGTAGGAAACATTCCTTGTAGTGAAGTGGTCTCATAATGTCATACTACACAGATAAAGATGTGATTTTTCACCCACTTAGAACTTCACTGTGGAATTTGTGGAGAACACACTCAAAGCCAGTTTTGTAGCAGGCATTTAGACAGTTTACTTTTCAACAGAAGACATCTTAAATTAAAGCACACGAAAGACATAGTGTTTAAAAAATAATAATAATTATGCACAGAAGGACATTAGATGTAGACTGATCTACATCTAAGATTGACATATTTTGTTACTTATGCTTAATATGCACTACTGTAAATATAGCTTCATTCATTTTCATCAGCTTTATACTTATCATTTTTCAGTTCTGTTGTGCTAGGCCAAACTGGTTTCCTAATATTATAATTCCTCTTAAGCATTTCACAACATGTCATAGACAAAGAGTAAACTATGAGTAGGGTAACACAGAAATGGATACATACACTTAGGCTAGGTACAGTGCATGGTATTGCTGTGACTTTAATTGGATAAGGAGACAAGTATCCATTTTGGTTCTGAACTGCTTTGGTTAGTAAGGATATTTTCCCTATTTACCCTGACAGCAGCCATGTTTCTCTTTGCTTGACCTTTCCAAGCGCTCATTTGAGTGTTAGCTTGTCTCTTGTGTGGCGTGAATCCAACACCCACATGTTTAAACCTATATCAGGAAGGCTGCCAGAGAACAACTTGGATTTTGTCATTTTCTCCAAAGATAAGCTCTGAATCTGCTCTGTTGCATACAGATAGAGAAGGAAAGAGCTGGGCTGGTCTATTGTATTGCAATAGATACCGTATGTTAATGCCAAACTGCACAACACAAGACCAGTACAGAGTATACATCTGGACAAAAGCATAAAAATGTATTTTGATGGCACTCAATATAATTCTGTAAATATTCTGGAGTTTCTTTAGGCTGTCTTGTTCAAGGTTCAGTCTTGTCAATGAATGGACGCTATATCCTGCGGGTGACTCAGAAGTGCATCAAAAGCTTTGTTAACACAGGAAGTGGAATGCTGATAAAAACAATCATGGCTGGAGGGTTTTAACTGCTTTGACTTTTTGTTTGGCAGTTTCACTGCATCCTTTTATCTTGGACAAGTTTCAAATTTTTTCCCTGAATTTGTGGTGTTCATGTGCACTCCATCCAGTTAAATATTTTCTTCATTACATATTTATAATAATGTTATGCTCCAATATAATTCCTTTAAAATCAATATGCAAAAGTTTTTTGCATATTGGTCAAGTATTTTGTTTACATGCAACATATTGACAATGATAAAAACATATATGGTATTTGGTAACTAGACATTTAGATATATCCTCTACCTACTGTATATCCTCTCAAAGGTATTTTTATTTGCAGTCATACCATAACCATAGTAGATGTGTTTTATCTTGAATATGTTCCTCGTTCAGCGCATGTAAAAGCAATGCATTTTAACTGTCTCAGAACAGCTCGTAATGTATCTCAGAAATCATATTTCATATCACTGAAGGAAAAATGAAAAGTGCACACAGGGCTTATTTATAAGCATCACATTCAATGCATAATTTGTTTCCTTTGAAAATCCACCCCAATATATTTTCCATATGCTTCCCCTGAGAAACAGAGGAGAAACAGAGAGTCTGAACTGGGAATTGAACTCTGCTTCAGAGTCTTTTCGGCAAAGCACAAATGTTTATCTTCTATCTACAGACACAGATGCTGTTTAATTCATGAAGAAGTTACTTCTGAGTGTTCTTTCGGTTTTGATTGCAATACTGTGTTGTGTTTCATACTTTAATACAGTTACAAATAAAATTAACTTTTGATTAATTGTAGGAAAACAGGTACTATTTCATGTATGTTTTAGAGCATCACAATTTAAAAAGCATTGGTAGTGTTATGGAAGCTTAAGTTAATTCAGCAAGAATAGACAGAACTAGATAGACTATTCTACTTTTCATTTACTGTATTTCTGAAATTCTAATGGGCAACTTTGGACAATTGTAGCTTGATAATTTGTTCCACACATTCACTGGCTGGGTGGCTGGTTTGAACATGTTTCTGAAGTACAGTTGAGACTGTGGCTTTTGTTGTTTAAAAATAACATGAAAACCAAATTCCAAGTCAGCATTTTCCATTTTCCACCAATCGGGCTACTCATTTGAAATATTACTCCATTTTGAATTATTTTTTATATGATTTTTTAAAATATTAGTTTAGATGGATCAGTTGCTATGGAATTAATTCATCCTGTATTTTTTCAATGCAAATGATCAAGTATTACATAATATGAAATTCAAATGAGTTTCTCATGCCCTAATGTCTAATAGAAAAATGAACATCCAAAATTTTTAAGTATTATTGCAAGAGGTCTAAATCTCCAGTTTACTAGTCCCAACTATCCTTGACCATTTTAATTGACTTTCAAAGTCACTTTTTTGTCCTGTGTTTCTGAGGCAAAGATTGATAAATCAATCAATTGCATTTAAACTGATGAAGGAGCTGTGAGAGAGGGTGAATAATTGAATTAAGTAACATGAGTTGAATGGGAAAAGCACCCTCCGGTATGGCTACAAGTAAATGATGGATCGTTATCTCATGATTTACAGCTCTCATTATGAGCGTGATGGAGCTTTACTAGTCTCAGTATCCTGCTGCTATGGCAGGGTTGACCAGCAATAGGTTTTATGATGAACTGTTCTACAGGGTCCACTGTTTGCATTTTTATTACTGATGTTGGAGGCACCCACTGAGTTCACAGAATATGTTATACGCAATGACATATTCCTCCTTGTTTGATGGTGATACTGTAGCTTCTAGTGTGGGCTGACCCTACTGGGTTTCATTTCATGCTCTTAAATAGTCACAGTGTAACTCCTACAATGGATATCTTTTCCCACACAAACCTAGAGGTGAGGATAGATTATCTCAAACAGTTGCCAAAACCTAGAAATTTCTATGGGTGCTCAGGCATTTATTTGCTTGCGTTTTTCTGTGCCTGGAGTGAGTGAGATACCGAGGGTTTCAGTTTTGTCTGGCTCTACAATCTGTCTTTTTTTCAAGCAGCACAACAATGTATATTTCTGTTTGAAAAAGCTGACATTATCTTTTCTTCATATAGAAAATTTATTTTCAATCACCAATACTAAGTACTTATGTTATTATATTACAATCTACCATAGAATTGGAGAGAATAAATTCCTTAATAGGACCTACTGTAGTTAATTTCGATAGTAACCCATTTTTTAAACATGACACAGACCACTTTCTTCAAAATGATTCATTTCTAAGGCGGAAACTCTTAGGGTTTTCAAGACCAGGCTTGATAATGTTCTAGATACTATCTAGGTTTTAGGTAAACTAAGTACGCATTTGATATGCTTTAGTGGTGGAAAAAGGAATAGTGCTTTACTGAATGCCCTGTTTTCATCATTATGTTATGTTTGGTTGTGTTGTGAATTCAGTAACATTTTGAACCTGTGTAGATACTCCTTCTTCCCCACACTGGTTCTGATATTACTGTAACCATATTATTTGCAGCTTCTTAGTATCAGCCCATGAATAGGTGTAGAGAATAAGCAAAAACTATGTTCCCAGAATTCATTATGGTCATTTTCCCGTGCCCGATATGTGTTCCTTATAAATTAGTGGTTCTTTGTGTGTTGAGAAATAATTTAATTCCTATGTGTTTGTTCTGGGTTTTTCTTGTACTTTTCAGCTGTACCACCATTGTGTTTCCCTTCCTATCTCCCCTTACTCTCTCCAGCCATGCAGTAATTGAAAATCATTTCATTTGTGTACTGAGATCACCAATTATCCCACTATTCTGAAACTACTTGCAATCACATTAGTACAATCAGGCAAAATAAATCTTTTCATGAAAAAAATGATATAGACACGAGTGCAGGTATTACATTTCCCCCCTCCTTTCATAATTTCTGGATTTCTAGTCCTGCTTAGTGAGCAGCAGGACCTCTGGCTGTTTCTTTCTGTTTAAAAAATTAAGAAAATCAGAAAAACTATGACTGGATGGCATGTAGCTATGCTTTGAAGCATTAATGGCGCTCGTATATTTTCAAGAAAGCGTGCTTTGGGTAGGACGCAACTAATGAATGTAAGACAATGAAACATCTTTTCGCTGATGTTGGCAATAACAATGCCAAAGTTGTGGGATAAGGGCTGGTTAGTGACAGCTTAGCTTGTTGATAGTCCTTCAGTTAAGTTGTAAAGTTTGCTAGTTAACATAGGGAACTAACTTTTATGACGTTTTGTTGGCAATTTTATTCTAAAACTCTGTGCTAACTCAGTAATCGTGCTTTGTGAAAAAGGCCCTTGGTCTGCCGGTGCTGAGCAGAGTGAACATGGAGGGAGAAACGGAAAATGGGGCAGGGGAGAGGGGACTGGGGTTTTCACTTTGGTCATAGTGATACACGGTTATTCAGTCTTTCATTTATTCTGGGCTTGACTATTGCATTTCACTCAGTACCTGTGTAAACCACCAAGCCCCCCCTCAAGGCTGCAGCAGGTACAAAATTCAGCAGCAACCAGCGAACTGACATCGCCCCAAATCTTACATCCCTGTATTGGCCTCATATCATGAGTTACTTTAAGGCAAGGTATGGGTTAGCCCGCAATTATACTGCAGAGCTTTTAACCCCCTACAGAACAAATTATTGGTCTAATAATGAAGGCCTTCTGATGACTTCCAAAATGACATTGGGTCTTTGTGTCCCAGAAAACAATATTCCTGAAGAGATTAGAGCAGCAAAGTTGGTGTTTTATTTTAAGACCCTTTTCATTCATTCATTCATTATCCTAACTCGCTTATCCTGAACAGGGTCGCAGGGGGCTGGAGCCTATCCCAGCATACATTGGGCGAAAGGCAGGAATACACTCTGGACAGGTCGCCAGTCCATCGCAGGGCACACACACCATTCACTCACACACTCATACCGACGACGGGGATTCAAACCCAGGACCTCCTTGCTGTGAGGCGGTAGTGCTACCCACTGCACCATCTGTGCCACCTTTTAAGACCCTTTTGGAATATATATACTCATGAACTTCATTTTAATCCCATATCAGCTATTATTTATTGTGCGCTTTATTATAATTATTATCATCAGTCCTTGTTGCTATTCCTGCTGATATGTCCGTGAATATTATAATAAGCATATAATTGTTTCACTATGGTACACATGTAATAAAAGTGCTGAATTAAGTTGTCACTATTATCATTAGAAGTAGTACATTCGTGTACTATATAGATCTCTTAATTAAAAAGCAAGAAGCAGGGTGAAATTAAATTGTTGCGCTGGCTTATGACATATAACTTGGTTTCTTCAGAATTGCTGGTGGTGTGAAAGCGTAGTGAAATGGAAATTAATCTAAAGCTGACAGCTACAAACTCCATGCAACAAATGGTTAACTATTTGTGTTTTAATACCATACTAACCACACAAACAAAAACGCTGCCTTCTTTCTTTTTTTCGAATATGGGAATATTGTTATTTTATTGTGGACTAATAAACAGAACTGATAAATGGTTTCTTTTGAAGCAGCGAAAAACATCCAGTGGGACAAAATGATAGCAATTGAATTTTGTTCTTTGGGTGTAATGTGTCATTATATTTTGGGAATAGGGATGCAAAATAGCCTAAAAACAAGTGAGATAAAAAAAATGCTAAGCAAATTGGTATGCAATGGTCAGATCTCTTTCTGTAACATTGCCTTCAGTTGTTTTTCTCATTATCTCTGTATTTGTGGTACATTGATTAGTGTCCATTCTTGGTTTGGTTTTATGAAAGTGCAATCCTACATTTGTTTTCCTATGCATTCATGGTTATGCAATGCTTATATGTAAAAGAAAAAAAGGCTTTGTGGAAAGTGCTCACTCCCCACTGAACCGGTGGCTATGTACTGTACAGGCCAAGAGCTGTGAGCCCTTGGTGGGCTACTGTGCTGGACTGGAGAGCTCTACTTTTCTGGCTGAAATTTTGACTTTTTGATATGAATTTGACAGTTCTTCCTGCAGACACATGCTGTTAACAATTATTAATGAATTATTATTAATTTGTTAAGGGGAGGAGAGTTCAGTAGAACTGCCAGCCAGTTTTAAGAAGAAAACAAAAGCTTATTCAATCAAAAGGGTTTGGGGAAAGTATAGTGATTTAAGAGATTAGCTTTGAGCTGGGCAGAATACTTCTATTTGCCTCAAACTACAGGGCTGCTAGGTCTATATAAAACTCCTCTTAATTGTGCTGCCTGGCTGACAGTCCAAGAGAGCTCAACTGTTCCACAACCACAGACTTAATAGGCTAAATAAGCCAATAGCCCCAAAGAAGTCATTTTGTACCCACAACCAAGTCTAGAATGTACCCCAATTTGGCGTAAATACTGCAACCATGATGGTAGGAGGTATGTAGTGAAACTAAAACATGTATTGGCCTGTACAGCAAGTCCTTCCTGACATCATGAAGGGCCTGGATGCAGTCACTCAGAGTTCAGAGATAAATTGAACTCATTTAATCCCCACATAGGAATAGATGGAAATGTTTAGACTGATAGAAGTTGATACTGCAATGCTTTTGCTTTCTCATACTGTTGCTGATGCATAAAAAACCCATACAACACCGTCTGGATTTACCTTTTACCTTTACAGTCACTTTATTGTATATTACAGTCACTGTATTGAATTAATATATTATACATTTCTGTCAGTGTCGACGTGTTAAAGGATACATGTAAAATCTTTTTATGATACTGTGAGAATTATATGGGCAATGAGAAGCCTCAATCTTACATGAAGTCTAAGATTAAAGAGAATCGACATTTACACATCAAATGTGACTGTTTCTGCTCTCTTTTTAGGCTCTGAGCCACGGACCATCACTGAGCCATGCTGATAATACTTGCCTTCATCATCCTCTTTCATGTACTCTCAGCCATCCTGCTCTTCATCGCAACAATAAATAATGTAAGTGAACAACAAGGTAATTCTCCAATGTGATCAAAGTGACAAATATATTGTCTATCCTTCCATAAATTAAATATATTGTAAATATGTGCTGTTTTGGCAAATATAATAATACAGTACATACATATATTTCACAAGCAATGTTTTTAATGGACTTAAAAGCCTACTTTGTGTATCTAGCCTGAAAATATTACCCACTTCATCATCATTCCATAGAATTGTTATAATTCATATAATATCATTTTGGTTTGAAAACTGAGAGTTAATGGTAGAATATTGGCTGGATATGATGTGTGTAATAATGTTAGTCACCCAATTGCTTTACAATAATGCAGAATTTGAACCTTTTTTTGCGGTGAAAGAAGGCACAAACTGCCTAAGTAGGTTCCATTTCTGTTTATGACAACCTTTTGTTTCCCGATTAAATTTCTAGGCCTGGTGGGTATTAGGAAACACCTACACAGATCTGTGGTACTCCTGCAATGCCACTTTGTGCAATCCCGTTGAGAATAGCCACTCCAGTGCAGCAGGTAACCAGCCTCAAACCTATAGTACCTGAAATATGACGTCATTGTTTCATGAAACCAATTCCACCAAACCAAAGTCTGCTGATGTAATTTCCATTGTTTGTGTTGTCATAGGGAATGTATTACAGTACATTGTAGCATATCACACCATTGTTGCCCTTCTGTGATTTACTTCGTGTATCGGTATTTTTAGTTGGCTAGGTAAGCAGTGTTTGGATAGTTAAGTTTGGTCACTTTTGCTTTGTTGTTTGTTTGTTTGTTTGTTTGTTTGTTTGTTTAAAAAAAAAAAAAATCAAATAGGCCCTGGTCCTTATCTTTGTTGTACAGGTAGCAGTTGAAATTGTACTTCCCTCTAGGGTCTTTCAGCGCACTTATCCCTGATTATGGGTATGTACTTTGTTGTACGTCGCTCTGGATAAGAGTGTCTGCTGCCGTTAATGTAATGTAATGTAATGTAATGTAATGTAATACCATTAAAAATTCTTTTTTACAATACAGGCTACCTCCAGGCTGTCCAGGCGACAATGATACTGGCCACCATCCTATGCTGTGTTGGCTTCTTTGTGTTCATCCTCCAACTTTTCCGTCTGAAGAACGGAGAGAGATTTGTCTTTACTGCTGTTATTCAGCTGATGTCTTGTAAGTTAATTGAATGGCAATTCAATATTTCAAATATCACACAGATGTGTTAAAACAACACATAACAACGCATAACATCATTGTCGTTTCATAATTTCTCTCAGAAGTGCAATTATTTGCATGGCTGGTCATTTGTCACAGAAGTTTTTCCGTGGTTGTTTGAGAGTATAACTAATCAAAACACACACAACCCTGTTTTTATTATTTTAACAATGCCAGTTGAGCATGCGCTCTCTCTAACAATGTTCTGTTAAAAGCAAAAAGCATGTCTTTCCGGGATGTTCCTATCATTATGGTTGAGCATGTTATTTCAGTCATTTCCCACTGCTTCGCATGAGATTTTGTTTAATTTAATAAATTATTTTCTAAATATTCTCTGTGACAAACACCCAGCCTTAATTTTTGCTTCGGTAAGTGCGTGAACTTTAGTTAATTTGATAGAATAATCAGCCACACTTATAATATCTCTGCCCCTTTATTTGCGACTGTGTGCTTTTCCAGCCCTGTGCACCAGTTTCATACATACAACGCATGTTTCCTGGGCAGAAAGCATATTGTTAAAAACTATCCCTTTGTAACAAAACTGGCAGCATTGTATATTGCATATTAGTGTTGAAAGAAACGTAGTAGTAACAAAAAGTGTTTTTGATATTAACACATTTTTTTGAGAGTGGCAAGCAAAATGATTAGTTTTAGCTTTCAATTTAGCCTTCTCTTTTGTCTAATGTCTTTCTCTTCTCTTATTTTTTATTTTTCAAGGTTTTTGTGTCATGATAGCAGGCTCAATTTATGCTGCTCAGCACGAAAGCTTCCAAACGGAAGATTTCAAAGACGGGACCTTCAGCTACGCCTTTATCTTAGCCTGGGTTTCCTTCCCTGTCACTCTGTTCAGTGGCCTGATGTATCTAGTCCTAAGAAAACGCAAATAGTTCACCTCAACCAAACACCTCGCTGGGAGTAATAAACTGCATTTAAGCAAATCTTGTATATACTTTCAATGTATAATGAAATTAGTGTCAAAAACAAAATAGATACTACAAAATTTGTAAAACAGTAGAATACTGGAAATATATTCAATGGTAGGAATGGTATTATGTAGAATATTAACCCCTAAATATATCATTTTACCCCCATTCTGTGAAGACATGTTATGTTATGATGCAAAGACTTAGAAGCTGTGGAATAGTATGAAGATGTGTAAACAAAAATGTTATGATGGAAAATGTGGAAACTATTTGTTTAAATCCACAGATGTACTGTAACGTTAAAGGAACTGACATTTTGTTGCTTAGTTGATTGAACTGAAGTTGAACCTATGCCAATTTGTCAGATTGTGTAGCAAGGGCATGTTTTATGATTATATTCCCAGACAAATATATGGCAATAATGAATTCATTCCAAAAAAGAAATATGCATAAATATGAAATATGCAGCCACATTTGCAGATCACTAGCTCTTTCTTGAAAATGATGCTAAGTGCTGAAGTGTTTTGCATATTATGTACAACAATTATAAAAATTTGTTCCATTCCATAAATCATGTTATGTGAATAATGTCAAATTGTTCTTGACCAAGTTAATGTAGCAGCAATGGTGAAAAAGTTGTATATATTTCAATTTTTTTTTTTTTTTTTTTGTTTAACATAGGTTGTGAAGATACATGAAGCAGGTTCATTATTGGTTTAAAATAACTATTTAGATTATGTTTGGCATCCTTGTACCCCAAGCTATTAAAAGACAAGTGAGTACAGAACTTGTGTAAGAGAGGGGGAATGGCACTGTTACTATGTGAAACCATTTGCAGGAATCAACCATTACCTCTTTTCTTTATTTGCTTACACATTAAGTTCAATTCAATTTAATACGTGTTTGTTTCTCAGTTCTCTTGGCAATCATGCAATTAACAGAAAGACCCCTTTGCAAATTTACAATTTACAATTTGAAGTTTGAATAATTTGGAGTCATTTGGAGTCATTCATTTATTCAAATATGTGTAGATTTAAACAAGGATACACAGTGGATTTAAGGCCAAAAGCCCATAAATATATTTATTTTATAGACTGAAGCAATATTTTGCTGCTGATATTTTTGTAATGAAGTATTATTTCAATAAGCTTGAACCTTTTAAGCATTGCTACATGCCTACAAGTCTGTTATTTGTTAACTTTGAACAGTGTTCATTAATGAAAAAATATTTTCAATGATTACATCTCAAAATTGGTCTAGATGTGTACCATTGCATGGTTATAACTGTGACAGGGACAGAAACTAAAGTTTTTGCATTTTTGTGAATCAAATTAAAGTGATTTTTATGACAAATATGAACATTCTCCTTTCTTGAGTTGCCTTGGCTTTCACATTTATAGACAACAATATTGTGCATTGTCGCATCACAGCAAGAGGTTCCTGGGTTTGAATCGCTTTCTGTGTCCTCCCCATTTCCATGTGCATTTCCTCTGGGTACTTAGGCAGTCATTAGGCTCTTGGGTTTAGACATTCACTCAGCACAAGTGCTTTTGGAGAGCCCAGAGACCCAGCTTGGTGATATAATCCAAACATCTACATTGAGTCCCCAGGCGATCAGGTGGATCTTAGTGGGGTGAACCCATCAGCCTAAAATGGAGGCCATTTACGTCAGGGCCCTACAACTGTGACAGTAGGGAGTATTGACTACTGGGCATGCAGACCAACATTACCAGGTTTCCAGACACCATATTACCTGATGTTACCCAGCTCAGTTCACCACTGAGGAAAGATCCAGGGATGGACAAAAATTCTGCTCTTCTTGTCATTTTAAAATGTATTCTTATAAGCATGAAAAACATCCCATACAGACAAGCTTCCATAAGTAATACAATCTCAGTGTATGGGATGAAATTGTGGTTGATTAGTTCATTATGTGAAAATAAATCCAGTTTTAGATGTGAGATTAGCAACCTAAAATGGCATCTATAGAAAGATATAGGACCTTTAGTGGAGAAAGAAAACCTGCAGATGCTTATTTTATTTAAGTTCTGAAGAACTGACTTAATGCTGTGGATTTGTATCTTTGCCACTATTATGAATGAACAAAATAGCTGTAGAAAACTACAATCTAATTGATAACAACTTCAGTTGCTTGTTAGATTTAATTCATTCTCCTTCATCTTCAGTTAACCACAGAAGAATACATTTTGTTATAGTAAGAGGTTTTGTTTGGGACAGTTCACAGTTGTTTTCAACTACTGCCACCCATTGCAATGCATGATACCCTACATTTGCATACATTTTCAAGAAATTTCAAATTAGAATCCAGGCAAAATACAATAAACATACACTCTGTGAGCAATTTATTAGGTAGACCTGTACACCAGCTTGTTAATGCAACTATTTAATCAGCCAATCATGCGCGCATGATCAAGACATGGTCAAGAGGTTCAGCTGTTGTTCAGACCAAATGTCAGCATGGGGAAGGAATGTTATCTAAATGACTTTGACTGTGGAATGATTGTATGTGCCAGACAGGGTGGTCTGAGTATCTCAGAAACTGCTACTCTTTTGCAATTTTCATGCACAACAGTCTCTAGAGTTGTGAGAATTGTGCAAAAAACAAAAAACATCCAGTGAGCGGCAGTTCTGCGGGCAAAAACATTATGAGAGTTTTTTAGAAAAACGTTAATGAGAGAGATCAGACGAAAAGAGCCAGACAGGAAGATGACAGTAACGCAAATAACCACACATTACCACAGTGGTATGCAGAAGAGCATCTCTGAACACACAACACGTCAAACCTTTAAGTGGATTGGGTGCAGCAGCAGAAGACCAATAAGTCTACAAAATAAGTCTAATAAATACCCAATAAAGTACTCACTGAGTGTAGATGCACCACAGACATTATTTTATATAACATTAAAACACTTTGTACTTTATCGAACCTACACTAAATCTGTTCCCATCAAAGATTGTTAGCTGTGTTCTATAGCTCAGTGGTTCATTGACATAGAAAATGAGACCATGCCCTTGTACTGCCACACTACTGCAATACCCCTCTTGCCAGTCTCCCTGCTTGCTTCACTCGGCCTCCCACAATAGCTAATACAAGACAAACCCCTGCAGCCAATACAAGACCTGTCTAAAATCATTCTCAGGTTACAACCTTTTTTATGTTACTTCACTGCCTACCTGTTAAGTTTAGGTTTAATACATTGGTACAAGCCTAAAGGGCAGTGAATGGAACACCTCCACCACACCTCCAATTAAACTTCAGACCCAGCCATATCTGATCCACAGCATCCAAAATCTGGCTCTCCTTTCGCTGTGTGGATGCTTCAATCTATTCCTATGCGTGTTTGTACTGGCATCCTACTGTGCTCAGGACAGTGAAATAATTGGCTATACTCCAATGCACACTGAAAACCCACCTCTTCAGACTACATAATGGTTCTCTTCCCATTCCCACCTCTTACCCCCTTGGTAAGATAACTTGTCACACGCCACAAGCCGTGATACACCCCGGGGAGAATAGACAAACTGGACACTGGGAGATATTGAAAGTCCGGATTGCACAATGTTTTATAATATTTTCGAGAGAGCACGTAGCTTGTAAACAAACATAGCGTCTTCTCCCTTCATCCTCATAGTATCGGGATAAAAATAATAAACTAAAATAATTAAGGCAAAGAAAACCAAAGCCTTAATGGTAGCTTTTCAGCTTTGCTTGCAGCTCACAGGAACATTGCTCTCTCAAATGTGGCTCTCTCTGGCATGGTGGTTACTCAGTCTCAGACACCTCCTTCAGAAAAGAGCACACATTTAACATCTTGGAGTAATTTGAATCATAACCAGTAGTCATGGTCCTCGGATTGCCCTGCTTCCTTCCCGCAAACCACACCTTTGCCACATAACTTCATGCTACATTGTTTATGGTTTTACGTTTATCTTCCTTGGGCTTGTTATGGATGTATAGTGAGCATCATAATTCATTGGACAGTGACACTTTTTAAAAAACTATTTTGGCTCTGTGCTCTAGAGACTTTGAGTTTGAAAGGATACACAATAAGGTTGAAGTGCAGACTGTCAGCTTAAATTTCAGGGTATTTTCATCCATATTGGATGAACCCTTTAGAAATTATATAACCTTTTTTACATAGCATCAAAACATATTGAACAGTTTAACATTATGTAGACTAAAGTCATTTTTTATATTTGGTTGTATATCCTTTGATCCTTTGCAATGGCTGCTTGAAGTCAACAGATAGACATAACCAGAAGCTGGGTATCTTCCCTGGTGATACTCTGCCAGGCCTGTACTGCAGCCATCTTCAGTTCCTGCTTGTTTCTGGGACTTTTTGCCTTTAGTCTCTTCTTCAGCATGTGAAATGCATGTTCAATTCCAGGCTATGCTAGAACTTGGAGAAATGTATGTATTACAGTACATCATATTTTAATCATTATATTTCCAACAAAGCTCAGTTCAGTGATGAATCTTCAATGACTTATTGTCAGCTGCGGTCATTAACTTTAGCCGTGATAAAGATGGCAGTTGCAGTAATGATAGCATCTCTAGCATTAATACTAACAACACTAACATTCACAACAATATAACACATGACAAGGACAGTACAATGGATAATAATCTCATGGATAAGCAGGCTATAACGCCAACCACCATAATTCAACCCAGAGACCATGCAATTATGGGAAGCCATGACCAAACAATGACAAAACTTGATTATAGCACGAAGATCCAGAACTTGGCTTAAAAATATCCAGCATCTAGTAGAATGCAAAACACATATGACAAAACATGATTGCTCACCAATGACTTGCTTGAAAGCTGGCTTCATAATGAGGAAACTATACCTAGAGAATGGATTGTATATTCACCATCTGTGAACAAATACTGTAATTATTTGCTATTCAATGAGATAATAAAAACCACCTTCTTTTCCAGCTTCATTGGATGCTCTTTTTAAGAGAAGTGACTTGTGTATGTGAGGTGGTAGTAGAGGTGGGGCCATATAGGGCTTAATCCTGCCCTGCTGGTCTCTTGCTTCCAGAAGGGGCCCCTACAGCAGAATCTGCCTCAAATGACACTGTTGTCCTTAGGTTGGAGGCCCATGGCCAGCCTCCCCCCCTCTTGAGCCCATGGGTTAGGTCCAGTTGAAGTGGTTAAGACTGCACTCTTGTCCGTTGCATCAGCGGAATGCATCGGGGAGCTTCACGTTCTGTCAGCTAGCCCAAGATGCATGTGTTGGAACCTTGATGGCTCAGGGATCACGCTGTGGCCAAACACATCCTTCTTTCTAAAGGTCTGTCTTTTCACATAACATCAAAGCATTGAGTGAGGGCCTTCACTCCCCAAGCTCAGTTTGAAGTAGGGGTTGTAATGCTAGAACTGAGCTGTGCCGACGATTCCGTAGGAACAGATGGGCGGATAGCGTGAGTATTTATGGGAGGTTGCCTTACGTCATCCGAGTCACAAGTGACTTTGTTCTTATAAGGTCATGACCTGTGCATGCGCAAGACGGAAAAGTTCACCTCTGACGGTATTGTGGAATGTCACTCTCGTTTTATCTGTAAGATAATAGCAGCAAAGGTGGGTATACTGTATGTTTGGCATAACATTGTTATTGAATAATGATGTCAATTGTGCATGTTTTTTTGGTGTGTGTGTGTGTGTGTGTGTGTGGGGGGGGGGGGGGGGGGGGTTACCAAAGTGGTCAGAAACAGCCCTGCATAAGATCAAATAATGCAAGTAATTTTTCTATGCCTGTGAAAATTATGTTTTGTTTGACAAAACTGATTCTATAGCAGAGTAGCACTAAGTGACATAACCACTACATCTTATTAATGGGCAACCTCCATGCTACATTGCAACTTCCTCCCACAGAGTGCCTATGTCAGTCCTATGCCACTTTTATTCAGTGTACACTGCTGTCTGAGAAGATGAAGCTTGCAAATTCATAGAACACTTTCTTCTCAATGTCACTAGATGGCACTGACGTCTGGAAAATGTTACAACGATACACTCTGTCAGAGGTGTTAATATAAACTTGTTAATCGTAACACAAAACTGTAGAATACAGTGTAGAATAAAATAGGAGATATAACCATGCTGTATTGATCTTTTTGATTCTGAACTTTATAGTTTTCAGTATATGGAGAAAATATTGTGAATCTGTCCTCAGCAATTGGAGGCAGACAAGCTTTCCTCTACAGTAGAAATAACACAACAGTTGACACAGCTTTTAGACTGCAGAAATGTAACAATATCTATTGCATCAAAATAGATTGATATTAGGAAATAAATCAAGCGCATGCAAGCTTCAGTGATTTCTGTCATTGTTTGAATTAGTTCGTATTTAGTTCCATAGTGTATGAATGGTTATTTATCAATTTATCAATGAAAATGTTTATGTTCGCAGGCATTAATTTGAATACAAAAACTTGAGTTGGGCAGATGTCTTGGTGAATCCCTTTAGAGCTGATACTACATGTAGTTGCGAAGCTAGCTAACAATAGCTATTTTACATCAGCTCTACAGGTTATTTCACTGCATCTCGCATTCACAGCTAGCAAGCTAGGTTAAATGGTATTGATAATCACCATCACTTAATCATGTCATGACAGTTAGGTATGTCGAGCTACATGTTACAAAATGTAATATTAGCAGTCCTAGCTACATTTGGAATCAGTGTGAAGTATTCTACAGTAGGTAGTTGTAGCAGTCTTGCTAATCTTGCTAGGCTATATATAGGCTAGTTGTTGCTCATAATATGAATGTGGTAACACTGATTTGGAAAGTTAATTAGGCTCCTACATGTTGAAGGTTAAATGGGAACTATTTAGCAAACGTTAACTATGAATAGACCATTGCATATTCTGTAGCACCACCACAATTTTCACATAGTTGCTGTACTTGAAATGACAGCTCACACCAGTCAAGCTAATTAATAGCAAAGATTGGCTCCCATCAATCAGATTACAGCAAGTGTTGACTACATTTTGCAAATGCTCAGGCAAGGATTATGTGTGGGGAGATCAGGATGGCGCTCCTCTGAGCAGCTGCCCTTGGTGTAAAAGCTGATGATTGCCTGTAAAATGTTTGTAGATAAATTGTGTATTGATGAATATATAATTAAAAATAAAGCATATTAATCACATGAAAAGATTTATTCTAAAATAATCATCAGCTAATTAATTCCCTACCTCTCTGAGATCAATCATGCAGTCCAATCAATGAAGTTGTGTATTGACCATTGAGACAAAATAGGGGCATTCAGCACAAGCTTGCAGAGATAGTCAAATAAACAATCGCAAACAGATGTGAAGTGAAACTATGTCACGTAAGATCAATGTGTTCAATATGAACATACAATTCATTTTGCTTTACAAACTCAACACTTAGCCTAACAGTTCCATAGAAGGAGAGCCGGTCATAATGCATCATATTTCAGGGCAAAGATTGATGTATACTGTAAATCTGATCTATAACACAGCAGATATAATGGAGGAACAAGTTTTAACAACTTCCTCTAACAAGCAGGATGTGAAGCTCTGCTGCATGCTCATAGGCAGTGGTGCTGTATGGAGGGAAAGGGCTCTGACTGACAGAAGCCTCCAGAAGATTGTACTGTAATTGTGCAGGGATGTGGAGGTCTGCGTAGGTGGAGCCCAAAGTAAAATCTTTTCACGGGGCCCAGAATCCCTAGCGGCGCCCCTGCTCATAGGACCTCTGGAATTTATTAATGTTATCCTTTTTTTCTCACCTTCACTGTGGCTCTCCATTGCAAATACTCAGTATTCTTGCTAGATTATTCTTTCCTGCTACTGTGATCAAAGTGATCAATTTGCATGTGCGTATGACAAGGATTACAGGATGCCAGCCAAGTCTATCACAAGATACGCAATGGATTTCTCGTCATGCTTGTACAGGTCCTTGTTATCAGGAGTTGGAATAGCAGGACAGCTTTCTAAGCAGTGTTTCCAGATCCTTTCTTGTGAAACAAACTGCCAAGCTTTAATTTCTCCTTGGCACTGGAGACCTTGTTCACATCAGTAGTCGAAACCAACACACTGTACAAATGACATGTGAATGCATGCAGATGGAACAGTTCTTCAGATTGGGACCATGCCATTCCAAGTTCTTGGAAGGCTTCTCCATAATCTGGGTGTGCTTTGATGATTTTCGAGGCAGCTACCTTTTCACAATGCGATCACAATGCCATACAAAGCCTAAGGAGCTTTTTGTGGTTTACCTTGCCGAGGATATTTCCTACTTTATGGATGTTGGTTTTCTTTACCGGTATTCCACCTTTTTTTGTATGTTGTATGTAATGTCCATTTTGAAGGCTACATAAAACACAAAATATACAGCCGGCTTATTATTGGCACTAGTGATAAATATGCACAAAGAATTCTGTAAATTAAAAAATAATACATTTATTGACTTCAGTTTTGTTTACCAACATGTGTAAAGCGCTGAGTTTTATTAGTGATTCAATGGAATCAAGTCTTACTATTTTCAAATGAAATATTTTTCCCCAAAAGACAGGTTCCACAATTATTGCCACCCCTAGTTTAATTGTGCAAACACCCCTGGCAAGCTGCCCTAAAAGCTGATGACTGCCTGTAAAATAAGTTTTTCAAAAATTGCCCAAAAAAACATTCGATCTGGTGGGAAGAGTGCATGTCTTGGATTCTGCATGACTCAATGAATCTGCCAAAAATGTTTCTAGGCCATACAGTTTGTGAGATTCGAAAAGTAAAACACCTTGTTACTTGTAGTCAATCTGCATGGGTTTTGATGACTGAGTAGAGGGTGATATTTGCCAGCTGTCAAACTGACAACCAGATTTGGTAGATCTATGGTATACCAGTTGGCCAATTAATTCAGGCGATTGAATGCTGTTTTGCAAAAGGCTACTGTCATCAACGGTATTTTATTGTTTTTCATCCAATGAATATTAGAAATTGCACATTGCAACAGTACGATTTGCAGTATAAACTTAAGGTGTTTTGAATGAAATACCATTTCATAAATGTCACGCGATGTTTTGCAACAAGTTGTCAGAGTGACACCAGTGGTGAAACTTCTCTTTAAGGAATCAGCGTGAACCATATTAACGATTATTGAATGTTTGAGTCTAATAAGAACTATAATTTCTTTCTATGCTAATGTGATGTTTTTGCCGAGTGGATGGCATCAACACCCAATAGAGTAGTGGCAGTTTTTTAATACCAGATGCATTTTATATGGGTTCATGTCTTCATGTTTGCCAAATTTTCCATGAAGTTTAAGAAGAAGGCAACCCAATATGCCACATAGGAAAGCTACATAGGCTACAAAATTGTGAAGACTGTCGATCTGTTTTATCATCTACACATTTGTATTTTATTTTTATTTTCCTTGATTATTTGACAATGAATAATCAATCCCTACAATGATGGTCCATTAATAGGTCACCGTTCAGAGGACCACAGCTACTGGAGAAGAAGGAAGCCAACAGAATTTCAGGCGCGGTGAAGAAACACCGGCATACATATTTTCAAAGCTTGGTTGAACACACACCTACTTTCTCGGGTTCCTGCAGGTTGTAATGTGGTTTTATGTTAATGCCTACAATACCATTTTTGAATGTTATTCAATATTTACAGTGCTCATATTCCTGAAATAGTTTGCTTCTCATGTAATATTCTATTGGAAAACAAAATACCTTTAAATCTGTCATGCTATCAATAAAATTAAATCATTATATTTAGGCCACATTGCCCAGCCCTACTATATGCCTTACATTTTCTGAGCTACAGATATGTTTAGTACATAATACAGGGTCTGCTGCTTTTGATGTTACTCTGCACTTAATTAATCAATTACATCAGTTGATTAAGCAGTTCTCACCTGGTTACCTGGGTCTCAACAGGGCGCTGATGACAAAAACCAGCAGACCCAGTAGATCTCCAGGACCACGGTTGGAGACCACTGCCTTAGAGTGTACAATATACAGACAGCAATGCCTATAGAAACCAATGGGGAAATTCCACCCGACAGGGCTACTGTTTCACTCATCCGCACATGCTCAACATGCACAATGAAGAAAACGCAGGGTAAATTATGTCACTCGGCAGATGAAACAATGAAAAACGGTTGGACAGTTGCCAAACAAGAAATAATTAATTTGCTGTCAAGCATGAATGGAGTCCAATGGGAAAATAGGCTTTTTGAGCTAAAATATAGGTATCACTAGCGGGTGACCTTGTATCAATTGGCAAAACTACTAGCTCGAAAGCTGGCCCCTTCATTTGAACCGGTAATAAAATGGAATTTGATCCTTATTGTCGGTTGTAAGTTCCATCTTCTCAGCTTCTCTCAAATGATCAAATATACAGTATTACTGTATTGCTCATTATCTCGGAATTATTCAGTCTGCCCTACAATCTATTATTTAGAATCTCAGCAGTAGAACCAAGCTACACTCCTCCACGTTTTCAACCTACTTACAACCCACTTGCTTAACATGTAGTACATCTATTTGTGTTATAACCAATTTATTTTCTGAAGGTGAAGTGAGGTAATTTAGATCCACCAAAATAGGTGTATATCACAAGGTTTTTACACTGCTCTTTGCATGTTCATCTGCCTATGTACAGCAGCCAAGGATATTCATATCAGGCTAGACAAGACCAGCAGTATTCCTGGCTTTTATTGGCCCCGTTTAATCAGAGACTGAGATAGACCTGGGACACCAGGTAAGTAATTAGAGAGTCCAGTTACCTTTGCCACAAAATGTACCCCTTTGCACGAATGCCAAATCCGGCAGCCCTTGCCCAATTTTTTAGTGTTTTGCGTCCAGGTTTTATAACCCAAGAGGTGAGTTTCTCAGGGACTTGGAAGATGGCTTAAATGAAGGAAGACCCTTGCACCATTTAGAATACTAACACAATATATACAAAAATGAAGCTGTTCCTTTATTTTGCAATGCAATGAAATACTGACACAGACATGTCATAGGAAAATGAAGCATACTCTCCTGGACCACAACTGGGCAAAATCTGAGGATGATATGCAGAAATGTAAGCACTGTGCCCTAGTGTCTCTAAATCTATTTAAAATGGCTAAATTGATACATTGTCCCCCATTACAGTAGTTGGACAAATTGATATCATTTTAAATAATGTCAACATACAGTATTTAGTGAATCCTTTGCATTTAATGATTGCCTGAAGTCTTGGAACCTATCGACATCACCAGGCACTGTGCATCATCTCTGGTAAAGCTCTGCCAAACCTGTAATACAGTCATCTTTAGTTTATGTTTGTTTTCAGGGAGATTTTGCCTTCAGTCTTGTCTTTAGCAAGTGAAACGCATGTTTGGATTGGGTTTGGGCGATTGACTTGGGGGGGCTTTGGATCATTAGCAGTTCCTTTCTTTCTCCACTGTATTCTATTTCTGTCACTTCGGTACAAGTTAATACTGAACTCATCGGCCCATAAGAGTTTGTTCCGGAACACTACAGTTTTGTATGTCGTTTTTTAGCAAACTTGCTGGAGAAGGGGGTTTTGAGTTTAGCCAAGGATATAGGAACCTTCGGTTCTGTTCAATTCCTCCACACAACTCTAATTTGGCTATTCTGTTCTAGAGGCATGAGTTCATTCTATCTGGTCCAGCTTGCCACTCCCCCCATGGATGACAAGTTTAACAAGGAGATTAGTAATCGTTAGTAATAAACCTATCCTGCCCTAGCATTAGTAAATTAGTAAATTACATGCACGAGAAACGTAAGGTAACATGAACACATGATTAGTTTGTTAGTTTCTACCCAATCCTGATCTAGCGTTAGTAGTTTTAGTAAATAGACAAATAGAAACAATTAGGGAGTGAATGACAGAAGGAGAGAGAGAGAAAAGGCGGAACGCAAGGTTTGCGGAAAAACATGTAAAAGTGTATGCATAAACCGTGACCAGTTAACGTAACAATAAACATGCATCAAAACATAACACAAACCGAAACTAAGACGATAACCACTAAACATAACCAGGAATATAATCGTACGAAAATATAACTAGACATGACAAGAAAATAAATCGTAACGAGATATAACTAAACATGACAAGAAAATAAATTGTAACAAAACATAACTAAACAACATGACGAACCTAGACTAACATAATACATGATAAGACACTACGTGACTAAGACAACATGAATAAACATAAAACATGGCAAGACAGACCTGAAACGTGACACTAAGTTTCCAATTATATAGTGTACTGTAAACAATGCTGTTTTTTTTTTCCTATTATTCACCACAATAGCCACGTGTATTACATACAAAATAGAATTATATTTTCATGGTTATTTTTAGAATATTTATTTGGATACAGCATGTCCATTAGTATATGCTGCCAGTTGAATTAGCACATGAACAATCTCTAATGATCATGTTATTGTTTTAGCAATTAATTAATCAATACGAATTGGCAGATCTGGGAACATTTCCATTCCTATTGCTTGTCCAAATGTATTTTTTATCTATACAAATAAATTGGACCAGCCATTTAGCAGCTGGTTCCCATGGTTGGTATTTTTCTGCTGTGATTGTTTAATATTTCTTGATGACTGCAAGGTATTGTTTGGAGATATCCTGTTTAGAATTGTCAGCTTCAAAATTCAGAATCATGTTCAGTATCAATATACAGTTCTCCCAGATACGTTCAACTTCATAATTGATGTTTGTCCTCATATGACTTTGGATTAGTTTTATTTTTGTTTCAGAGAGACTAGTGGAAGCTTACCAAGCAACATATATCTTTAACAATGTAATATTAAGCTTAAGTCCAGCAGCAGCATGACAAATGATATGACGATACAATCTCTCCAGATAATTTCGATTTCTGCTGTGAAATATCCTGGGGAGCGCATTTCCTTGACAGTCACTCTTTTAACATATTTCCAAATCTTTTTCACGGTTGAATATCTAAGTGATATAACTTGAGAGAGCAGGGAGAGGCCAGGAATGACTAAATGGATCAAATAAATCACAGCTAATGCGCTTATTATTTTGACACATGAAACACATTTGACTTAAAATCGAAATATTGTTCAGCGTGAGCTACTTGCAAATGCGCCAAGTGGTTTGCCTCACGTAGTGATGTGAAGGTCAAGTCTGTCCATACCTGTAGAGTGTTTTACACCCACACCGCAGCTAATTAGCCGGATTATGCTTCATATCACATCGATCCTGTGATCCGACTGGTACCTCTGAGAGTGTCCGTGGAGGGTGGCAAGGGGATAGTCAGGTTTATTCACGACTGGCAATCTTCCCTGAGCTGGATTTGGCATTCAGCCACCTGGAGGTGGTTTCAGATGTTCAGCACAATGTTACATCAACAGAACACGGAGGCAGCACTACTGGGGGTGTTCCATTTCAGATTCAAGGCGTGGGTTCATGAAGAGGATAGGAAGTAGGCGTGTGTTCAACCAAGCTTTGAAAATATGTACGCCGGTGTTTCTTCACCGCGCCTGAAATTCTGTTGGCTTCCTTCTTCTTCAGTAGCTGTGGTCCTCTGAACGGTGACCTATTAATGGACCATCAACGTAGGGATTGGTTATTCATTGTCAAACTGTGATAATGCTGCAACAAATGCATTCTTACAGCTTCCCTGTCCAGGCAGGCTGTTTACTTTCAAATTTAGCAGACTGTCATTTTAGTCTGGGGAGAGAGACGAGAGTCTTCGGTCCACCGCTGCTTCTAATCACACTGCCATCGCGATCCTCACACACAGACAGAGGGTGAAGGAAACCCATTCAAGAGCTCATGGAGCTATCCACGGGGCCCAAGACGGCCAGTAGGAGGCGCTTCAGCAATGAACACTATTATCCTGACCAAGTCTATGCCTCCCATATCCCTTATGCACTGCTCCTATGGGGCTGCTGGCCACAGTCAGCACCGGCGCCAAACTGGATTCGATCCGAGACTGGGGCGCTCACTCAAGCGATGCAAGTGCTTCCACAGAGTGGGCTACATTGCTAACCCTTCTGCCTAATTATTCAGTGCACACAGTCATTTCATGCAGGTTAGCAGTGATCGGACTCAATTTGAAAATAGGCTGCCTTGAATGTATTTTAGTTGTGCATGCAACATTGTGAGTAACTGGTGCATTACATAGAAACTGGTTAACAAGACTTTTCAGGGACAGAATACCATGGCAACTATCATGGAAAATGTGGAATCTGTAATTGAATGTTTTTTTTTAAGTTTGACAATTTGTTTCATGTATTATAGGGAAATAATGCTGCCTTTTAGATGATTCAAGTAAATGACAGTCATGAGGCTGTAGATCAGAATTGTTGTGACTCAGGCAAAATCTGAATAATTAGCTTCTTAAATAAGCTAGCTCGCTAACATAGGAATGGAGAAAATGGTCAGTAACCATAGCACTCTATAGCCTTCTCATATAAAACTGCAGAAGCTGGCTAGATGTGGGCTTGCTTATCGTTGGGTTTCTGCTAGAAGATGAGGACTAATAATGAAAGACCACTGTTTACAGTCACAATACTACACGTTACAAATAAACTGACAGTTCATAAATTTTTTCTCCTGCTGTATGTAATCTCTACTCCTCCAATGGAGTCACATGAAAAACAAGGCCATATGCACCATAACGGACAAATTGAACATCTTAAAACTTTGAACTGTCAACTTCATGACTGGGATCAAATCTAATTTGCTGCAATATGGGAAATGTATCATATGTGTTTCTTAATGCTCTTCTTGTATCATGAATGAGCCACTCTAAATATCACACACAATATAATTTGCCAGTATGTATTGGAATAAAAGCAGGGCAATACTAAATACATTTTTGAATCATTAACTAATTCTATTGTGTGCAATTTTCTATTAAGAACTTTCATAAGGGGATAATGACATTACGTAGACACCTGTGGCTGTGGTTTTTATGCAATCATTTTGTAGACTAAAGGAAGTACACAGAAGAAAATGAGGTGATTTTGCAGTTAAGATGTGCTCTTTATTTCTCATTCAATAAAACCCGCTAACTTTGTGTCATTTGCTCATAGAAAATGCCATTCCCACCCCAGCATCCGAAATGAAGAAATGCATGAGAGAAAACGAGACGATTTCCATGGCTGTAACAGCTTTATCTTTTTAACAGCTCTCCATGATGACTTCCTGCCCGTCACATCCAAAATTAGCTACGCCTCTGATGCCATGTCTCACAGCAGGGAGATGCAGAATACATTTCAAATATGTTCAATTTGATGAATGGCAATATTAGTTAACCGCAATTATTTGTTTTCAGAATTTTTTATTGAACAGCAGATTTTATCCACAAATATGACCTTGTACTTCAGTGAGAGAAAGGGGGGATTTATTGATTTATCACAGAACATTTTGGTGTAGAAAATTAAATTGCATTACGTAGTGTATGGCACTGAATGTTTGTGTATGGTACTACGACACCACTGGTGGCATGTGAACTGGGTACTTTTCAAGACACTCTAGCTTTGCTAACACATGCAAATTTATACCATTTTGGACAGTCTTTTAAGTTCTAAAATGTAGTCACCCTGAACTAATCTCCTATTATTTTCTGAGCCATAGAGAAGAAAATATATTAAAAAATTAATTCCTATTCATTCATGCACTGGTGCCAAAAACAGCCCCAGTGTGCATGTTCTATTGCCAAAAAGTCCCATAGTCAAATATGGCAGGCTCCATGAATTGGTTTCTAGTCCTATTGAGCAGTTCCCATAGGACTCTATGGAACCGGTTGAAAAAAAATGGAAAGAAAATGATCTGGAAGATCCCTTTGGGTGCAGGAACTTCCTTTCTACCTGATGCAGCCACCAGTCCCTGGCATACAGTCTCACATAGCCTGTGAGTGTACAAGATACTCAACATGACGAATTTCATTTACATAACATTTCTTCAAATGTCAGGACATCATCATCAACTGCGAGTGCTTCTTCCCTTGAGTTGTTGCATGGAAAAACTGCCATGTCATGACCTTTATCCTGGAAATGGGTTGAAAGTAGTGAAGATTCCTATTGTTTGGTAAAGTTTTTGCCTGACTGAAACTAAGCTAATTTATGTGGAATCTGTATTTGGTCCAGTTGCCAGTTTCATCATTTCCTCAATGTTATTACATGGTCCTTGGCCATGAGCAGTTGCAAAGTCTGCTTCCACACCAAAATCTTCCAAGTGGAGGCATAGGTGCTGAAAGGTTTTTGTACCACGCTGCAAAAGCAGCTGAGAAGTAGAACACCTTCCCTGGGAGTTTTCCTATCTTATTTTTAAGGAACTGTATGATGTCTTTGAAAGGCATGGGCCACTGTAGTGCCGTGAGTCAGGCATTCCGAAATTGAACCATATCAAACATGCTTTTCCTCCAATAACAGACAAAAGGATGAATGGTGGCTTGTGAATGATGAGACTGCTTCATTCTGGATGGCAAAATTACAATTCTCTGAATATACTAACATTTCAAACCACCAGGACTTACAAGAGCTCATCCCTGAGCAGCATATAATGTTGACTCTGCATTTTGGTGATGAAGTCATGGTAACGAAGTGCAAGAAGATGGTTTGTGAATGAATGAGTGATTGAATTAACTGATCAGGTTCAGTGATGGTCTGAAAGGTACGTCTGTCTATTGTAGTCAACTTCTTTCACAAGTTTCACACTTTCTGAAATGGCAAGCTTTAACAGAAGATAACACATGAGGTGAGATGGATGATCCTGATTGTAATTCAAAGGTCTAACTGATTGAGCACTCAGTTGGAAGTTTAGATGAGAACGATATCAGCTTTGCATTATGCATACACAAACTGAATGTGTGCCACTACTGTGTGCCAACACACGCTCCTTTGGTTGCAACTCAACAAATTTTAAACCAATTTTGATTTCAGGATGTTGTGTTTTTGAATAACTGATTTTGTATCTACTGCATATCTGACAGCAGCATGGTGGTTTGAGGCTCATTTAATACCTTGGACCCTTGATGACTTAAAACCATTTAGCCAACAAATGTGTTCTATAATGTATCAGCATAATTTACAGCTGAATCTAGTCACCCACCAATTCCCACAGAGATTCATTCAAATGCAAAGACTTTTAGTATCACTTATAGGACAACCTGAAAATAAGATATCCAAACTCTGATGATGTTGATAGGTCACATACATCAGGAAGTCATGGCATGCAAAGATATGCAACAAAATACTAAACATGACTACTTTCATTTATATAACATTTGTCCCAAACATAAATTGGGGGGACTATGTATAAACACTGCCTAAACATGTCTACATGGTGAAACGTAAATGTATAAAAATGCTCTTTATTAAAATCTGAAAATGTGCACATGCATTATAAATCTCAAATCGTGGAGTACGGAGACAAATAAATAAGTAATGGATCTTTGACCTAAACATTATGGAGGGCAGTGTATATCTAGCTGATTCTTGGTTGTCCCCTTTAAATGACTCTGAATTTTAGTCAATGTTAATACTATTCCATTTCTTAGTTTCAGCCCTGGGCAGGCTAACCTTTGGTATGTGCCCCTTTGACTTTTTCTCAGCTGCTTGACAACAACCTGCTTTCCACTAACCCCCTGGTCACCACCAACCTGTAATTCAGGGCTAGGTCCTGCCTCCTCTGTGACAGGGGTACTGATATCCCATGAACATTGGAACCTGCCACTGGACTTAGTTCGACTGTCTTGAACTACTTCTCAACCAGTAGTGATCAATGCAGCACCCCTGCGCTCCTTCATCCAGGCACCTTTCCCTTTCCTGGCAGGTCCTCAGACCTATCAATGATGTAACTCTATTACTTTTGCATACCAACATAGGTCACACTGAATGGTTTCAGATCGTTAGACAAAGGGAACCGGGGTAAACACAAAACAAATGACTATTTCATTTATTTCAAGAAATAAGTTATCAAACTCCCACATCACCCCTGTGAAGAAGTGGCTGCATCTTATGTGGACAGACAGGGAGGACTGGGCTTCACAACTCTCCCTGCTTTCTCTAAAAGTTGTGTATTTGCCTGATATGCTACCTTACAGCAGATATGCTCTCTAGTGAAAGACCCAGGCCTGGGGTATAGTGGCTTCATCTGCAGTCGGTTCAGTCCATCTCACACTGTTTTTGGAAAATTTTCAAATTTCACCATTTCAGGCAAGACGCCCTGGGAGCATCTTGGTCAAAAAATGAAATGTATTTACAGTAGTTGGATTTTCTAGTGGAGCAATACAAGTACAAATGTATGGAAGTAAATTGTATTGTGAAATAGAATTGGTATTTTTTGTTCATTGTAGTGTAGAATTAGCATCAATCTCTAACTAGCTAGCATTAGCCAGATACTAGGTCGCCTGCTTGTGCTAAACATCCGGAAATAAAACGTATGACAAAAACTGTTACAAATTGCTAATTATATTTCAAATATTTTATCTTTTATATTGCTTTGACCCTATCAGAGGCAATCAAATCATATCTGAATAGGGTTGTTGTGCGTGAAGGTTTGTTGTTTTAGCCCTGAATTAAGACTTATTGAGGTCTTGAATGGAGACCATGATTAGCCATGGTCTCCTTTGTTGAATTAGGCACGAAAATATGCACCTTTTTGGATCCTGTATGATTGGATGATCCTGGTGTATATACCTGCATTCATTCTTTGGCTGCAACCGAGCCATTCAATTGTAAGTGAAAACAGGATAGTGTAAATAATACAATCTTTCACAGATGCAAACCTTGGATTAAAAAACTAAATAAATACAAGTTATAAAGCCATCCCACTGGGTGGCTTCTTGGCCAGGTAGGGGGCATCTTAGCCCAACAGTGGGGCAAGAAGCCCCATTAGATCATTTTATTTTTGTGAAATAGAAATGTCCCCCTGTTGGGCTAAGGATGAACATTATGTAATACTAAACTGATATCCACATCTGTTATAATTCGTCGGTAAATCGACATTTGTCTTGAGTCTTCTCCAGCTTACCCTTTATAATATATTGAATCAAAACATGGCTTTCGTCGGTATCATAGGCTTAGTGCTGTTGGTGATATTTACAGCAATGCGCCACGATAGTAGTCTATTGATCTACTCTTCTTTTAAAACACACATACATTAGCCTACTTACAGTTCCAACCCGTGGAAAAATGACGTTCGATTGTACTACAACTACCGAGAATGAATAGAGTAATATCCGCTTCAAAACACAATATGGCGATTCAATCAGTAAAACGGTATGGCAGAAAACGCAGAATTAACAGATAGGTGTCATGGGGATAACATGTTAATTTAATCGCCACGCCGCGTTTTGGACGAAATAGAGGTACCTGATCCTGTTTAGAGTTCTTACACGAGCGTGGTGCTGAAATGACAGCGACCTCACGATCAGCTCAGCGGCAATACTTTCAAATTTGGCAAAATATTGAGATCTTTACTGTTAATCTGATAGATTCATGTTAATGTAAACGAAATGTCACCTTTGTCATTTCTTTATTTGAAGCACAAAGGCATTTTATTTCTTGCAGTCTGCCAAATTAAGTATGCCACGTGAACATCTATTGAAACCTACAACAAACATTTTTTACACGTTACATAACTTTTGAGCTAACGTTTGATGCACTCTATGATATTGCATCGCAATTAACAGTGCAATATAGTATTCAGTGAATACTACAGAAGTGCATTAGAAAGCAATAAACACCAAATATCATAGGAAGATACGTTTCTACTTCAGAGGACGTAACGGGTATACAGAATAACGGTTTACACACAAGTGATTCCTGTGCCTTTAAGGGATTCGCTATACTGGTGTATATGTAATTCTTATTGGAAAAAGACACAAACATAAAAAGACATGTATGTCTATGTAATGGTCCATGGATCTCACATCATATGCCAATCAAATCTTATTAAGCCCTTTCCAAAATTTTTATAATGAATGGAATATTGACTAACCAAATATCTTAAACGTGTCCAGATCGATGAAATCCAACTGGCACCAGATTCTTCAACGAGTCATATTTTCTAGTAGTAATTGAAAGAACAGTGAAGCCGATTTTTTCAGACAAGATTTTATTCATTTCAATGGATCGTTGTAATATATACTGCCATTCAAATTCAGACCCAATATATCAGTAGGAAGGCTATGCATTTCCCTGAGATTTTCGCTTACCCTAAACATTTTAATTGAAAACGAACAGTAAAGTTGGACCAGCCGCTATTGCTTTTGCTGGGGCATGGGACATTTAAAATAAGATAAGCACGTCATCGATACCCTAAAACTCCCTCCGAAAACATTCCACTTAAACACAATACTATAAGGACTTAAATATTCCAAAGCAACCAGACGGCAATTTGAGTATAGATATTGTAAGTCTGGTTTCGTCTACCTGTAAGAAAATGGTTTGGTGAAAATGATACCTGCATTATTTATTGAAATGACCCCCGTACGCCCACCACCATCTCATTTTGGAGCTCAAGACTCGAGAGCGCCAGAGTGAGTTGTATTGTGATATTTATATACTTGTGATGGCCAACACAGGCTAATCGGGGCAGCTGTTATGTTTATTTGATAAGAAGTTAACTGCAGTGCTTGCATTATTATCTTTTCAAGAGGTTTACTGAAACAGGGTGCAATTCCCCTGTTCACCTTAAGGATGTGTTACTTGAAAGAAACGCTCAGTTCCCAATAAGCTGCAAGGAATGCAGATATATACTCGAAGCTGTCCAGCAGTCCTACTGCAGAATTACATATTCCAAATATATTAGCGGATTCATTATCATTCTGTTACAACCGTTGTCAGTGTGGGAAACTCGGTGATGCAGGACTCTGACATGCTCGTGGAAACCCAGTAAAATGAAGACTCTTGGATTTATGTAATTCTGTGTTTTGGACAAGAACTTGGAGGATTATTTTGGGCTAATTATTATTCATATCTATCACAATATTGCCTAATGGAACACTCGGTTGAAATGCCATCTCACATTACAGTCTTGGAGCAATGTGGAACAGCGATGCTGTAAGTAAATGCCTGCATTTATTGTTAGTGTAACAGTACTTGTTTTGCACAAAAACTGTCATATTTTTTCAATTTCACTCCTCAGGCTACTCACCGAAGTACCGTATGCTAAAAATGTATCTACCAGCAAGTGCTATTTTTTATTTTTTGTGCCATGACGTGAAATTTACATTATGGCAGAATTCCCCATCTTGTTATTCGTTTTATACTCTTCCACTAGAAGAGATGGTGTATTTAGTCATATTTTGGTGTGATGTTCAATTTATTTTATCATTTTATTTGCAGGATGTTCATTTTGTCAAGGATAACTATTTTTGGGTTTAAACATTATTTGCCCTAATTAACATCGGATTACTATTTCTCCCAAAACATCGATGATTCTTTAACCTACAACTCGTGTCGTGATCATGTGAATAGCAGATCTTTGAAGCCACTCTGCCTCCGATGCTGCTTCTCTCTACGGGTTTACTGAATAAGATCATCAGAAAACATAGAAGGCGATCGGATATGGGCTAAAGATGATAGCTACATACTGTAATTCTGACTATTAGTTTCCCACTTAATCATGGATTTTAATCAAATACACGGTTTTGTATTTATTTGTAGAAGAGCAACTTTGCTTACTTTCCATCTTGGTTAGTTGCTTACGTGGAGGGATCTGATCGATGTTCGTTGGACATGAGCTTTTCTATCTGGGTAATTATATGGAAGAAAACATTACTCTTCAATGCCACGAGTCATGACATGCCAAATCTTTAAACACACCACCTGCAGCTACGTTTTTTGACATTGAAGGTATGTTCTGATAATACCATTGGTACGAACTACGAACACCAAAAGAAGATAAGAGGGAAACCCTGCGCATGGGGGCGCTGTTGTATAAAAATTATCACATGAAAGTATTAAAGACTCAACAAGAATTCATATCCAAATTTTACTCTTTATCATGCTCAGAATGTAGTCACGTTATAGAAACGTAGGTGTACATTAAAATGATTTATTCTCTGGTCTGATTATAGAGCCTCTTATTCATATGTATCGGATGACTCGCAGTAAGTCAGAGACTCGCAGTAAAAAATGCAGCCTCTTTTTCGGAGATATTAAGCATACATGTGAACGCACGCACACAACAGTATGTATGATTGCATATATGTTCTTTTAAGGCGATCTGATTCATTCATAGTCGGAATATTACTGTATTTCGGAAAGTATTATTTGGTATTGGAGACATATTTAACAACAAGGCATAACTGTGCGTAGGTGTATAATGTGCTTTCAGATTTAACATTCATTGTCGTATATCAAATTACATTTAAAACAACAACAAAAACATACATATATAAATACGTACATGCATACATATATAAAAGCTTGCACACGTAACACGATGGAATTCGAAGCTTAAAATGCAGGCGAGGACAGCCTAAGCGCGCGCGCGCACACACGCACACACACACACACACACACACATACAAAACACACACACTAGGCTAGGAATTTTGTCAACTTGTAATGTCAAAGTGGAATATTTAGAAGCAGATGGCAGTACACTGGTGTAAGGGTGCTGTCCATATAATCCAATAATTGATTTAGTCATACCCTCTAAATTCCAATCATCACTTATTACGATGTCGATAATTACTTAAGATTATAAAAAGTGTTCACAGCAGTACTGTAATTGTCTGATAAATCCCTATCAGAGTATTGCGGGCGGTGCGTTTGAGTCATGAGTCATGTTTAAACGTACTTTTTTGAGTAGTGTGCGTAAATGTAATTTCATATGAATGAATGAATAGATTAATGAATGAATGTGATACATATCAAGAGATAATATCGTTTGCATATCGCGACTCCCGTACCCACAGTGCGCTGGAATGGAGCGATGAAGTGTGACTCGCAGCGGGTCAACTAGAACAGCTATGCCGACGTTGTAACGGCTGTGACCCCTCAGGGAAAACATTTCTGCAGAGCGATCTGGTCTGTGAGGATTCTGACCCATGGTCTGGTTGTGAATATCAAAGCAACAAAAAATGTAGCAATCAATGGGCTACATTTCATTGTTAGCATCAAGCATGTGATTGCAGTGGTCCAACATCGTGCATGTAGGCTTCAACACGTAGGCTACCCAAATGGATTGCTTCCGACAGTGCGAACAAAAATACGTAACCAATTTGTGCTCGATCTAAAAATCCATGCATGTCAAATTTTCTAAACGATTGGGTATAGCTTTGCAAATGCATTTCAGTTATTGAAACCTTTAGGCTATAATGCATATTTTACATATTCGACATTGACCAAATATAACTTCGATAGTTTCGGATTTACACAAAGGACGTCGAGTCGAGAAGCATCATCTGCATTGAGTGTAATGCATAAAATGTAACGTTTGTTATCAGAACAACAATCATTAGGACACAAGAATCAATGTTTAATCATATTAAAAAAAAAAAATATAAAAATATTTTGCCAATAAAATAACTGTGCACTCGAATGTGACAGGAATTCAGTTTAAAAAATAAGATAATAAAAATAAAACAATTTAAATGAAGAGGATGTACTGTTAATGCATAAGCAGATATAACACGTTAGCACTAGTTTTGATTTTAAAATCATCAATAACATATTAATTAACATGATCTGATAAATTATTTGAAGCCAGAACTAGTTATATGCAGTGCCCTCCAAAAGTATGTGACATTTGTTATTTTTGCAATATACTGAAGGCATTTGGATTTCAAAAGTGAGAGTTTGTAAAAAAAGAAAAGTACAGAAGTACATACAATCATTTATTTCATGGTATTTATATGCATATATGTTTTATAATTTTACAGAAACAGCTGTTTTTGTCGTCGTCGTCGTCCCCCCCCCCCCCCCCCCCCCAATTTTCATTTGTGCAAAATGAATGTATGACTGGCAAGTGTTAATGGTTTCTTGTGTATTTGCTTTTGCATGGATTGTTCAAACACAATAGCACAGGGACTGTATAGTCTTGGGTTTAGCTTTTGTTTTAATCTGTGAAGATTGCATTTGGAGCCAGTAGCATACACTTTCATGCACAAGAGAACTATAACTGTATGATGACTATGACTATGTATGACTATGTAAGCTGAGAGAAGAGGATAATTAATTCAGATGGATGGCACAGAAACTGGGTATATCAAGTACAGCAATATGGAAAGTCGTGAAAAAGAAAGAAACCGCTGGTGGACTCGATGTTGATGTTGACAAACCCTAAGAGCTGTGACGAAAACCCGCAAAATATTCCACCATATGACTTTGAGAGTAGAATTATCGAGGCTACACTGCAAGATGCAGTGCAATAATCAGCAGCAACAATTGCAAAAAACAGAGACAAGCCAGAAGAGTTCTGGAATAGTTTCATGGGCTTATGAGACCAAAACCTTTACCAAAGCCACAGAAAGCAAAACCCAAATAGGTTGCCTTTGCATCCAAAGTACTCATCAATGGGAGAAAGTGGAACGTTTTGAACTGCCCAAGACAGTCACCTAATTTAAATTCAATCGAGCATGCATTTCTCTTGCTGAAGAGGAGACAAAAAACTGACCAACTGAAAACAGCTGCAATAAAGGCGTGGAAAGGCATTTCCAAAGAAGACAGCAAACATTTTGTGATGCCAGTTAGACATAGTCATGATGTTATTGCATTTAAAGGCCATGCAAAAGGCCAGTTTAGGAAAGTATCAGGACACCTGCTCATCCAGCATCCCATTCCCAAATTATGTGCATTAATATGGAGTCAGTAATCCAGTTGATCCAAAAGCTGTTTGATGGGAATTGTCGTTTACCATTTCTGTACGGACCTCGCTTTGTGCATGGGCACAGTAAAGGGCCTTCCCCAAATGGTTGCCACAAAGAATGATCTAGAATGCCATTATATGCTGTAGCATTTAAGATTACCTTCACTGGAAGGGGCCTAGCCCAAACAATCAAAAACAGCCCCAGGCCAAGGGATGTCCAGATACATTTGACCATGTAGTGTAGCATAATTCATAGTAGAACATGGTAGCTCAGATACTGTATGTACTTGCTCAATGTACAGCCATGCCTACAAGACCTCTTATTCAGTATGCTTGTCTATTTTCAAATGTTGACACTTTTTGATTTGCCCAGCGCATGTTTGACAATCCCATGATATTCCTGATTTAAAATTATGGGCATAGCAGGCCAAAGACTGCTCTGTAGTTATTTATTCAAAGACATGTCTCAAAGGAAACTACACACCACAGTTGAAAACTTGTTTTTGAAGTGAAGTGTTTATTTTTGATGTATGTTTTTCTTAGCTCATAGCTTGGAAAAAGAAGAAGCCAGGGAGAGATTGATGTTAAAACAGCTGGCTTAAATTAGTGAGGTTTTTTTGCCAGCATGATTTAACACTAGACCCTGCATGTGGAGGCATCATAATCAAATTAGAGGATTAATCAGTGATGTGCAGATTTGATTTACAATTATGCATTTTGACTGTGGGAAATCAAAGCTTATATAAAGCTCAACAAAGTGCATTTGCTTTGTGAATTGTGAAGTTGTATATATTAATATGTGTTTTGGTAGTACACAAGGAACAGATAACACATTTGCTTCATTTATTATTTATTTTATTAATGATATATAAGATTACAAAGTCTGTATAAATAGCATTAGATTAAAAAAGTGATCCAGATGTGGTGTCGTGTCACTGAAACTCCCCTCTGTTTCTCCCACTCTGTCCGCAGGGGATGAAGTTGACCACTATGGGGAATCTAGTGCTGGCACTCCTGACACTCCCAGTTCTTATTTCACATCTCGACTTGGCCTTCGGAGCAGAGAAGGTCCCCATCCTGAACATTGCTGTGATCCTGGGGAGAACGCGCTACATCTCGGAGAGAGACATACGAGCTCTGTGGAGCAAGGATGACCCCATCGACGTGAACATGGTGACGCTGCTGGTGAATGAGACTGACCCCAAGAGCATCATCACCCATGTGTGCGATCTCATGTCTGGGACTAGGATCCACGGAGTGGTGTTTGGGGATGGCACTGACCAGGAAGCCATTGCCCAGATTTTGGATTTTATTTCATCCCAGACATTCATACCCATCTTGGGTATCCATGGAGGGTCTTCCATGATCATGGCAGATAAGGTGAGCACGCGGCACTCTACACAAAGATAAACCGTGACTTTTCTCAGGTGAAGGTAGGTATTAAATAGGTTGAAGGCAGAGCAATGGCATCACACTCTGACTCTATACAGTTGTCTTTTGAAAGCCTTTGAAACCAAAAGCGACAGGTATTTAATGATGACAGATATTTAAACTGGCTCGGTTTTTATTGCAGAGAAACCCCATTTAAGAAAAAAACACCAAATAACTGTACAATAATTGCCTTTTCTCTTTGGTAAAGCCACAGTGTATGTTTGAGTCCTGATTGTGTGAATTGCAACTGAAAGGCCACTTTGTTCACTACAGCACTTCGTAATTATCCAGAATCAGGTGGTTCCTTCTCAACTATGTTGAAAATAAAGTTCCTTGAGCCAAGAAGCAGTTGCTTCTCATATGCCGTTTGTTTCATTTTCTTTTCATGAAAGATTGAAGCAAGAATGTTTCCATTCATCCTTAAAATGAATCATATACTGTCAACCTAAGGTACTAATGTTGCCTACATTTTGGATTTACATTACTGAACCTTTTGTCATGGCCAGTAGTTTGTGTTCCTTATTGATATTTTTATTTCATTGTGTTACACAACTGAAACATTAGCTTTGTCGATTACATAACATGCAGGAATTATAATAGTTGCCTAGGCAACAAAAGTGTCTGACCAGCCCCCTTTTCCATGATGCTTATTTATAGCTTTTCAAGGTAAAACTTAAGCTTTACTATCTTTCAGCAAGGACAGTTTGAACTTGTTTCTTTTTAGGTCAGAATGGTAGTACCCAGAATGCTTTAAGTGTGCATGAGGCTGAGTTAAATGGCATGCATTATATTTATGATGAACGTGTATCCTTTTCATTTCAAGGAAACACATCAGAATGACAAAACAAACCTGGTTCTGAGCAACTGTGGGTAGTGTAATTTGACTTCTCTCCTTTTTTGCTGGGGTGCTTTCTCATACTTCTCTCATACTTTCTCTTAAAATAGTTTTTTTTGGTGTTATTTTGGAGGAACTTTTGATGTTGAATGCCCTCATAAGAACACACTGAGTATGTGCTTAATTGCTTAATATGTTTCCTTTTGAGAGAACATGCCCCTATTAAACAGTTTAACACAATACAAACAAATGAAAAAACTGTGAAAAATGCTTTAAATGGCAAATAGTACAGCAATGTATACTGAGTACATTGTTACAGATGTGTTATCATAAATAATACAACAATTATGAAATATGTGAAATTATTTAATGGTAAAACAAGTCCTTATTTCACAGTCTGTTTTTGGATATTCTATTTGAACATGTCTCTAATGGACTTATTTCTGGCGCACAGTGGCTTACTTTAATGACAGAAAGGAGCAATGCAAATGCTGACATCAAGCACTATTGTGCAGACATTGAATGTCAGAATTCCCTATTCTCCAAAATAGCTCTGCACATCCGCAGATTTAAGTATACTGTTATGCAGATTCTTTGTCAGTGATGAGTGGGAACAAGGAACAGCACCGCAACTCAATTCTAATTCAGCTATTAACCGGAACCTTACAAGCCATCTTTTAATCAGGCCTGTTTGTGGCACAGTAGGCTTTGGCAATAGACTGCATTTCCCCCCCTCCTTCAGCTGCTGACTTTGGAAACTGCAAATCCTGCGCATGTATACTCAACCAGATTATGTTCTCTCTCATTTAATTTGCCAACTTTCTTTGTTTATGACTTGGTTTCTACTGTAATCTTCATCGCCCTGTCAAATCCGCTTGTCAACAAACTACTCGTAGGTAGGTTCACAGCAAACAAATTCAAGTATGCAAACAAGCAAATCTAATTCCTTTTCCTGACAGCCCTTCTAACAGAGAGAAAAATGTAGGGGTTAATATGATCCTGCAGGGTCTGTTGTAATATCCCTTTGCCACGTTTAAGAGCAGTTGAAAATATTAAGTATTAAGAGATTATTTGAGCTGTCCAAATGTTGATGTACTGTATATATGGCACAAACTGAAGAGACTTGTTGCTACCACAATTTATAATCAAGGTCGTGCTGTCAGTAGGCTCCTTACCAATGCTGTAGTCGATTTATTTTTTATGATTAAACTCAAAAGTCATAAAAACCACAAAAAAGCGGTTGCGGATGAACATTTGTAAAATGTTGGTATCTGCATCAAAAGATACAGATCTGGTACACACAAACATCTCGGTGGTGATGGGAGACAATTTCTATCTCACTATGTCAATAGGTGATCTGCAAACTTAAATATATAAAAATGCTTGGTCAATATACAAATGCATTCTTTCTATAATTTGCAAGTTATAGGAGTGGGGACCTCCTATAAGAGTTAAGGTACCCCCTATACAACAAAAGTTTGTTCCGTGGGTCATATCTTATTATATTAATCTATAGTTAATCAATGAACCTACCTGCTTCTATTATTTTTAGTCACTGTGTGATATAAAAACACAATCTATGTATCCATCTAAATCAGCTATTAGCTGTTAAATGAGTGTCTCCCTGCCTTGTGAAGTGACACAGTCACACTACAGATAAGGTCCTCTGCTGGAGACTTGTGAGCAGAAACGTTATCAAACAACAAGAAACCTCAAAGCAGAGCTGGAACATTCTATATTAGACTTCAGAGGGTGACCTTATTTTTATCCCATTTTTTCTTATCCTTGCTCCTTTTTCCACTTCTAGCTCCACCCATTAGGAGAGGCTAGAAAAAGGGCCTAGGGAAAGAAGTGAAGACGGGGAAATCGAGAAAATGTGAATTAGGCAAATGGAATGTCCTTGCTCCTTCAAACATCAGTTCAAAGCCACGTCAGTTACAGAAATAATACTTCCGCAAAAGATGCTCTCATGTCTCTCAAAGGCAAGATTATGAGTTCCTAACTAACACTTCTAGCTCCTAGATGGAACATTTAACAGGTTGGAATATCCTTAAAGATGGTAGACCTCAATCAATTTCCAGGTCAGGGGCAAGGAAAATAAAAAAAAGAGAGAGAAAGATATATCAACATTTCAGATTAGCTTTGACAAATATGACATCTTGTGCTTTAGCACAACACATTCTATTTGTTTGAAAAGATTAAACTAACATTTGGTGAAAACTGTTTTGAAGATGGGGGTGGGGAGACAATATATACATTAGTCCTAATGCTTTGCTACAACTAAGCCCACACTTGCCTCACTTCAAATATTATCTGTCTGCTTTCCCTCAACATTACCTGATTTATTTCTCATCTTGACAAGGAGTGCTGAGTATATTTTAGTCTTCAAGCCATTCAGGTAGGATATAGCTTACCCATACTGTATATTGCCTTGCATTTATCAACATTATTGATCTTGAGAACTTCTCAATTTGCAGTTTAATTAACTTATCAGAAAATCTTACCTTCTCCCTAAAAATCTTTGCCCAGAGTTATTATGATGATGATTTTAAATGAGCTTTACACTGACAGATGTCCTCCCACGATGGATCTTTTGTTGTAGAAAAGTGACGCTCGGTTGGCTATTTAAATTCTGTAGTAAAAATAGGACCCTCAATTTCTAAAGAACCCGTACCTATATAATTGCTGATGGCAGTTGATTTCTAGTGCATGTAATGTGTCAATTTTATGAAGTGCATGGATGAATCTTAATTTCAGCCTTTTTGATTTGATTGTTCTTTGTCCACAGATGCTAACATGGATATAAACCTAGTTTAAAGGGACAGTGTCATTAATGGATTTGTTTTCCTGAGCCACACTGTCATATGTCCCTGCTACACTCCCGTATTCCTCCATTTTGTTTACCATCTCATTTGGCTCCGACTGTGAGCATCAAAAAACTGTTGCCACTGCATGCCTCTGTAACTTTGTCTGGTTATTACAGACCGTACAGTACAGTATACAAGCAATGCAGTCATTCACTTAAAATACTGATATTATCAATACAGTAAGTTAATTGCTGGGGGTTATAGTGTAGTTCACAACAGCTTTTGATCACGTCAAACATTTGATAACGTTTCTTTATGAATAAGAATACATTGGAAGCATGAACCTACACCACCAGGCTAATATTCAAAGAATGGCATGAGTGTGATAACTCCTATCCACCTGTCAGTGTGTCAGGTCATAATGCTGATTTATTTTTGCTTTGTGTTTGTTTTATGGATTTAGCAGCAGAGAATATACAGATCATTTCTTCCGGTTCATACTCTCAATGTCCCAAAACAAAATAAAAATGACTACATGGGGACTTTAAAATATGAACAAACGGATGATTCAAATTGGAACAGCACTACAGATCTTTTTCCATCCCCTCAGGACAAATAAGGCAGACAGCATTGCTTGATTTAACATGATGTTATTTGCCTTTATCTCTTGCATTGTTCGGGTTTAAATGGACTTTTTAACGACCTTGATTAGTTTCCAAAGCAATAATGAGCATAATGTGATGCAAGAAACCAAGAATGAAAGGCAGTGATTCGGCGGATGGTTTCATTTATAAGTCGGAAAGAATCCAGTGTTTTTGATAGCTCTCTGGCACAGGTAAATCAGGTTCAGTCGTAGAATATGAGCATAAAATTTTATCACATATTTCATCCAAGTGAAACAAGATATTCCTTTAAAGATGCCCAGAAAAATTTGCATATAATCTGTAGTTGATCTGAAGATGAATCAATTATGCTGATAATTGATAACGTCTAGCACTCGACTTGAAATCAAGAACAGTGTCTTTGAGAGCACATTTACTGTATTTTCTGAAATTATATTTTTTCAATTTAGTCGTTTAGCAGATGCTGTCAGCTAAAGACACTTATGAAAGTGAATTTAAAATAGTAAGCAAACACTACTATAGCTAGAGATAGGCCATCCATTATCTTAATTCCATCCATTATCTTTACCCGGGTATCCTGAACAGGGTCGCAGGGGGGCTGGAGCCTATCCCAGCATACATTGGGAAAAAGGCAGGAATACACCCTGCACAGGTCGCAGGTCCATCACAGGGCACACACACCATTCACTCGTACACTCATCCCCACGGGCAATTTAGACTCATCAGCCTAACCTGCATGTCTTTGGACTGTGGGAGGAAACTGGAGGACCCGGAGGAAACCCACGCGAACATGCAAACTCCACACAGAGAGGCCCCACTGCACCATCCGTGCTGCCCCTAGGCAAAATTACAATTACAAATTACAGTTTACTGTATGTGCCACCATCAATGTGCATGCCTCAATACCTGTGAGATGAAAGTGGCTAAGATTTAGTTTTTTGTTTTGATTTAATAGAAAAATTGTAAGACCAGCAGTGGTAACTCATCCCTCAGCTTAATATGAATTGCCAAATAGTCCATGTATTTTGTTATATTTTAATGGCATTGGAAGTGGGTACACAAATTTACAGCAATTATATGCATGTCATTTGGAAGAGGAAAGCAGCATCACCTGAACAGCAAAGAAAAGCCTACAATGCACTTTACCAGCAGTAGTTCATTAACTGGCCATCCACTATAGCTACTGTACAGTATATAAACTTACATGGTGTATATGGTGTACTCAGTGGGACTACAACAAAAACATTACACTTCAGGGCTCTATTCATTAATACTTCTGTCACATTACATACCATTACATACCATTCTTACCACGGAACAGTAAAGTAACGGTCACACACTGTGTGAGCTGCATCATGTCATTTCAATTCCTGCATATTCATTACAATAAATGTACTTGCAACTCTCTGTAGCACCTGTGAAATCGGTATGTTTTTTATTTTAGTGCCTCATTGTCTCTCCAGTCCATGCATGCTCGGTAAGTGTCATACGAGCAGGAGACCCTGTGAGCCTCATTTTCAGTAGGAAGAGACTAATTGGCTTTAGCTTTAAATCTCATTGACAGGCTCTTAAAAAAACTTTTAGTCAATTATAATTCAGTGCAGGGTAGGCCTGCAGAGATTTATTTATTTAGTTCCTTTTAAAAGAACCTGACCATATTTCAGTTTTTGTTGATGAATCTGTCTCAGTGCATTTTCGTAGCTATTTCATATTTTCTTTGAATGATTGGAATGATGACACACTGCAAGAAATTCTGCTGATAAAGAGTATTATTTGTAACAATCCACAGAAAAGGGGAAATATTTATCTTCCCACTTGCCACTGTAAAAATGAAAAATGTAGAATACTGTTATTGAAATTCCTTTTTTCCCAGTTTTCTGTTGAGAACCACTTGTCTCAAGTGGAAAAGGCTGACATGAATTACATGTCTATTCCATTCCATTCCACACGTCTAACATGCTCTGTAGCTTATTACAGTATTCTCTCAGTTATATTATGTACAGTATAAAGACCTTGTGGATCATGAAAAAGTTAATTGCTCACAAAAGCAGGATGTAATTAGAAAAGAAATCCATGCCATGTCTCTGGGTGGTACTCAAGACAACATTTAGTTTTGAAGATGGTGCAGTGCTCAACAAAATTCTTTACATGTGAGCTAAAATGATTACACTGAACATCAGATCACATGATAACTGTCACTTAAATCAATGTCGATAAAGTTCAAATGTTTTTGTGAAAGAATACGTTCAGAGAATATCAAGAATTGGCTGTTAAATATAAACATTCCATATTTGTCCACCACAAAATGATGTTACAAAAAGAAGAAAAAAGCTTTATTTCCATTGTTCTGTTCAGCTCTTTCCTAACTGCTTTCATCCCTGTAAGTGGTGAATTAACTCTGATTGCACGAGCAGGGTCTTTGAGAAGAATGAACTTGAGTGGTACTTCTCCACTGGGCCAGCATACAGCATGCTTAGTGTTGAGAGTAAAATGGGTAGGGAGGCGCTCACTGCCCAGATAGAAGCTGTCAAGGCTACCTATAATAGTGAGAAAACTAATAAAATATTTTTTAAGAAAAATTATAGTAAGGGTGGCCTGGGGCAGTGGGTGTTGAGGGAACAGGAGAGGATGTGTAGAAGTAATAGTCTGAAATGTCTGGTGAAATACATTTTCGGAACTTGAGGCTGTTATGAATAGTGGGGGCTATGACTTGGAATTACAGAGACATGGCTTCTAAAAGAGCATTGGGATGAATATAATATAGGGGGGTACAAATTAATTAGGAAGGATAGATCCAGTCATTAGTAAGTAAGAGATGCAGGGGTGTAGCTCTCTATGTAAAAAAAATCTTAATGTGCAGGAAGCTCCAGAAATTGACCAACTGATGCCTAGAAAGGATATTTGGATTAAGCTATAGGGAAACACAAGAAGAGCCTTAACATAGGAGGCTGTTTGTTACTGAACGCCAGCTTCAGACTGTCGTGTTAATACAATGCTCTTTGGAAATATAAGATTACTAATATGGGTGACTTCAATTACCCTGCTATTAATTGGGAATCAGTGACATTGGGTGGCCTATAGCATAGTGGTTAAGGTACATGACTGGGACCCGTAAGGTCGGTGGTTCAAATCCCGGTGTAGCCACGATAAGATCCGCACAGCCGTTGGGCCCTTAACCCTGCATTGCTCCAGGGGAGGATTGTCTCCTTAGTCTAATCAACTGTAGGTCGCTCTAGATAAGAGCGTCTGCCAAATGCCATTAATGTAACATGACAAGGAAAAAGTGGAGAATTTTGTGTAATAAATGACAATTTTTTTGCCACAGTATGCCAGTCAGCCTACAAGCAGGTTGATGGATCTGGTAATGTAATGATCCTGACAAAATTTGCAGCATAGAGGTAATGGAGCCACTTTGGACAAGTAATCATTCAACATGATTTATTTTGGCAAATTGAGGACCTCCTCTAATGCAGAATGTTTCATTTTAGGCACGGAAACTTTAACAAGATGATAACAGATTTAAGTCATAGAGACTTGGTGCAACGTATTGCTTGCAAGACTGTGAATGAAAAGTGGGACAGGTTCAAAAGGGTTGTTCTTGACGCCAAATGTACATTTATTCCAAAGGTATGGAAAAGTACATTAAAAAAGCAGTCTCCTCAGTGGATGAAGAAAACTAGATGGGAGTGTATGTAAAAATGACAGTACTGAGAGTAATAAGGCTGAATATTGTAATATGCCTGCTAAGGTTAAAAAAGTAATAATGGTAGCTAAAAGAAAGGCAAATTGCCCAAGATGCTAAAAGTACTCCTAAATTTTTTATTCAATACTGCAGTAGGAAATGTTAAAAAGGAGGTTATGTGCATTAAGAATAAAGATGGAGCATTGCTTTATAAGAATAAGGGTATTGCTGATGCCTTAATTAGTAGCATTGATGAGAGTTTTACCAGAGAGGAGGTTACTAATTGGCCAGAAGGCATGGTCTGTACTCAGAGTGTCTGAGCAGATATTAACATAGTACATAGGCAAATACTAAATAAATTATATAAACTAAAGACAAATAAGGCATATACCCATATATCCATATACCAAGACCATTGACGAGTATTTTTAGATTGTTAGAAACTGGAGAAATGCCTAATGACAAGATAATATAATACCAATATATTAAAAACGATCCAGGAAACTACAATCATATCAGTTTAACTTGCATCACATGTAAAATACTGGAATCTATCATTGTCAGAGACAAGTTAGAATTTTTTAAAAATAACAACATCCTAATGAATGGCCAGCATGGAAGGTCATGCCTGACAAACCTTTTGCCATTCTTTGAGGAAGCTACCGAGTGTTTTAATTGTTGCAGGGCTTACAATGTTAGATTTCCAAAAAGCTTCTTGTTATCAAACTTTGAAACTTGTTATCAAAATGAAGACGGTCAGAATTACACAAGATATTTCAGAGTAGGTTTGGAACCGGTAACGGGATAGAACACAAAGAGTGCTAGGAGGGAACTTACCTGAGCATGGTGAAGTCCCCCAGGGATCATGTTGCGACCGTTGCTCTTCCTCATTTACATAAATTACCTTTACAGAGACATTGAAAGTACATTAGATACATTCGCAGGTCATACAAAACCGTGAGGTTAAACTAACAGTTTGGAATCTACTTAAGTAATCCAAGAAGTTTTAAACAGAATCCAGAAGTCGGCAGAAATCTGGCAAATAAAGTTCAAGACAACTAAATGTGGGAAATAAAAACACATGGCAGGATTACTTTACGGCTTGTACAAAATTAGAATGTGCTTAATTTAGAATTAGCTCATCAAAACCTTTCAGGTTATAGTCATAAGTGAGCTACATGAGAGTAGCTTACTTGAGTTCTGTTAGCAGAAGAAGGAGGCATTCTGTAAATGGAAATGATCAAAGGATAAATTCAGCACAAACATTAGGAAGTATTTTTTCACTCAGAGAGTGGTCACTATGCGGAGTAGCTTGTCAGGTCGTGGAGTAGAAGAAGAAACAAGACCAGGCTTGATATAGTGTTAAATACAAACTAATTATACCTTTTACATTATTATTATTATTGGCATTTGGCAGATGCTCTTATCCAGAGCGACGTACAACAAAGTGCATACCCATAACCAGGGATAAGTTCGCTGAAAGACCCTAGAGGGAAGTACAATTTCAACTGCTACCTGTACAACAAAGATAAGGACGAGGGCCTTTTTTTTTTTTTTTTTTTTTGAGAACAAAGAAACAAAGAAACAGAGCAAAAGTGACCAAAGTTAACTATCCAAACACTGCTTACCTAGCCAACTAAAAATACCGATACACAAAGCAAGTCACAGAGACAACAATTAAGGTTCACAGGGAGGTAGGGAGGGATGGGGAGAGGTGCTGCTTGAAGAGGTGTGTCTTCAGTTTGCGCTTGAAGGTGGGGAAAGATTCTACAGTTCTGACCTCAACGAGGAGTTCGTTCCACCACCGTGGAGCCAGAACAGACAGTAGTCGTGAGCGTGAGGTGGAGGTTCGGAGAGGGGGAGGTGCCAAGCGGCCTGTGGAGGCTGAACGAAGAGGTCTGGCAGGGGTGTAGGGTCTGATGATTTTTTGTAGATAAGCTGGGGAAGACCCTTTAACTGCTTGGAAGGCTAGCACCAATGTTTTGAATTTGATGCGAGCCATGACAGGCAGCCAGTGGAGGGAAGTAAGCAGGGGGGTGACGTGTTAGTATTTGGGAAGGTTGAAGACCAGACAAGCTGCTGCATTCTGGATGAGTTGGAGGGGCCTGATGGCGGACGCTGGGAGGCTAGCCAAGAGGGAATTGCAGTAGTCCAGGTGGGACAGAACCATAGCTTGGACCAGGAGCTGGGTCGAGTAGGGGGTGAGAAAGGGGCGGATTCTCCGTATGTTGTATAGGAAGAACCTGCAAGACCGGGTCACCGCCGGGACAGTCTGCTGTCCATCACCACGCCGAGGTTCCTTGCACTGGGTGACGGCGTGAGTGTGGTATCCCCGAGGGAAATGGAGAGATCCAGATGGGGAGAGGTTTTAGCAGGGATGAATATCATTTCAGTCTTGCCTGGGTTGAGCTTTAGATGGTGGTTGTCCATCCAGCTCTGGATGTCCCTCAGGCAAGCAGAGATACGGGCTGAAACCTGCGTATCAGACGGCGGGAACAAGACGAAGAGTTGGGTATCGTCCGCGTAGCAGTGGTAGGATAGCCCATGTGCAGTGATCACAGGGCCAAGGGAGCGAGTGTAAAGAGAAAAAAGAAGCGGGCCTAGGACTGAGCCCTGGGGAACTCCTGTGGCGAGGGGCCAAGGTGTCGATACCGAACCAGCCCAGGCAACCTGGAAGGAGCGACCAGAGAGGTAGGACTCAATCCAGTCCAGGGCTGTGCCACAGATGCCCGTTGCTGACAGGGCAGACAGGAGGATGGAGTGATACACAGTGTCGAAGGCAGCAGAGAGATCTAGAAGAATGAGGACAGAGGAGAGGGAGACTGCTTGTGCGGCATGGAGTGACTCACTGACAGAGAGGAGCGCAGTCTTTGTCGAGTGGCCCGATCTGAAGCCAGACTGATGGGGGTCTAGCAGGTTGTTGTTAGAAAAGAAAGAAGAAAGTTGAGTAGAAGCGGCTCGTTCTATAGTTTTAGAAAGGAAACGAAGAAGAGATACCGGGCGGTAGTTCTGGATGATGGAGGGATAAACGCCTATTTAAATGGCCTACAATTGCTCACAAGCAATATCAAATCAAAGCTAATCTACTGATAAATTCCACAGCTATTTAAGCTATTTAAGACAAATGTTCAATCACTCTACAGGTATGCAACCAGTAGAAGTGATTAACAGGTAATAGACAAACAAACTGGCTCAAGCCCTAACCCTTGCTGTTCAAATGAGCAATTTAAAAATCAACGTTACCGCGTCTAGAGGAAAGTCCGCAGCGACACTAAACACCTGGTCAGAATGATGCACCTTGATGGTGTTATGTTATATTCAGTATCAAAGCAATTACAGATCAAACTAGCATTTTATTATACTAGCTTGTTTAATATAGTTTATATTAGGGGTGAGAGAGTACGGCATTATCTGTATCTGGATCTGTTCAACCAACTAAATTATCTGTATCTGTACCCATACCCATGTATCTGTAACCCATTTAAACAGTCCAAACATTTTGTGAGAGAACTTCAGAACCGTACTACATTGCAATTTGCAGTGAAGTAGATTGTATAACCAGGACTTCCACCTTTACATAGAATCATCTGTCACTTCTGTCATCCAATTGGGGACTTTGTCACTAGCAGTAGAGTGGTCTCTGAAGCATATGGTCACACTAGTGTTACAGCACTAGATTGGTCCCAGAAGTCTACAGGTCTCAACAGAGGGATTAGAACACAAGATTAGAATGTATATTTATGAATGACGTAACAATTAAACCTTGTTCTTTCTAACACCCTCGCCAGACCAGTGTCAGCCTGCATAGTGTAAAAAAAAAAAAAACGCCTGAACACTGAAGTCAATAATCGTAATGGGTACGCATCCGATGACTTGGATCACCCCTAGTTTATATATACACTGTATCGGGGTGAAATTGTGGTGCTTAAAGGCAAACTATGAAGGATTTCTTCCTTGCTTCAATCCTGTATTTACAATAAAAAAACCCTCACCAGCCCCATTCTCAATCCTGCCTACACCCAAAAGATGTTGTTAGCTCTGTAACACATTATTGGAGAATACTGCAATCACATCTCTGTAAAAAACACAAAAAAATACAGCGAATTCATACCAGTCAAGCAGTTGCAAGTATGCCAAAAACGTCAACTGACATTACGATTGCAAAAACGACCACTTCGCTGTCATGTGCAGCTACGGGGTCGCTAGCTTTAGGTTTGTGGGGATGGAACAGACCTACATTAGCCACTGTTAGCACAGCACCCATGTGTTTCTGTCTGCTCTAGCCTGCTGCATGGCACAATTTAGTAACATAAGCAGGCTTACTCACAAACACATGAAATCATTGTCCTTTTTTTGCAACTTTACATAGTCTGGCTTTGTGTCTATTGCAACAAATGCCTGTACCACCACATAGCTAACGTAGCTGGCTACATTGGTGGCCACCTTTCCCATTCAGTAGCTCACAGTAGTAGCCTAGACAACCTCCAGGCAGCTAACCCCCATGGCAACAAAAGTAGCATAAACAAAACCTCACACATTTACCAAATATATGAATTTAGTGAAAAAGTGACTACCATGGATATTGGTCTGTAGTAGTCAAACTGCATTCGTAATCGGCAAAATACATGACGTATATGGAATAGTAGAACATTAAGACTCCTATTACCTCGCTAGCTAAGCATAGCTAGCTCACATGAGCAGTGAGAAGTGGATTGGGATCTTTCCTCCAGTCTTATATTGTTATTAAAATATGAGACACAAAGCAAAATCTCAGGCCACAATGGCCAGCCAGCTAACATTACCAAACAATACTGAGTTAGCCACCAAGACAACCCTTACTTTCACTATCTCAGCCGCAGCTGTACAGCAAATCCATCCAAGTTTCCTCTTGCACATCTCCTCCTTCTATTGACCATGTGCTTTTCAGATACGGTACACAGTCACACTCAGAAAGGTCCCCAGCAAAGGAATTTAATCTGCATTCAGTTTTCAGTTTTCTAACTGCCCTACTAGAGTCATGTAGGTAGACAATGCATGTCATTGACAAATCAGAGATTTGAAACTGTAAAGAAAGTCATAGAGGCTGACAATATTGGAAATAATTGAAACTGAGATTACAATTTTCCAAGGACAGTAAAAAAAATGTTTTGAGAACAGAGAGCACATTCAGTAGCATTACTTTAGGTCTGAGAATACCCAAGAGGGAAAGAGCAGCTGACCTGTGCCATTTCAGCCTCATGAGCTACGTTTCATGACTCAGGGCATGCGCAAAAGCAAGAGCAGCTGGGGAGGAGGTGTGTCAGGGGTGAGCCATGTCACTGTGAGAGTGAAGAGCTCCAGTGACAAGTAGCAGGTTTGGCAGAGAGGAAACCACCATATTTTTGAAGTTAAATGACCGGCATGTTAGAAGTCGTCCGTGTTACAAGACAGTTTTTACTCCTTGAATTCTATAGCAGTGACCCTCAAAATAGACTTTACATTTTGGTAAACAAATTGTATTCTTTCCAAAGGAAGAATACACAAACTCAGTCCCAGTACCACAAACCACATGTCTCACTTTGATACTGATACAGCCACTGATATTTTTTTATGTCTAGTATTAGAGTATTGAAGGCTTAGGCCTTGGCATGATTGGTTTCAATAGTTATTCAGTCATTGAATAGAATTTTTATTGAATTCAAAATATTATTGTGTGGATTCACTTTACCAGTGTAAGATCATAATTTCCTAATAGATCCATATGATTTTAATGTTTGTTGATTTGCATTTTGAGTTTCATATTCATATTGAGTCATATTTATGTCTATTTATACAGTATTCAGGAACATTATGCAAGGTACAGTATGACTCAAAGTATTACTCAAGGTATCACTTGTATTGTCTAAAAAAACTGTAATGAAGTATGTAGGAAATCGTGCTATTGATGAACCATGAATGGTAACTATGCCAATAATGAACAAAGAAGATCTCTCATTCTATGGTTTTTGGATCCATTTTCATTTCAGCTATAATTTCTACATGAAAGCTGCTGCTGTGGCAGCCTTTATTTTGCTTGTCTTCTGTGGTGTCTGTGTCCCCTTTCTTATAGTCACTCATCTAAAGTGTAAACTAGTTCTTGTTCTAGTTCTTTTATGAGGATCTTTTTTAATCTACGGACACTTTGTAAAAATAGGTCTAAAGGTAGGGAAGATAAATGAGAAAACATCTGCTATTTTCAGGGTCAGCTTTGACAAACGAGGGAGTGGAGCTAGGAAGCTGGGGCGGGCTTCACAGTTAGGTCAGTGCTCTCAAGGGGCTAAAGGAAAGTTATTGTTGTTGCTGTCCTCTCTAAAACTGAACATACCAGTCTAAAATAGGGACATTTCACACAGATGGGGAAAAAAAGTTACTGAGACCCAAAAAACTATTTCCAAAGTAAAAAGCCACGGAACAAAGTCCTGCATTCCATAAATCGTGAACAATTCCAAGCGTCACATATTTTGCTGAGTAGATTATTTATCAGTTTTTATTCTGTGCCTGTTTTGGTGTTTCTTAGACACCTGTTTTACAAATTGACATTCACTCCTTGGTGTAAAATCAAATGGAACAAAACTGAGGACATTGATGTCCGGGTAATAAGGGCTCCTCGGTAGACCTCATGAGGCCAGTGTAGTTCATTTAGCCTGATGCTGCTGTTGAGGCTTGGGGACATTATGGAAGGTGGAATCACTTTGTGGAGAAATGGTGGGGGGTTGGGGAGGGTTGTTTGCAGGGCAGAATTGCTGCATTGCATGATCTGAGTAAATAAAATCTATGAGAACTGAAGTGAGAATATATTAAATCATATAATTGACAATGTTAAACAGAGGGTCACCCCCTCATACATTTCTGTAATCAACTGCATTTTTGAGGTAATGCGGTGAGTGGGATTAACTGAGCTACATTGTTGTAATTTCCATTAATCTTTGACGTTGTATTGCTTCTGCTGAGTTTGTTGATTGTAAGTCATTTAAAAACCCACCAATATATGCAGCAGTCCCCCATCTGCATAATCGTATTTTAGAGGAAAATACAAAACATGTTGACAATGTCTTTATCTCAATAATTCTAATAATAAAATGCTGGAGCAGAAATGGTTTGCATAATACTATGACATAAAGGTGGATCTGGTTGTTCAGTTGGCCATGAGCTTCCATCCATCTATACCTGAGCTGTGTTAACTCTGAGTTGTCCATAGCTATTCTTTGCTGAAGTCTGCTGCCTTTGTACTTCCCTTCAAGCAAATTAATAACTTCCTTGGGGACCCCAACTAACTTTCTAACAGGGACTAAAGCCATTCTATTCTCACATCCGGACTTTAATTTGGAAATTTTGACTGATGATACAGAATATTGGACCTTAGTGATCATACTATGAAGTCATCAAAATGGAGATTGCTGTAAAATATCAGTGTCTCGGTTAAAATTACATAGCATTTTTTTCATTTGCACACTGTAAGTACTATACGATGCTTCTCTTTATCTTCTTTATGATGTTCTGTTTTGATCAAATAACGAGGTAACATGAGACTGCGAAAAAGCGTAATAATTTTTTCAATCTATTCATTGCAGTGCATTTGAATAAGAACTAATATATAAGCAAGCTGACAGCTGAAATGGGAATGTTTGGACCCAACGTGTGATACTGAATTGGCATGTAATTAGGGTAGTTATCATGGGCGCATCTAGGGAAAGACCGGTGTTCTGCCGTTTCCATTCTTCCAGCATCTAGCAGTAGTAATTCATTAATTCCCATTCATTACCCCCGACAAACTTAATAATTATCCTGGAATTGCCATCTCTAAATGGCCGGTGCTCGCCTCGACTAAACAGAGATTTGAAGGAATTCTTCGAATGACTGTTTCCTCTTTTCTTTGTACTTCCAACAAGTAAGCATAACATGCTGGACTGTCTTCGGCCTGCCACATTCACACAATCCATCGGGGTGCTTTCCAACTGTTTCTAGGCAACTGCCAAGCCCACAGCAGCCAAACTGCAGATGGTTCAGTTTGACCGCATCCCTTCTGTCACCTCCTCTAAATGTGCTTTCCCTTTCTACTGACTGTCGGATAGAATGGCAAAGCCTCCCTCTTTTCTCTTTGTTCCGTTCCACTTGCCACTCCTTATCAAGCCTCTCCTTGATCTCACTCTACCATTCAGAAGTAACTAATAAAACCTTAATGTCTATACTTTCTTTCTGAAGTGCCATTTTTGCTATTTGGCCTACTGTTTCATTTCCCTCAATCCCTGAATGCTCCAGGGGCCACACAAGATCAGGCCTAGTCTGCTGCTTGTCATTTAAAAAATAATGGCTGATGATTTGCTTATTTTTCGTGTTGGAATCCTAGTTACTCAAAAAACAGCAAAATAAGAGACACAGTGGTTGGTAGGAGAGTGGGCGTCTCATAGTTTTCAATAGTAACTAAGATGGAAGCAAGACTGTTTGAAAACATGCAGAAATAATGAGAAAACAAATAATGAGCAAACACACACTCACAAAAGTTTATTTCAATTTGTCCAGAAAAGGAGTAACTTAGAGAGGGCATACATCAGCAGTTGCAAGGAAAACGTTCATCAGTCTATAGAAAACCTTTCTTCAGTCTAAGGAATGTAGTTGAGTAAAGAATGTAGTATGTAGTTAAATGAAAGAAGATATGATAGCATTATCTTAACTGTACATCTCTTACCTGCCTGAATTCATGTAACCTACATTTAATTACATTTGATAATGAGCCTACATAAGAGACGTTGTAAAAGACAGTACTTGCTTTCAGAAATGAATGAAATGGGTTGTTGTTTGGTAACACATTGTTATATCATACACATGGCATAACTGCTGTTGCAAGATGGCATAATAGATGATGTCAGATTGTGTCAAATTACATAAGACTGTCATATGTTCATTGGTAAATGTTATGAAATCTGCCATAATATTTACTGATAAAAGTATGATAGTTTTATATAATTTGACATCAACTGACATCATCTGTTATGTCATCTTGTGACAACTGTTATGTCTTGTGTATGACAGTGTTATGTCAGCCTTATGGCAAGGGGTTCAAGTAAAGTGTTAACACATTTGGCTATTATCTGCTCAAGCAAGCATGTATTTTAAAAAGAACAACATGACTCTGTTTACTGAATAAGCTCATATATTCGTCCTAGACTGCACCAGAATCAGAAATTGATTGAGGCAGGCCATGTAAAAATGGGCAGTGACAGCTACACATGCTAACAAAGCACAACAGAGACTGAAGGATGTTTTCCATACACTGATGGGTGTTTTCCTTTGACTGACATAGGTTTCTGAATTTATTAATGAATGTTTTCCTTAAACTGAAGGAGATTTTCCATGGCTGACATTTTCCCCGAGCTAAAGGTTTTCCATAGAATTACAGAAATTTTAGGAAGTTTTCCCGAAATGTCATTTCAGGGCCACCGCATAGCTGTAGCCTGACACACAGTGATCGAGGGGGAGGTGGATTACCAGTTTTTTTTATCAATGGGATGAGACTCATTCTGATTCACCTTGTTGCATCAGTGGTTATAACAAACCTATAAGGAACCTAAGTACTAATACGCTGTTAAATTCTGCTCAGTTCTAGTCAAAATGTAACTCTGAAGTTCTGATCTTTACTGCATTTTCTTCCCAGCAGATTATTTTTATGTGAAAATTGTATCCTTGTGAAGGCATTAATAATTCATATAATTAATTCTGCTGAGTCTGTCAGCTGAAAAATCTTAGAGGCAATTGTCAGTCTGCTAAATCTCTAGCATTTTTTTCAATTGTGTTCTCTAATTAGAACAGTGAAGTGCAGGGTCTAATTTAAGTGGATGTATTTAAAAAAGCAATACCACTATTTTGCATAATTCTACATAATCCTCCAACAGAGTCAGTATGATAATATGTGTTTGTATGTTTTACATTTTTAATGTTCCAGAATCTTTCAAATCTTTTTTCCAGATGAAGTAGCATTATTTCTGAGCTCAGAGGAGCAACAACATATTTTCAGCAAATTCCCTTTCCTGTTACAAACATTTTAACACAGTCAAATGAAACAGTATAAAAAGCAATATGTTGGAGGCAGTTGATTCATTGCAGGCATTCATTGTACCACCAAGAGCAATGTGAACCCTATGGGGAGATATGCATTTTAAATAAAATAGTAACATGTTAAGTTTCTCTGAGATGTGCCCTCTTAGCTGCGAGTCACTCACCATACTCCCAATGCTGTGTGGGCAGACTGATGTATAAATAAAGCAGATGGTGAGCAATAATAGCAGTATGGCATTGCAGAGTTGACACTGAGAGAGCACTGAGTGGGATAAGAGGTGCAATATCGGAGCAAAAGTCATCCAGTGACTCACCACATCCACTCTATCTATGTTAACCCTTTGCATCTTCAGCGGGCAAAACATCACTTTCTAACTTCTCTGCATTACTAATTCTGGAGGCTGCATCATCTGGCATGATCCCTTTATGTCAAAGAGTCTGTCATGAACATTTGAATGTTATTTTCCAGACAAATAAATGTGATTGGTATGTACTATTATGTGCACCGATCCAGTCAGCAATTCATTAGGTATTTATTACTTATTTTTTTGATTTATTGGTGTTCTGCTGCTGTAGCCTATCCACTCAAGAGGTTTGATACATCATGTATTCAGAGATACTCTTGTGCATAACACTGTTGTAATGTGTGGTTACTTGCGTTACTGCCACCTTCCTGTCAGCTTCAACCAGTCTGGCCCTTCTCCCCCGGCCATGTCATTAACAAGATGTTTTTGTTTGCAGAACTGCTGCTCACTGGATGTGTTTTGGTTTTCACACCATTCTCTGCAAACTCTAGACACTGTTGTATGTGAAAATTCCAGGAGATCAGCAGTTTCTGAGATACTCTAACTACCCTGTCTGACACTAACAATTATTCCACAGTCAAAATCGCTGTGATCACATTTCTTCCCCATTCTGATATTTGGTCTGAATAACAGCTGAACCTCTTGACCACGTCTGCATGTTTTTTTGCATTTAGTTGCTGCCACATGATTGGCTGATTAAATATTTGCATTAACAAGCTGATGTACAGGTCTACCAAATAAAGTGCTCAGTGAGTGTATATTCTCATCACCAAAAGAGTAAGCGGCTTGTCGATAAAGTTACATTGCCTGATTGATCTCAATGTTCACAAAATTGAAGTTCCTGTTGTTGCGGTTTGGTATTTATGTATTGTGATGTGGGAGGAGAGAGAAACAAGTTAAGCGGATTTTCAGTTGATCAAGCATGCTATAAAAGACGTTGGATGACCACAATGACCTTTTCAGGAATCTTACAGCAATTATGTTAGTTGGGGTTTTGAGTTTTATGTCTGTCTTCGGTCATTTTTGTGTTTGAGTTACTACTGCTCTTTTGCTCTTTGACTCTCCTAGGAACAACAACAAGCCAGCCTTGGAAATGTACATCGATTACAGTGTAGATTTGTTCACTGTTTACCCAAATGGCTTTGCTCTTTTTCTCCCATACATTTCAGTACACCAATTATGTGCATCTGTTTGCTGTGAAGATTAATAACCTCTGGAGCACAGCCTCCCTGGATTTCTCCTGCGCTTCTCCCATAAGCCACATATTGAACCTTGGATCAATGGTTCATCCTTTAAATGATAAACAAACTGCAGGCAGGTTGCAATTGTTTTCTGTGTGGCACAGTTCACTGTTAATAAATATAATTAAACCTTACACAATTCTTTAGGGTTACAGCCATCTGAATTCCTTGTTGCTATATGTTCAATGTCAAATTCTAATAGCAGAGTTTTGCCCTTTCCAGGGTCAACCATTATTTATTGATAATACTGACTTTGAAGGGCAGGTAGATGACTTTGGGGAAATTAAGAACCATGCCAATTTTTGTTGTAAGTGAAAAACACAATTATTGTTTAATAAAAACACCTAAATCAATATTAATATGCTCAGAGGCAGCCGGCTTTCCATCACAGCACAGACATTACAACATTGTGCTCACTACATCAAGCAGATGTTTCCAAGAGGCTGGATGCACTTCGTAAACTATTTATATTGTAGCTTTTAGATACAGATTTTCTTTCTCAACTTGTGCTTTATAAAGCCTGTTCTTCTGAGGGTGAACTGGGATCACAAAGAGTTCTGTGACTCGTCATTGAAAACCATGGTCTCAAGCATACTGGTAGGATAATGGAAGGCCTTTCTTTAGCTCTGCTGACAATAGCACAGGCACCATTTATTTCACTGAAGAGTTTTTCCTCATGTCATTATTATTCTCCTTGCCTCCCCACCCCCATAATGCAACTGTTTTATCTTGGGGCAAAATGCCATTAGAGGACGCAGGAACCGTGTCGGCTGTGTCTGCGGCTGTCTCAAGGAAAGGGCAATGATAAAAATGACGTTTTGCAACTGGTCAGTCTTTTTACAGCTGTGTGCACACACAACAAACTCTTGTCTGGCAAAATAACTGTACACTCTTGACTCTTAAGAAAGATCCTGGTTAAAAAGACATCATTTTTTTGTACCGAGGATTTGACAGCCAAGAGTTGGATGAAGAATATTTTCTTCTGAAGAAGAAAAAAAGCTTATCAAAAATATCAATACATTTAAATTGTTCTGTGCCATTTTATAAATATAAAATTCAGTTATAATTGACTGGGATCAGAATTAATGAGACAGTTTCTCCATTTGGATAAAATCACTTTCACAGTACCAGCTGTGACACAGGAAACAAACAAAACCTCTCATGCATGGAAAGAGCAGGCTGATACATATGGACTCAGATACGCAGGCTGAGTAACTCACTTCTGGATAAAGCCATGAAATCAAAGTCCTCAGCGTACTCATTACTGTCTGCCAGGTATTACGTACAAAGCCTCTTGCCCTGCACTTATGTCTGCTCCATCCCTGAGCACAACTGCATGCACTGTCGAGCGCAGCCCATTGGAGGTTAATGGCAGGTCTGCTTGATCGGGGTTGACCTGGCAGCAGGGCCTCTGTCTTGGGGCCACAGAGGGTACTCTAGTATGAGCTCACAACTGACAGCTGCTGCTCTTTTGTCATCACAGTGTCATGACCAGAGCCTGTTCTCCCACACAGCCACTAAGCCACTCCCAAACAACCCGCCATCCAAACCCAATGCATGTACAGTGCAGTGCATACGTATTTGGATAGTGGTACAATTTCTGTTTGTGTGGCTCTGTACTCTAGCACCTGGATTTTAAATGAAACAATGAGTAATATGGTTAAAGTGCATACTGTCACCCCCCCTTTTTTTAGGGGACCAAAAGTAATTGGACAGTTGACTTCTCAGCTATTTCTGTTTAGTTAGGTAAATTCAATCACTTTGTTGGTGCGTGTATAAGAAAGCTTTTAGTATCTTGTTATGATTCGAGGCTTTTTGAACGCCTTTGAGGTCAAGGAAGCCATTATGAGACTGAGAAACAAGAGAAAAAAAGAGACATAGGCCAAACAGTTTGGAACATTATTAGAAAGAAAGAAAGAAAGCATTGGTGTATGTTTGGGATCATTGCCTTGTTGCAGGATGAAGCACTGTCCAATGGTTTTGGAAGCATTTGAGTGAACTTGAGCATATAAGATGCTTCTGTACACTTCAGAAGAAATTCTGATGCTGTTATCAACAGTTATATTACATTACACCCCTACCGTAATGCTTCACAGATGGGTGGAGGGGGGTCCTCATCTGTCAACAATACCCATTTCCAGAACTCTGCAGGCCTTTTTTGGTACTACTTAGCAAACTGTAACCTGGCCATTCTTTTTATGCATCTAGACAGTGTTTTTCATCTTGCAGTATAGCTTCTGTAGATATGTTTATAAGTCTTTTGCAGAGAGTAGTCATTAACACATCACGCATGCCTCCAGAAGTGTCTTTTTTAACTTTTTTTTCTTTATTATGACTAGTATTCTTCGGTCATCAAATGTAGAGGTCTTCCAGTTGTGATTGCTGAGCTCACCAATGCTCTCTTTCTTCCTAAGGATGTTCCAAACTTTTTCTTTTTTTGGTAAGACTATTATTTGGCCCATGTCTCAGCCTCATAATTGCTTGTTGTAGTGTAGTTCCTTTTTTCCAAACAATATCAATTCTTCTGTTGAAGTACTGTGCATTTAGTGTACACTCAGTGACCACTTTATTAGGTAGACCTGTACACCAGTTGTTAATGCAAATATTTAATCAGCCAATCATGTGGCAGCAATTAAATGGATAAAAGCAGGCAGATGTGGTCAAGAGGTTCAGCTGTTTTTAAGACGAAATGTCAGAATGGGGAAGACATGTGATCTAAGTGACTTTGACCATGGGATGATTGTTAGTGCCAGACAGGGTGGTTTGAGTATCTCAGAAACTGCTGATCTCCTGAGATTGCATCCACAGCATCTATCTGTCAGATGGCAATGGTACATATGAGCTTCCACCTTAAACTCCACTTTTCAGCAGACAACTTTCCTTATTTTAATATTCCAGGAATATGGTTTATAGGCACCTAGGGTGGATGTCTGTGGGCATCTACAATACAGAATAAACTGTACAGTATATGGAAGATGCACAGCAATTTCATTTTCATCGCCTCACAAAGGGGCAATCAGAGCTGCCAGGATGTGGAAAACCAAGTGAATTTGTTCATTTTTTTAGCTGTCTCATTGAATTTCTAGGCTGACCTCATGAGAAAAGTGTGACCAGGGTCTACTAAGAGGCCTTGCATTCCTGTGCCACTCTGGCATACATAAAAAATACATAAATAAATACATAAAGAAAAGAAAAGAAATATATAAATAAAAAATCTTCCAAATCTCTGAAGACTGATTTTTATTCTTCCCTAGGCCTGTATTCCCCAGAGAATAAATTATGTGTGTATTTGCACTATGTCTCACTACTTTAATTATGAAAATAAGAATAACTCTTTATATCTTTACATGGTAATCCACTTAGAAAATAAACATGCAATCAGTGAGGGGAAAAAGAGGCAAGTTATAGATAATCTGAATGCTCAATAAATTAGTCATTTTCATAATTAATAGTAATCCACAGGATGTTGCAGTGCACAGTACCGCAGTAATTGGAACTAGCGTTTAATCTTCTGGGAGTGTTTTCACATTAGCTTTCTGTGACTATCTTGGCTGCAAAGAGGACACTGCAGTTCTTAAATGTAGCAGTGTGAGTGAGGAATTGGCCTATGAATGGTCTAATCTCATGTGGACTTTTGGTGTGAATTAAAACCAAAATCTTCCCATTGTTTATGCACCTCTTGAAACAATGGTTGCTAATATTGAGGTTACTTGTATCTCCTATTTTCTGGATTAATGGCAACATAATGACAGAAAACCCCACACATTGCCATGGATTCACTGGGCACTTAAGTATTGTTTTCAGTAATGTAAATTGAGGTTTCTCAGCTACAAGAATGATTAAATAAGAAAGAACTGGGCCACATTCCCCAATGATTTTTCCAAGGCAGAGATCCCATGTTGCAAAGATTTTTTTAAATATGATTTTCTTTTTTGCCCTTTAAAAGTAATTACAAGTTTACAAAAATTGTATCATTTCATAATTAAAAAGTTCATCTTATTGTATCTTGAGGCTGCGTAACTAATGGATACCTCTGCACTTGAATTAAAGGCCCATAGCCTTTAGAAACCAGGAGTTGAAGTTGAAAAGTCTCTGAAGCATGTACAATATGTATTCTAAAAGAAGTTTTATCAGTTAGCTTCAATTAAAGCTTGGGCTTTAATTGTTGTTTTCAAGGGAAGTACCACAGGTGAATAGGGATTCATAGTTTAAACACCTTTTTCTCACTGGATGAGTCCCTTCTGCTTCAATGTGATGAATGACTCAATAGATGATCATTTCCAGGGGGTGAATTATTTTAAAACCCCTATATATGCTAAAAAGACAAAAAATTAAATTAACAGCTATTTTAGTTAAGAAACACAATATTACATATGTTAGATTTACACTCAGTGAGCAGTTTATTAGGTATTTATTAGACTTATTTAAATACCTGCTGCTGTAGCCTATGCACTTACAGGTTTGATGCATTTTGTGTTCAGAGATGCTCTTCTGCATACCACTGTTATAATGTGTGGTTATTTGTGTTACTATCACATCCTGTCAGCTTTGACCAGTCTGGCCATTCTCCACTGACCTCTCTCTTTAACAAGGCGGTTCTGTCCGCAGAAGTGCTGCTCACTGGATGTTTTTTGTTTCTCGCACCATTCTCTACAAACTCTAGAGACTGTTTTGCGTGAAAATCCCAGCAGATCAGCAGTTTCTGAGATACTTTAACCACCCTCTCTGGCACCAACAATCATTCCATGGTCAAAGTCACTGAGATCAAATTTCTTTCCCCATTATGAAGATTGATGTCAACATTAGCTGAAGCTCCTGACCCGTGTCTGCATGATGTATGCATTGCACTGCTGCCACAGCGATTCGATAATTGCATGAATAAGCAGGTGTACAGGTTTTCCTAATAAAGTGCTCAGTGAGTGTATATCCATAGTTAAGGAAGAAAAAGGTTCTATACAGGAAATATGCAATTTAGATAAAATGACAATTTTTTGGTGCTTGATATGCTTGGTGCAGATAAAAATATGTAATTGAACTACTTAACCTTGTTTTGGATCATTATTTAATATATTGTATGTAACTTCAGCACTTAAATACTGTATCATAATGTCAAAATTGACCTGGCCAGCCAAAGTCACCATTTCCCCTGTGGTGCCTGCCCTTAATTGTGACGGGGTCATATTGTAATGTACCATTCAGGAGACCCAAGTGCAGACCAGGGGATATTTAATATTGCTTTTTTATTAACAGTCCGATATCAAAAGCCAGTAATCCGGGATAAACAATGCCAAAATCCAGATGCCAAAGAATAGTTCAAGCGTAGTCAAAAGAATATCAAGACCATAAAAAAAAACAAAAATCAGAAGGCAGACAAAACAGAAGGGGTAAGGCAACCTCAAAATCCGGCAAAAGGGCGTCTCAGGAATCTCTAGTATTACAGGCTTACAAATAATCGGCTCTGGAATATAGATTAACGTTCTGACAAAGGTATCTACTGAGACTGGGGTTTAAATACACTGAGGGATAAGACAAACTAGGCGGGGCATGGGAGTGAGGTTGATCTAACAAATAAACATCAGGTGAGAAACGGCTCCGGACTAGGGAGTAGACAATTGCTCAGAGTTAAGGAGGTGATAGGGGAGAGCAGGTGCGAAGACTTCGCTGAATTAAGGCAGGCAATTTAGAGATAGAACTGAGAGGCGGAGTTATAGAGCAGTATGGAATAGAGATAGAGTTAGTCTGTTAGTTAGGTGATTAAATTATTATTACCCAAAACTAGTAACTGTTAGTTACTTAAACAGACAATTATTGTGTTCATTGAATTAGTACTGTATCTATGTTAGTTGTTATTAGTAGATTAATGCTATCAACAAACATGAATGGAGGAAAAGCAGGAAGTAAGAGAAAACGAGACTAAGAAGGAATCGTGGGAAACCGGAAAATTCCGAAACCATCCGAATAGTGAATCACGCAGACAGAGAAGTGAATAGGGCTCAGAACTACATAAAGACACAGACATCACAGGGGAAGACGAGTGCAATGAATATGAATGGAAACAGAAAGCCAGACATGAAAAAAAATACAATATTAACTAACAGACAATACTCATATAACACATCTTTCCTGTCATTGCAATGTCCAATTGATTTCAAAACAGATTTTTCTGACTTTCAATTAACAGCTTTCTTTCACTCACTCTTTCTCTGTGTGATTTATTGGGATGAAAAACTGAGAGAAATGCCATATCACAGAAAACAGCATTAGCATAGGGATACAGTGATGTTAATAATAAATTGTGAGTTTATTTTTATGTATGAATTCTGACAATACATTACATACAGATGATACAGATGATGAGGGGATGAAATCAGTGACCATATTGAAAGTCTCTTATTCCTGGTAAAATAGCTGCATTATATACGTTACTTCACTTTGTGTTGAGCAAGCAATTGAGACTGTCAACACTGATGCACCTAATGCAATATTAAAAAATTGTAATATTGCGTTAGGTATCTTGGCTGAGCCACTGTAAAAGTAAAATACAAATACAACATTACAAGATTAAGATGCAAAAGAAACAAATGTAAATAAATGATACATCCAATGACTTAATCCCCTCATCTGCAGGGGAGCATTTGACCTCACCGTGCAAGCCAAAAATTTGACCGCATATGTTGCAAACAGGGAGATACATTTCCCCGATAAGTACAGTAGCCTATCTTGGAAAGTATAGAGAAATCCGTATCGGAGAAAGACCTTCAGGCAGTAGATACAATCATAAAAGGTCCCAACACAAAAGCTGCTTGGACTTATCTGAGTGCAATGCCATTCACTGGTACTGTACAACTCAGGGAAGCTTCAAGGAGCCTAATGGATGGATGACTGCTATGAATGCGAACGTTAATGTTCCGACTAGCTGGCAGCAAATACCAGATATAATCAGACCGTTGCAGAGAGGATATTTCTCCAAGTTACAAGAGATGACCATTATCTTGATGCAGTGTGGCTCCCAATAGGCCAATATTCCAGGCTGAGAAATGCCAGCCCCTTGCTCTGACATTTAGAGAGGTTATATGTCCTTACACATTCCTGAATATATTTTGGCTCATTATTTTTCAGGATACTGAACTGTTTATGATGAAATAAAAGGCAGGCTCAAGGGCCACACAGACAAGAAAAGAGGACAGTTTGGCAAATTGTATAGTCAAAACAAGAAGAATACTTGGTTTCTACAGTGATCACTGATAATACGAAAGGAAGTAGTTTGCGTGGTGAGAAAATAGCACAGGTAAAAAAAAAAAAAAGAAATCACATTTGTGTAATTATTGACTTTAATTGTGCACTAAAATGTAATGGTGATATTCACACAAAAAAACTGCAGTGTTTCATAACTGAACGTTTTCTTTGTTAGGTGTATCATATGGCAGCTCTTGAGACAAAGGTAGCAGACTGAAAATTTGTAATTAGTTGGCACTCAACACCAGATGTCTTATTTTCCTGAAAACAGAGAGAGCGAGAGAGAGAGAGAGAGAGAGAGAGAGAGAGAGAGAGAGAGAGAGAGAGAATTTAAAGGCAGAGAGACTCCTACTTAGTCCTGCAAGTTTCCAAGCACAGTGAACAGGTTATGACAGGAATAAGACCTTAACTCAATTAAAGCACAGAGGTTACCGAGTGTGATGGTGACACCAAATCCCCCCCCAATTTCAAATTAGCATAAGTCTTGGGACAGAGTGAGTTGATTAATTGATGTGATGTTCATGATGTGATCCTGTTAGATTCTCTGCCAAGCCTGTACTGTTCTTCACACTTGTTCCTGTGATTGAACTTTACTTCGTTGTATGTCGCTCTGGATAAGAGCGTCTGCTAAATGCTTTGTAATGTAATATAATGTAATGTAATGTAATGTACAGCTACCTCTTTTGGTTGTTATGCACATGCTGGGGTAATGTCTTCAGTTTCCTTTTGACCAAGTGAAAAAGCGTGTTCAATGAAGTTTAAATGTGGTGACTGAGCCACGACAAACACTTCCAGCTTTTCTTCTTGATACACTCTTTGGTTAAAGCAGAATGTTTGGAATTGTTGGCTTACTGCATAATAAACGGGCCGAGAGCAGTCCAGCTCTCCTTCTCCACAAGTTTGCCTTTCCATCACTCCAGTAAATATCTTTGTCTCATCTGTCCATAAGACATTTATAAATAATTAAAATACTATGGTTAAATTTTAAACAGCTGATGGTCATCTGTCCCAATACTGAACTTATGCTGACTTGGAATATGGGGGACTTACTGTAATATATGACATTGTTGTAACATAGTTTTGTGTCTGTTTAAAAAAGCACATATAAAAAAAAAAAAAATTATAAAAAGTGCAGATATTATGAATTTTGGCTTATATTCATTTTTAAAAATGAAACAAATTTGATTATTACAGAGGAAAAACAACCAATTTCACACAGCTGTCCCAATACTGTTGCATTTAACTCTACTTTTACATACAGCGTATTTGATTCAAAGTTACTCAGGAGCAGGTTTGCAGATGCATATGATTATTTGAAATATTGCACTGAAGCTGACTGATACAACTAGCTTTAAGGGATACTGTGCATGTGTCAATGTTTTGCTTCTAATTAGATACATTACAATTACGTAGAGAAATAACAACTTGTGAGTGAGCCTGGATGGGAACACTGAGGAGCTATTGTGAACATTAGGGGTGTGAAGACAGGACACAGGAGCACAACACAAGCAGAGAGAGCTGTGAATTGTTCTATTTCTCTCAGGAGTAAAACAAGGAGATGTCCTGTGGAGAGTGACAGGGAGGTGAGAAAGAAACAGATGAACCAGGTGATGGCAGTTTAATGAATCTCTCATTGAGCACCATGTGGTCAAGTGAATAATGTACCTCCAGGTGAAGGGATTTATCCGTCATTATTGCAGGAGTGCTTTTAGGAGGGGTTAACATGCAGAGAGTAAAGGGCTGTGTGATTCTAAACCTATGAGCAGGAAATACACGTTGTCACTGGTGGGGCACTGCAAATTGCAGAAACATGACAACACTGATTCATTGTTGCTTCCACTATTCTACACAACTTGTGTAAAAACCTGAAGAGGAGGCCAGTGTGTGAACTAATATTTACACACATTATTATTATTATTATTATTATTATTACATCACCTGGACAGAAGAGCCCTACATATATTTTTGATTTGGCTCTGTACTCCACAATTATAGATCTGTGATAAAACAACTGACGTGGTGAAATTACACTCAACTTTTATTGCATTCAGATTGGGTGACTGACTTGGCCAGTTCAGAATTTTCCAGTTTTCAGCTTTGAAAAACCCCTTTGTTGTTTTAGCAGTATGTTTGGACTCGTTGTCTTGCTGTAGGAGGACGTGCCAACCAATGAGCCAGGAGGCATTTGCTTGAGTAGGAATTCTGAAGTGTACAGATGCATCCTATCAGCAGTCCCATAAATCAATGATAACAAGTGAGTCAATACCTGAGGGCAGCCATACATGCCCAAACCATAACACCCGCACCACCATGTTTCACAGATGGGGGTGCTTTGGACCTTGGGCAGTTCCTTTTGGCCACCATACTTTGCTCTTACCTTCACTCTAATAAAAGTGAATCTTGCGCCCCTGTTTTCCAGAATCAACATCACGCTCCACATGGCAACTGAGTGTTGATATTTTCACAAAAAGCGCACATCTCAAATCATCTGCCGCAGATAGAAAATAGGCTGGATTATGCTGAATATATTATACATACGTACATACTGAATCATTGGGTGTTTTGAAATTGAATTCATTCATAGCCAATCAAATGACCTCCTTTCATTCCCTTTTAGAGCTGTGTGCATTGCATTTTCATTGTGCATACCACTTAATGTCCTCCAGTCTGCTGGCCCTTTTGTCCCTGTTTAAACCTCAAAAAAGATTGAGCCCTGAAACAGTATCAACTGGAAAGCTATTTTCAGAAGACTCCTTTCTATCAGTTTATAAATTATTTTTTGCTTACTCAATGCAGTGTATAGTATTTGGAGTCGGTGCATGTTTTTTTCCAGAGGGAAGACTCTTTAGATATATGATCTAGAAGGAATAGGCTTATGACATTTAAAACTAGGACAGACATCTAAACTAGCTACTAAGCAATACACAAAGAATTGATTAACAAATTTAGTGTCAATTCCATTTCATGTCTGTCTGCTCAGGGAATACAATTCATTTATTGAAAAATCTGACATTTTAAAATTGAATTTCCATTCACTTTCTGAAGTGAATGAATTAAAATGGAATCAAACCACTGTAGATGAGGCATTATAAACATTCCTTGTGCTGTCATAATAACACTACATTTCTTTTTTAATTTCTATTCCATAACTTTTTGACTAGGCATCAGGGAAACTTGCCTGATTACTTTCTCTTTCCGTTCAGATATGGATATTATATGTGGGGATTATTTTGATGCACTATAATGGTAATTTAAGTTTGAACTCACAGAATGCTGTAATTAAAGCCAAAACCCCATGAGCTCTCTTGTTTGTCCTCCCACCTTCATGATTCCACACAGTATTTTGACAGCAGCACAAATTGTAAATACTAGGTTTGTATTTGTACTCATAACAAAGAGGCATGTGGTCTTTGGTGTTCTCCGTGTCCTGCTTTCAGAGTGGTTAGTGGACTGAAAAGAGCAATGGGTTTTATCCTGTGATAATGATCTCCCTGTAGGTCAAAGGTAACTTTCCACAAGTGTGAAGCTACAGACTAAAAAGAAGCAAGTCTTCTTTCGGGAATTTTAGAACCGTTGTCTGATTTTAGAATAGCAAGTTCAATTATATAAAAGGGGTGAAAGGGTCAAAAGACTGTTTGATGAGAGCTGTGTCAAAGAACTGATCACGACTAAAATGCAGTGGCAAAATTATTAAGATAGATGCTCCGTAATTTCATTGTTAAGATTTATGCAAATTGACATTCCCGAATAAAAAGAACAATTAAAATGCAGCTGTTTTTTTATAGAAATATATGTATGGGTGTTTACCAGTATCAACTGTACATATATTAGTGGACCACAGAGAAAACTCGAATAATAAGGTGCTGCTCCCTGGAGTTCTCTAAGATACCTACAGTAGTATGCAAAAATTTGGGCACCCTTTGCCAAAAAGTCTTTTACAATTAGAATCTAAGTGAACAGAAGCAAATCTGACCTCCAAATGGTACAACATAAAACATGACACATTTCTTCAAATTTTAAAGCAAGCTTTTTATTTACAGTTTTATTGTATTTATTTTTACAGTTTCAAAAAAAAGAAAGAAAGAAAGAAAAAGGCCTTGTGCAAAAGTTTGGGAACCCTGTCAGTTATTACTTTGTAACTCCTCCTCGGGCAACTGTAACAGCTTGTAAACGCTTCCTGTAGCCAGCTAACAGTCTTTGAATTCTCGCTTTTGGAATTATTCCCCATTCTTTCTGGCAGAACACCTCTAGCTCAGAAATATTATTTGGTCTCCTTGCATACATGGCATGTTTGAGTTGTCTCCAAAGATTTTCAATAATATTCAATCTGGGGACTGTGGTAGCCATTCCAATATCTTCATTCACCTATCCTGGAGGTACTTGGTTGATTTCGAGGTATGCTTTGGATTATTTTCTTGCTGGAATACTCAGCCTCTCTTGTGTCAATGTCTGACCTTTGAACATTAGCCTTCTTGATAATTTCTTGATATGCATGCTTTCTTCCACTAGCACAATATTTCCTGTGCCCTCAGCTGCCACACAACCCCAAAGCATAATCCACCTCCATGCTTAACAGTTGGCAAGATGTTCTTCTCTACAAAGACTTCATATTATTCCAAAAGGCTTCAGGCTTTTCAATGTTTTCTTTTGCATACTTCAGACACTTAATTTTGTGTTGATGTTGTTCTTTCTGGAAACTCTGCCATGGAGGTCTTTGTTGTGTAAAGTATGTTGTATTGTTGCCCTGTGAACAGCTAGACCTGTGTTTACAGCTATTTTTTGCAACTTTTTTGCAGTGATATGTGGGTTTTCTCACCAGATCTCTGGCCATTCTATCTGAAATATTTTTCACCTCTTCCAGATCTTGCCTTGACTGTTCCATTAATCTTCAATGTTCTAATAATGTTTCTGACAGTGGAATGTGGTAGTTTGAAACATAGTTTTTGTAGCCTTATGGTTCTTGGTGAAACTGTTTAGACAAACCCTTGGTTGTTAACACCAGACAGAACAGCCACTGCAGTTGGATACTTTAGAAGGCATGAAGTTACTACAGAATAAAACGTTCAGCCCTGGAATTATACTCACCTGACTCATTGAAGCCCTAATAAGTAAATCACCTGGGTCTAGTTAGTAATCAATCAAAAAGAATAAATCAAAAGGGTTCCCAAACTTTTGCACAAGTCCCTTTTCCTTTAAAAAAAAATTATTTATAAAAAATAAAAATAAAAAGCAATCTTGCAGAAAGGTCTCATGTTTAACTCTGTACCACTTAGAGTTCAGGTTTGCTTTAGATCATAATAAATTCACTGTAACAGACAGTGGGGTGCAAAAATATGGGCACCCCTGGTTTACCACTGTATGCATTTCATCCTGGAGATTTGATATTATTTGAAAACAGCATGGTCTTTTGGGTTACTCAGCTATGTTCTGTTTAGACATAATTCCTGCCCTATCTGAATTATTTGCAGGCAGAGAATGAACACTCATTGTAGAAATAAATCTAAAGAGATGCCATGCATTTATTTTATATACTATTAATATGTTTCCATTACATCCAAACAGATATGGAAATAATTGATATTTCTACTGATCCATCACATTCAGCATAATTTCAAGAAATATTCTTCCTTAGCTCACCAAAAAGAATGAAAAAAAAACATCTATTTTTATTTCTAAGTCAAAGTTAAGGACAAATGATTCTTTTGGAAAGATATCTGCAACCTACGTATCTATTGGTGCCATGGTAACTACACAGCATTGCCATGGACATAATTACTCACACAATGTTAAAATCCAATGGCTTCCCTCGCTGTTTCATAACATCAAGCTTAACGCTCAAAACCTGCAGCAGGCCTGATAATGATGTAACCAGAGCGAGCCCAAGGAAGCCGCAGCGATCGTATACATATGCAGGCGAATATGCAGTGACAACAAAGGCGCAGATCTAGCCTTTAAATGAATCTATGCTTCTTAAAAGCCATGGCATTCACAATGTTCTCCGTGAGCACAAAGGATACAGTATATGTTCATTTCAAGCACAGGGCCATTTATTCAGGAATCCTGCCATTTACAGTATGTTGACTGAAATCGTTTTGCCCTATATATTTTTCTGAAGTGTGAGAGCTCAGCTGAACTCGGTTGGTCAGATATCATTTGATGATGACTATTATTATTATTATTATAATTATTATTATTATTATCACCCGTGGTATTTTTGACATGGAAGAACTGCAGTACACTGTTGAAACAGCTGTACTACACACATCAATTTTAAAGGTAGGTGCAATAACAAGATGGAATACGCAGAGATGTATTTGCGGCTGAAGCTTAGTTGCTTTGCTTTTATGTCGTTTTTCTTCTTTCTCCTTATGACACTCAGTGGTGTATTTAATTATGGATAGGCAGTAAAGGCATAATGAAAGGTATGAACACATGGTACTGAGCACAGCCTCACAGTGAACAGAGTGCATAATACTGTAAATGTATTAGGGGAAGTGTTTGGATGTGCTGTGCAGAGGGTCAGTATGGACAATCACTTTTCACCTCTTTTTCTTTCCCTTGCTCCTGACGGCCACCATCTTTAAGGACATTCAAACCTTTTAAGTGTTCCTTCTAGGAGCTAGAAGTAGAAGTTTAACCGGGAGGAAACCTCAGCGCATTCCTTTGGGGGAAGTATTTTTTCAAAGCGTTATAATGATCGACCTGTGGGTTCACCTCTCCCCATCTGCCACGCATCTACCATGTCTGTAACTGACGTGGCAGTCCATTCGCCTAGTTCATGTTTTCTCGATTTCCCCATCTTCACTTCTTTTTCAAGCCTCTTTTTTGAGCCTCTCCTGATGGGTGGAGCTAGGAGTAGAAAATGCAAGGGGGGTGTCTCGGTGGCGCAGCCTGTAGAGCACTGACCGCATGCTGATTGCGAGCCGCGACATCGGCGGTTCGAATCCGACCGTCTGACATTTGTTGCATGTCTTCCCCTCTCTCTCGCTCCCATTCTTCCTGTCTCTCTATACTATACTGTCCAATAAAGCTGAAAAAGGCCTAAAAAATATCTTTAAAAAAAAGAAAAGAAAATGCAAGGAGCAAGGAAAAGAAAAACAGGTCTCTGGCATTAATGCTTCAGTGTGAAGCTGCAGGGGCCTGACCAGTAGAGGGCTGCACACATCCAGCACTGCTCTGCACCCCGGTGCTGTGCGGTGGCGCTGGGGGAAACGGCCTATAAACGCAGGCTGAATGCTCAATGTGTCACGCTGCAGCAACAGCCCACTTATCTAAGTAACCTTGTTAAATCCCAAACTCCCCACACATCCCTGCCGCTTTCCTCTTTTATCATTCAGTTTTTTTTTCCCTTCCCTCTTCTCTCTTCTGCTCATCTGACTGTGAGGCAGAAGAAGGCGGATCAGCCCTGCCCTGTTTCTTTTTTTGTTTTTGAAAAAGCACGATGCGGTAGCTCCTCTGTGCGTGTTTGGCTGACGTCGTGTGCTGAGAGATGCTTGACGGCCAGGGTTTTTTGGTGCTGTCCAAGGCAGATGTTAACGGCTAATGACTGACCCTCTGCTGTAATTGCTTGGAAAGTGGGAGATACTTGTCGTGGCTCGCAATAATGAAAGTCATATAACATTCATTTGTGTAATGACAGCCATAGCCCTTGGCTCCTGGCAGATGTACACCTAGAAGTATTGACGATTAATTTTACTTCAGCAAAACAAGATCATATGATGTAATATGAAATATGTAACTGGTTGAGTCTGAGGGAGTTCACCTTTCAATATTCATAAATATTCATAAATATTGTGTGTTTATTTACTGTTGAACAAGCAGAGAGCAGGCATATCACAAAGGGTAGGGCCCATGTTTGCAGATTTCAAAGTATTGTAAAACATTTTCTATTCTTCCCTTCCGGCTGATATGTGTTTTTTGTTCTTTGCGATGAAAAATGATTTGTAATAAGAATAAAGGCCTATGATATGCTTGTCTATGTACAAGGGAAAATAGTATTTTCTGTGGACATGCCACAGCGTGGAACAAGAAAGAACAGTCTGATATCAGAGCTATAGGGGATGTTTTATCCTATCTGCACATTTCCTTTAGATAAGGTTTGTTTGAACATCAGCTGAATACACTAGAAAAATATTAAATAGATACAGAAATATGCGCCCCTTTTAAGTTGAACTATATTTATAGCATACACACTCAAACCTGGGTCAAATATGTAATTGTTTTGGATTCAAATACTTTTCTATGCTTTACTGAGCTTGTCTGGTGAACTTATAAAATACACTCAAAAAACAAAAGCCTGGTTTCTTTTCTGTCATCATAATCTTTTGTGACACTGTGGTCTTGATGGTACATGCTGTGAAAACAAGTGGCAAGGTATGCAGATAACATAAGGTGCAGCCAAAAGCCATTTTGATTATTGATGGCACAATTCATTCTGTCATTAGCAGCTGAATTGGTCACCATCAGTTTATCATACTTTACTTACTTTGCATAATTAGAAATGACTGCCAAAGTATAATATTGCAGCAACGATGCAGATGCACATGGACAGAAGGCTTGTAACGGCGCATTCATTAAAGCTTATTACATAATTTGCTTTGGTGTCAAGGGTCTCACTTCTCACATTTTCTCAGAGACTAAAATGTTCTTGTCCTGTTCAATTGAGGTACCTGATTGAAAAGGGCAGTGCCAAATTGATAGGTTCTTCTTTGTCTATGTTTAATGCTGTCATTGTCTTTGTTTAACCCCTGAACAGACGGATGCAATGCCAGTGTTGTATTTGATCATTTGACCGTTTTTCAAGACACATGGCCGTTGAAATGCATTGTGATTCCCAGGCCTTTCTAAGGGTTTCCTATGGGGCGCCTTAGTCCATAATTGGTTAATACAGTCTATTTCTTTGAAAATATATAGGCAGTCTTGTACAGCATCATAAAGTGAACATCCATGCCTTGACTTTCCGGCTGAGCCTGATTATTGGGAATACGTTTTTCAGCACCGTGACAGCGAGTTGTCACCCAGGCTGCAGTGTTGTGTGAATGGGCATTTTAAAATCTCAAAACCCTTCATTCATACAGCCTTCTTTGAAGCACAGTCAGATTGCATCAGATCAAAGACATTTGCCCTCAGTTTCTATAAATGCACTGTAATGAGCACAGCCCCAACCTCTACCCATAGTGGCCCAGGCTTCATTTCAATTAGCCTGTTGCAGTTAACAACCATGAAATCCGATTTGGTCATCCACCCGATCTGTGGTCATGTGCACTCAAAAAGAAGGATTAAGGTCATCCATACATTTTAAAGAAACTAATCAAAAAATAAAATCAAGAGTGAATGATTTGATGTCTTTCTATGTGTCAATATAAATTATTTGCATGTTAACCCTTTCCACTTTGTCCCTCAAGAAGCAAATTTCAGCCTATTTTGTACTAATCCTGTAAAAGTGTCAATATCTCAAACTATTTACTGCACGCACATGGTTGAAGACTTAAATTAAAGAAGAGTCTTAAGCCATTCATATATTTGAGATTGAATGTATGTCAGACCATGTAGATACAATGTACACAAACGATACATAACAATACAAAAGAATTACAAAACGCCTTATGTTTTTATAGTTTAACACTGAATATCCTAATTTCATGGTCAAGAATGAACCCAGAATTACTTTATATTTGTGCACAAACAAGATATCCACAGGCATTCAAATTCCACTAGTTTTCCCAAAACTACACCCAGATGTCCACAAGTGTGCCCAAATCTCTCCAAATACAAAACATCGGCATATCAGACACATGAATGATCAGAAAAGCTTACTTACTTAAGGTGTCGGAGCTCTCCAAGAAGGATTACTCACCATAACATTTACATTTACATTTTAGTCATTTGGCAGACGCTTTAATCCAAAGCGACTTACAAGTGCATAGGTTCTACCACAAGTCAAAGCATCACATCCAGAACTAGAAAAATACACCTGGACTGCTGTTCTAAACATATAGTCGTCATCGTAAGTGCAATTTTTTTTTTTTTTTTTTTTTTTTTTTTTGGGGGGGTTAGACAGGGATAGGGGTATCAGAAGTTGTATCACATTTAAAATGGAACTTTATTTCAAAATGTGGTTAACCAGAGCCGCGTTAGCCAGTGGAATTACATGTTTATTTAGCAAGTCCAATGAAAACACTCAATTTATGTTTTATGCACATCTGAATATTGATTCTGCTATGCGAATGCAGCAACATTCCTAAAATATCCGTTGCCAGTTGGAATGGGTAGGAAACCCACTACAAGAAGTGTGCCATGTTTTACATTAGTTCAGTATTGAAATGACCTAGCAATGCATTAAACTTCACTTTTTTGTTAAGAATGTCAATTTTACCAGCTAATTTTGTATATATGGCCGTAATCTGCCCAGTAAATATGATTATTTGCTTTAACAGAATCCATATTGCCTCCTTATTACCGTTTAGCCTACAGTTAACTATTGACACCAGGCTGGCTAGTGGAGGGTAGGGGTTCCCCTCTACATGTATGATTTCCTCCCAAGATCTCTTCCCACCAGGGAGTTCTTGCCACTGTTGCTATGTTTTTTCTTCCCTCAGGAGAGTTGCTGGTAACCTCACTTGCTTATTTTTTGCAGTTCAGCATTGGTCTTTCTCAAGATTTCAATTTCAGATTGTTCTCTAAAGCTTCTTTGTGTGTCTGACACCTCAGAGTGTCTGTATTCAAAGTGCTAAATAAATTAAATTAAACAGACCGAATGATTTAAATGCATTTGCTGTGTATTGTGTGTATAAGTAATGGGGTAATTATCTATTTATATTTTGAATTGTCTATGGTGTAACTGAGCTAGGTGGGTACTACTAATAGACTGCACTAACAATGCAATGCTTTTGTAGTAATACAGATATTCATTTTGCATATATGGGTTTTTGGAGCTTATAGTATCTTGTGTTTCCATTCAAACCACCCTTTGTATATGTTGCTTACTCATGGAAATTGATATATTTTGCTTCAATGCTCACCTTTTTCCATCAGAGCTGGGCAGCGATAAGGCGTAATTGTGTATGCTCCTTTGGGGTTCTTACACGTCGTATTGACTGGGATGGATCTGTGGGCTGTGGAGTATCATGAGTGCAATAGTGAAATGTAACAGAAAAACACAATATGCATTTTATCATGTCACAATTCACCAGCAATTTAGCACTAGAGTGTGAAATTGCACCTTGCAAACATAGGGCCCTGCATTTTAAAACTGAGACAATTCTGTCATTAGAGACATTGAATCAGTGAAGGGACATTTAAAATCAAAGCAGCGGTCTGCTGATGAGTAGGTGTTGTCTTACTCCCATGCTCGACTTCAGCTGCCTTGATGCAGTTAATGAATAGATCAATCAATCAATGAGTCAAACATTGCATCAAGTCGATACCATTGTTCTTGTTTAAAATATGCAGCTCCCTCGATACATTCTTCCCTTTGAGAATGTCCTGCTTTTACCTGGACTCATAGACACAGATACCAAAATTGGGAGGTGTATTTCAATTTTTTTAATCAATGGAAAGTGTGATGCATTTTTGATAAATGCTTACTTTTTCCAATCTGTGCTAATAACAAAGAAGAGGAAGGCCCTACTGTGATGGACCTTTATGGATTGTGCTGTTGTATGTGATGTATTTGCTTATCTGTCTACCTGCCTGGGGACAACAGATGTAAATTAGCTGCTAGATAACTCTGTTGCAATTACGTTTTAATTGTGCGCTGTCCCTGAAAAAATAAATAAAATAAATAAATAAGATCTATAATAAGCCACTTTAAATAATAGGGTGTAGCTGCATGCTACTTCTGATTCAGTTCTCCAGTCAGTACACAATGCTTAGGTTCACATCACAGAGGTTTTATTGTGCAAAACATGTTTTAAAACATGTTTTGAACATGAACAGTTTTACTCTCTGTCTGACTAGCTGCAGCAACTACAGTACATAGCCTTTTTATTAGTATTGAATTGGCGGGTGAATCCTAATTCGACAATTTGCAATATTATTACTTGTGTTAATGATACACTTTTTTGTGCTTATTAGTTGTAGAACAAGTATGCATTTACTATATTTTAATGATATATATGAATGTGGTAAAGCATGTCCCTACGCCTGCTTTCATATGAGGGATTTTATTATCACTCTCCTTTCATCACACTTAGATCTCATGGTTGTCTGTATGGATCATCCTTAATCACGTGACAATTTCCTTGATGAAAACATTCTCGGCTGTGTTGGAGGACAAGCGGCTGTAGGAACCGGGAGGAACCTGTTCGTTTTAGCGGTCAAGGACAGGGGTCAAACCATGTTTAGATTAGATGGCATCTATTAAAAATTATTAAGATGGAGTCCATTCAATATCAGTTTTTCTATGAAGGTTGGATGGTTGACATGTAACAGAAGTAAACAAAGATCTAAGGGGGGGCGGGGGGCTTCACTGCTGCAGCAACCTTCTGCATAGGACTGGATTGCACGTGCTGTAGGTTACTTCAGTTCAAACGTAGACTAGCTATAGCTTAAATTCTAATACTATGATTCATGCTTAACTAGCCTACACCTAAACAAGACTCAGAAGGTGTACTCACTAACTGGAAACCATATCTTTCCTGCACACAGCATCATTTTTCTGTAACACCATACCATTTTGCAACTTGGTAATCAAGTAGAGGTTTCATTTGTGGATATGATATTTCAGTAGCGATCTAGTGATCTAAGATTCCAATTTCCAAGTGAAGTCGGAAACAGCAAGGAGATAATGTTTTGATCGTTGATTAACCACTTATCTTAGTAGCCTAATGACCTCACGTCAAAACCAGTTAGGATATAACCAGTTAGGACAAGTAATCATTGGTGACACAATATTTACTAGCTGATTTTGTTGTAAAGTATCATGCAGCTAGTTACTAAGCCTCTAGTTTGGACTTTAAACTTGGTAAAACTGGTTCTTGGGATTTCACAGCTCACTAGCTCATGCTCGCTTGAATATGAGGAAGGTATATGGTAGAATGTATTAAATGTAAATGTAGCAGTGACATAGTGATCTGAACAAACTTGTATATATAAAAAAATGTTCTGGCGTCAGATGTCTGCTTACATTGCAAATCTACCTTGCTCTTCTTTCTGATGACAACCTTTGTGTTTCGTCACCCTGATGCTAGTAATAAGAAAGAATCACTTGTCTCTCTCCCTATCAGCTTGATTTGAGAACCATGAACTGCACATAAATTAACCATAATGGATCTGCATTATTGTGGTATTTATATGTATTGTAGCTGACCTGAGATTTAAAAACAATATTTTTTAGTGGAAAAATACGTGCAGTAGTATGGACAGGTTGTCCTCGAACATAGCAGATGAGTCAAGTTGACGTGACATTTGTGACGTCTATTAAGGACGATCCATGGCCACTAGTTTATATACAGATTGAAACCTGTTTTCATACAGTCAGATAATGCTGAAATAAGATATTTTAATGGTGTTGATTCTGAAGGCACTCAGATCACCCCCTGGAAATACAACAGAACCCCTAGGGTGAGATTAGCTCAGGAGGTACGAGCGATTGTAAGTTGGAAAGGTTGGTGGTTCGATTCCCCGCCGTGGGGGTGCTGAAGTGTCCTTGAGCAAGACACCCAAATTGCTCCCAACGGACTGATTGGTACCTTCCATGGCAGTCTATTGCCGTGAATGAGAGTACAGCACTCCGTTTTTTGGGGAATTGGATAAAGATCTTTCTTTAATAGTTTTATAACTCAATGTAGGCACTGAAACTAAATAAATGCATTTACATGATGAAATGATTCAGACAAAGGTAGTTTTCACACTCCAAATAGATTTGCCCACAAATAAGAATCACAGGCACAAGTCCTTCACAGAATTGTGTTCTGTGAGTCTCTGCCAGAATTGATATTCTTTCTCACCTTCCCCACACAATAGTTGTATCTGAAGGAAAGCTAATTATCTAAATGTTCCCATCTGACCAATAATACATTCCAGCAATGTACGTGATAGGTGCAGCTGTGTTAAAAATTTGAGAAATTAATTTTGTGAAACCACCAAGGAAATGCTTAGTGTTAATATGTTCTTAATATTGAAGTAAAACTTCTGTACTTTTGAATATTCTCTTCATCTCTTTGTACGGATGCCAAATCTGGCCAATCCCCGCCTATTTATGTAGTGTTCTATTTAAGGATTTATAACTCTCCATGTGAGCACCACAGACATGTGACAAATGGCTTAAATGCAGCAGCACATTAACAATATTAACTTAGTTTAGTTTAATTTCATAATCCATCCATTCATCCATTATCTTAACCTGCTTATCCTGAACAGGGTTGCAGGGGAGCTGGAGCCTATCCCAGCATACATTGGGCGAAAGGCAGGAATACACCCTGGACAGGTCGCCAGTCCATCGAAGGGCACACACACCATTCACTCACACACTCATACCTATGGGCAATTTAGACTCTCCAATCAGCCTAACATGCATGTCTTTGGACTGTGGGAGGAAACCGGAGTACCTGGAGGAAACCCACGCAGACACGGGGAGAACATGCAAACTCCACACAGAGAGGCCCCAGCCGACGGGGATTCGAACCCAGGACCTCCTTGCTGTGAGGCGGCAGTGCTACCCACTGCACCATCCGTGCCGCCCTTAATTTCATAATTTAAGTGAAAATGAAAAGAGGAAGTTGTTCTCCTTTATATTGATAAAATAATGAGAATAGCCAATGTAAAGCAATTAAAGTATAAATTCAGGAAAACCGCTTCAGGATTTTGTGCCAACTTATGCTCTTAATTATTTAATTAGCAAAATAATGTCTTGATCAGACATCTGTATATGCACCAGCTACAGCTGCAGACTGCAGGTGTATCCTAAAGATTTTACTTTGCTCAAATACAGGAGTGAACCAACATCATTTATAGAGCTGTCAGAAAAATAAATGAAGGTAATTGGTTGGAACAAAAACCAGCTCGCAGATCATCCCTCCAGGACCGGAGTTGTGCACCCCTGGCCTATACCGTTTTGGTCATTGCATTATTGTCTTGATATTTTTGTTCACTTTTGTTAATATTGTTTTTCACGAGTGAAATAAATAAGTGAATGAATGATGAATGAATGAATGAATGAATGAAGTTATTTTTAAGTTAGTTATAAGTTCTTTTCCGTTGACCATAGAATATTTTTCCATGATTGGAGCTGGATAGACTTCCGAATATTAATAATATTGAGGAAATTCAGATGGACCAAATATTCGTATAAAACACACTATTTTTTTGTCTACAGTTTATATCCTTATTATGGCAACTGCATTCCTATCTTAGTTGTTCACCTATTTTTCATAATCTTGGTTTAATTGGAATGTTTTGTATGTCTGAGTAATTATTCTGCACTGATACTTTTGTACACTAATACTTCATTGAAATAGTGCCTGTGTCTTTTTTGTTGCCCCATTTCAATGCCTCATATGCCTTTATTTTGTAGTATTTTGAATCGAAGGTATGCCTACACTACTGCACCTCACTCCAGGTGTCCTAGTATTGCGTGGGCTATTTAATATTGCAGTATAGTATAAGGCAAACTGGGTTAAGTGATGAGCATCCAAATGAAAATTGTTCATGACTGCTGAATGTCCTTCATTGTCCTATCGAGTATCTTGATGGCAGTATCATGTAGCACTTATTCAAATGCTTCCTAATTAGGAGGTTCACATGTGTTCATCTGTGTGTGGTTGAGTGCAATGATTGAAGCTCTCTCTATTATTGAAACTCTCAAGAGTGTACTGACATCTTCTGTGGTTCTGCAAATACACTGTTATATTCTGTAGTTTAAATATTAATTTTTCAACTCTAATGAATAATTGAAATGAGCTGTTTTGACTGTTCTGAGTTACCATCCCTTAATTGATTTAAATCACATAACTTTTATGAATGTTCTGATGTCGCCTAACATTGTACAGGGCATTCTGTAAGTATTTGGACAGTGGTACAATTTCTGTTTGCCTCCAGCACATTGGATTTTAAATTAATAACCATTTAAAGTGCTGTCACCATTAGGGCACTTTTTTCTTACTTTTGAGGGTATTTACATCCATATCGGGTGATCCGTGTACAGCACTTTTTATTCATAGTCCCCCCTTTCAGGGCACCATAATAATAATGTGAAATGAATTAAATGCAGTGCATATTTACACAAAATTGCAAATTGCTCAAACTGTCTCGGAAGAGATAGATTTGCAATATTATTTTTGGTTCTTCACAAAATTCAAAATGGCGGAAAATAATTTTGGTTAATCTGGAGCCAGGGAATCTGGGGGGAAAAGTTATTGATATACCCATGAGGAAATTATGAGGTTTTAAGCTGTAAAGACACATATTGGATGAAAACATGTCAGTCTCTGTACACAGTATGCTTGAATAACTAGCGAAAAAATTACACAATAAATTGCTAAAGTTATAGGCATGACCAATGGTAAGTGTGGTCTTTATTGATACATGATTTAAACCCAATGTGCAATAAAAAATAATGAACAGTCAGCAAAAACTGTTGGAATTAACAGGATAGCGAATTCCGAATCCTGAGCTGACATTATAATTAGGCATAAAAGGAAAAAAATTCTAAATCAAAATCAAATATCTACTCACCTGGACAGGAATTTGGTGGTTACGAGTATTTAAACATAAAATACAAAACCGTTTTTGTATGACCACATGATTGCCTACTTTCTCGGAGTCTGGCAAAACAACAGGAGCTGGCTACCACAGTTGGCTGACCTGTATGAAGGGGTGTTGTGCATAGCATGATACACGCTGGCTATCTCAGCTACGGTGACTTTGACTGTCTGACTATTATCTCTGGGGTTAAGCAAAAATGCATCCATAGAGCTGGATAACAAAAAAAAAGTAAAATTCTTGCTATGTGATACAGGCCCCTGGAGGTTTGATTTTGCAATGCCACTTTCTGGTGAGACATGTACTTGATGCTTCCAGCCGTGGCCGATTCTCCTGCATGCACGACTGAAAACAAGCTCTCTGAGCTTGGCCTGGGGCCGCCCTCACCCAGGCATGTGGCATTTGCCATTCTTGGTTGAAACTGCATGTTCTTTTATTTTTTGCTAGTGAGATATTTCTTGCTAACTTCGATTATGTGCCTTGTTGATGTTTTTTCACTGAAGAAGACTGCATGGATCATTTAATGTTTAAATGGGGAAACATATACTTTCGTTATTTTGTTTGAAAATGCAGGACATCGTCTCAGGTTTTCAACAGCAGTGTATGGGTTTTGCTACAATTCTGTTAGGATGATAAATTCCCTTGCCCTTGAAATCCAAGATTATAATGTTGTAAATGTGCCCCAGTGTTAACGGCACAATTGCTTGGTTTACATGTTTATAGAATGTGATATTTTTATATGTTTACAACATGTCTTTGACTGCAAAGGTTGTGGAATACCAAGCACCAGGGTCTTAAAAGTGGTTTCTGTCAAAGCAAATGAATTTTTCTAAGCCTTTGTCGTATCCCCTAAAAGCTGATGAGCTTCTCCTTGACCTCATGCACTGAGGTACGACTGTCTCTCTGATTTAAGTACATAGAGCACACCGAAGCAGGGCTGACACTTCATTCAGTGAAGCAGTGATCTAGTGGAGCAGAGATCAAGGTACACAGTATCTAAACAAAGCAGAAGCTTACATAAATTATGAAATAAACACAAGGTTGCAAAGCATACAAAAATCCAGATGCAGAACTGAGTCAATTGCATGCATCATATTGCAGAATTATTTACAAAAGCTACCCTTAATCATGTTTAAGTTGTTTTGCATGGTGGCTTTATCTAAAATTGGGGGGAAAAGATTTATGTTTCATTCCTTTGGATATTCTTAGAATGTGAAATTGTTTTATTTTATAGATATGTTCTTACCCTTCTTGTTGGGCCAAATTAGCTAGTCAGGCTGTCCTAAACACATCAGTGCCTCCATTTTTTCAAGACTTACAGTAGTTTCTCAAAATAACTGCCTCAAGTATCTCAATTTAAGAGGCCCAAGGAGGATATGTTTACCCTTGGAAAGAAAATGTTTAATAAAGATCACCACAAGGCAGAGGCATCTCCGTGATTAGGATTCTTCCAGCTCTGGCATCACCTTTTGATGTCTAGGTGTCTGTTCCACATTTGTTGGGGGATGACTGTAAAATGCCCTCTATAAGGCATTTAAGAAACAAGAAGTCTTCCAAAGCTCAGCAAGTGTGGTGGTGACCTTCCAAGAAATATGTGTCCTCTTCCCACTGAAATGTGGGGGTGCTGGTGTGGAACCCAATTAGATGGGGTGTCAGTGGACGGTCAGGCCTGTGAAGCTATGATGAAAGTGATGGTGAATTACAAGAAGTTGGACAGGGGAGGATTGGGCTGGCTGAGTTATGAAAACATAAGCCAGGGGGGAAACTCATACATGTACAAAAATAAACTTGAAGTCACCGTAACTTCACTGAAAAAGTAGCTCTGCAGTGGTTTTATACGATGTCTTTTTCAGTGTTAAATCTTTACTCTTTCCTTTAAATAGACTCCTAAATATAGCTTAGTATGTTAAGTAAAACTGCAGAACACTACATTAACAGAGTCAATGTCCAGCTTGTATTCATCACCATAAGTGACAGAATAAAGAATGTGCAATACTAAAATAGTAATTAAATGGGTCTGACTAACGCTAATGCATAATTAATGAATTCCTCTCTTGTAATATTTCTTTTCTGTCACAGCAGAGGATTTTGATCCCATAAAAATATTTCACCTCCAGAATCCATCACTCCTAGCAACAGCCTTGCAGATTAAAACACAAATAATTGTGAGGCCAGTGGGATACGTTCGCATGCTCACATTATGTTAGTATTCGTCAAGGATTTGTTTTCATCATGAGCTCATACTGCCAGGGTTTTTCTTTTTTTTCCTACGGAAATCTCCATTGTGCCACCCACTGACACATCAGTATAAACGCTCCCTTTGCTTGAACAATTCTCCAGCCTTTAATGGCAGACTTCCTTATGAGAGTTAAAAGGTTGTCCCCAGTAAAGGTTAACGTGGCTACCTCTCTGTTATGACGATATCCTTTTATACTGACAGCAAGATTCCCAAAATGTAGATGTCAGGGGACTAAAAGAAAGAACATAACACAAGAAAGTGGGATATTTTCCCCAAGGCTGTTTTGCTATAAATATCTGACTCGCATTTCTTTGATTTGCAAATTAGAAGGGTTTTTTCCAGTCTCCATTTTTTTCTGCATTTTTTCTACGCAAACTTTCCGTAGAGAAACGGAAGTCGTGATTGTAGCTGTGTCATTCACTTTACACGTGGGTGTAATAAGGAAAATGAATGGCTTCATCCCTCTGAAGTAGCGTCGTCTAAGATTTATCCGTAACTTAAAGAAAAACACGGTCGTATAAACTGTGACACACTATGAAAAACAGTGGACTGACAGCATTGCAGCACATTAAAGTCAACTGCGCATTCGTATAAATAAAAAACTGCTTAGAAATCAGTGGCATAAAGCATTGCTGCTTTACTGCTTTAGAACACATTGTGTTGTATGCTTGAAAAGTGCTGTACAAATAAGGTTCTCTTCTTCTTCTTCTTCTTCTTCTTCTTCTTCTTATTATTATTATTATTATACTTATTATTAATAATAATATTAAGATCAAATGTATCCAGTGCAGTTGCGGGACACTGGCATAATCACAAACAGGTATTGTGATTACAGGGAAGCCTGTGTGATATGCGTGGTTAAATTACTCCAGGTATACTCAAGAAAAGCTGGGCTGTAGATTGCAGTCTGCTCTGTCTGTGAGGCACATTCAGTGGCAGTATTATTTAGTGTTTCAAAGGAATGTAAATATTTCACTGAATATCCTGAACATATTGCAGAGCTTTTGCACATCAGCTTTCTAGTGATTTTGTTCTTTTCCTTGGTTACTTGCCGTAATGATCCCAAACTTCACCCCAATATGAAGATGAACAATTTGAATCTCGCCACAGATGAATGCGTCTCTGTGCTGGCACTCAGAGACACAGAGGAGGCCTGGTGTTAAATCCACAGCATGGCACTCCGTAGGCAGCTCCACACTCGCTCAGTACAGATATCACAGGGAATGGCTCGGACTTGGGCTTCCAGTCTTTCTATTTTAAAGGCCTTTCAGAAGAGAGATTTTTTCAAATTTAAACATATTCAAGTAGGTCAGCAGCTCTTCAAGTTTTCAGCTGTATTCAGTTCAACCTTTTGATGTTGCTAAAAAAAAGGAATAAAGGAATGTCTTACTTGAGTGTGTGGTGAAATAATTACTCGTACAGGAAGCTGATGTGCTTTTTTTTTACGTTCAATATAAGCTGGTATTGCATGAGATATGTTATTAATTTTCAATAGAATAACTGTTTAGGCTCATACAATATGTAATATTAGTTGCATTAAAACTGACATTCATTTGTCAGTTTTAATGCAACTAATCCAAACAGAAGCTGATATTATCCTTTCATAGCTTAAAAGAGCAGAAATGAGCATACATCTAAATATACACATACCTCACTACTCCTCAACTGGCCTCCAGAACTGCCACTGTAAAAAACTATGAATGAATTTAATCAGTCAATGCAACATATGTAATGATTTAACAATATTTTGAAATGTTCTCTTCAGTCATTGCCTCTAAGTGCTAACTTTGTCACCAGACTGTAGTTTGTGTAGATAATGCAATTGAATTGCTGCTCGTTCTAAGAAACAGACTCAAAGAAACATCAAGAGGTTATCACTGTCTTGTATCTGCAATAAAATTCTGAGATACAGTAGGTCAAGGATAGAGAGCTTGAAATCAGGAAGGCAGTGATAAATGGATGGGGATGCTGAAGTTTTGAACTTGTTTATATTTGTTGAGTGTGAAACTCAAGATTTCCTGATATTTCATGTAGCATTATGGGAGATATCACTTATCACACCCATGCAGATACTTGTGATTTTATCAGATTTTCTTAATTACTTTATTTTCATGTTATGTGTGGGAATCTTACCACAATAACCTAGGTTCTGTGTTTCGTATTCTATAATATTTATATTGTACAATGCAAATGGTGAATAAGGACAGTTTTTTTATTACAAATTACTATTCCCAATATGTTTTATAGGACCAGCATTTCCTCTGGACGAGTGTTAAATTACAGTTTTGTCTTCTGTTTTGCCCTAGGGGCAAATTTTCCCCCTTCCTAATTCAGGGTACAAACACGTGTACGGAAACCCTATTGAAACTGAGTGGGTATGGAGCTATGAAATTTGGCAGGTAGTTTCAGTTACTCCGCCATTACTCAGAGTATCACAACGAAGCCTATCGGCCCAATGGTGGCGCTGTAATGCACCCATTTACATTTTACATTTTACTCCTGCACTGTTTGGTCAAGAATAATTGACTCTTGGTCAAGACTCCTTGCTTGAATCTCAATATTCTTGATTTCATTTGTGTCTGCCAAAATTTTCCGCCACTAAAATGTTTATATTACATTTAACCTCCACCAAATTTGACAGAGTATGTTCAGAGTAACCCCAATAAAAGTTGTTTTTGCTGCAAACCATCTGTCCATGACATCACAAAATGTGGTCCATGTGTACTACTGCTCCATCAAAGTCTCTGCTTGCCGACTGCTGCTATGCCCTGTTAATTGCTGCTTGCAGCTATTTGCAGCTATAAATGTTGGTTGCAATTACTAATGTTTGTGTTTAGTCAGGTTCCCTTTGTATAATTTTATAAATCATTCAGCATGACATTCCATTACATTACAGTTATTTAGCTGAGACTGTTATCCAAAGCAACTTACAATTGATTTGACTAAGCAGGGGCCAATCCCCCCTGGAACAATGTGGGGTTAAGGGCCTTGCTCAAGGTCCCAACAGCTACATTGATCTTATTGTGGTTATACAGGGGCTTGAACCACCAACCTTCCAGGTACGAGTCAAGCACCTTAGCTACAAGGCTATCACCAACCACAGTATATCCCTTTCTGTGAAGTTCTTAATGAGCTGTTCTTCATGAAACTGCTAGCCCATGCCCTGGATTGATATTCGTAGTCATTTGAATAGCTTGTATGTTTGCCTTGCATCTGAAACTAATACGCAGACATCACAGGGAGTATATGCTTTCAAACACACAATCCCTCTGTCATTCCCTCAGACTTCCATGCCAACATCACCTTAGCCACAGTTCCTCATGAAACATCAGCAAGTTCAGCAGTCTTTTTCACTGAAACTCCTTCTGAACGTATCCCAACAACCACCACTCTTTCAAATCTTCCAGCCATGATAACCAAAATAATGGATAAATGGGTATGTGAGCATGTTAGGAAGTAAATTGCTTAATTCAGGAACCATATCTTTGTAGAAGCACCTGCTTTCAATATTTCAATACTTTGTATCCCTTATTTATTCAAGTGTTTGCATTGAATTGTATTTATTTTGGTAAGTACCTGTCGGCTTTCCTTTGAACAGTCATTCATTAATTGTTGGCTGCCTTAATTGTTGTTTATAAGTAGTCTAATATCAATTAAATGCAGTATATTTTGCTGTGTCAAATTAAACTCACAAAATTAAGAGGGATATTGGAGGGATTTTGTTCTCACAATAAGTTTAGTACTAGGCTACCACTAAAGGTAAACAGTCAAAATTACAAATATCACTGAGTATTTTCTGTTTCTTTCAGGGCATTACTCATACTGGAGGTGGAAGAGTAAAACTGTTCTTGCTTTCACACCACTGTCAGCAGATTGTGAACTGACATCTCAAGGAATGTTCTAGATCCTCATAGTGTGGCAGTGTGTCCTGTTTTCGGCCCCCGCCACCTCCACCACCCGTCGCTGGCATATCATCCAGGCACAGCCCAACCTTATGCGACAGTTTGCCCTTGATAGATCACTGATGATTTTCCATACTTTTTTTAGCATCACTATGTGCTCTCACTGCATTAAAGCCATGAATTATGAGCTGACATATAATTGATAATGAGCTGGGGCACTTGCACTCAGCAAAAGCTCTTCACCACCACCTTGACCACTTGCACAGTGCTTCCAAGTCTGCAATACCTTTGCCAAATCACACAATTGCCTGCTCTCCCGAAACCTGTTATAGATTTCATTTTCACTCTTCATTGGCATACATTTCTTCAGGAGAACAAAATCATTATCCTTGCATGAAGCAATTTTTAAAACATTTAGTTTTAATGAAATTGATTCAGAGGTGGTGCTCATATTGTGGCATAATGTCCTGCTATTCAGAACATTACATCATTAATGGAACCGTTCTTTCTAGAAAACATTTAATGTCACTGTTTCATCTCCATGGCAGGTCTTATAAACAAAACATGCATTTTGAACAGCAGCTTTCAGGTACGACAGGCTTTATAAACAAGGCCAAACAAACTGACGTATGGCGTTGTCAACTTCAATAAAATCAATGACCAAAAGGAAGAGGATGAAGGGGAACAAAAGCATTTCTCATAAATCATTACCTTGGCATTTGCATTGTAACACCATAGACAAGAAAGGTTATTGCACATGAATTCACACAAGAGCACAAGAAAACAACATTGCTTATTTTTTCACTCAGAAACTATCTACATGATATTTACAGATTGTGCCCTGTTGTTCAGTAACATTCAAAGTTTGGCCTCTTGAGTTAATTGTGGCATGACATGTGGCAACATTGGCTCAGGTGGTAAGAGCAGTCTGGCAGTCATTAATGGCAGTTGGAGGGTTGCCAGTTCAATTCCGCGCTGGGTGTGTCAAAGTGCCCCTGAGCAAGACACCTAACCCCCAAATGCTCCTGACGAGCTGGTTGGTGCCTTGCATGGCAGCCAATCGCCGTTGGTTTGCAAGTGTGAGTGTGTGTATGAATGGGTGAATGAGAAGCATAAATTGTACAGCCATTTGGATAAAGGTGCTATATAAATGCCAGCCATTTACCATTTATTGAGGGTTCAGGGCACAGTAACCACCAACCACAGTAACTCCTACCACACAGGACAGAACCTTATTGCATCACCACAACCTCCAGACCTCTAGCCCACTGTGGGGTATTTATGTCACCCAGCCTCAGGTCTTGCTCAAATGAACAGAGTTGTCACTGACACAAAGTGCTTGATGGAAACCTCCCAGGGGTGGCGTTTGTCTGGTGAACTATTGCAAGCGCAAATTACCCTGTACTGTTTCCTGGCAGCACATAGGCGATTAAACAGGAATACCCATCAGGAGGAAAAAATAGAATCCCTGAAGAGAACTGAACACTACCTTTATACAGTGGGCTCCAGAATTATTGGCACCCTTAACAAAATATGCACAAAAAGTGCTGTAAACTCAACAAGAATACAGTTATTGATATAAGCTTTATTTTCCAACATGTGTAAAGTAGTGTGCTATAAATATTATTCATAGGAATCAACCAAAGTTCCACAATTATTGGCACCCTGGTTTGTGCACACTCCTGGGAACGATGACAGCCATGAGACTTTTCCTATGAATTGTGATGTGTTTAGAGAACACATTTTGGGGGATTTTTGACCATTCCTGCAAGCAGAACTTTTCAGAATCATTCATATCCTTGGGATATCCCCCCTCTTCAACCCTCACAGATTGTTGATGGGATGTAAGTCTGGAGACTGAGATGGCTATTGCAGAATATTGTTTTGTTTGGAGTTATTGTCCTGCTGGAAAATCTATGACTAAGTCTCAGCATCCTAGCAGAGGCAGGCAGATATTCTGCCAAGATTTCCCAGTACTTTGTTGAATTCATTGTGCCATTGATGTTAAATAGTGCCCCTGGACCACTAGCAGAGAACATCAATGACTGACCGCCATATTTGACAGTAGGTATGAGGAGCTTCTCCTTGTATGCATTCGATTTTGCCGCCAAACAGGTCAATGGGCCTAAGCATGGACAAAGCGTTCAATTTTAGTGTTAGCTGACCATAGCACTCTCTTCCAGTTATAATTCCAATGAGGTTTGGCAAATTCTGGATAGTTGGTTTTGTTTATTGTGCTCTGCCTTTGTACAACCCTTCCAAGAGTTTGTTGGTATAAAGGTGCCATTTTATGGTTCTTTTTGACTTAACCCCAAGATGCAACCAATCTCTGCAATTCTTAAACTGTGATCATCATCTGTCAATCATCTGTGTCTTCTGAATTGACAGTTTGGCTTTTCCCATGCTAGTGGTTGACAAAGAGATTATGCATGCTTGTTTTTATACTCCAGTGAAACAATAAGTGATGGAATGAGACTGAGATTAACTACATTAAGTAAAATGGTACTGCCAACTTCACCTGCATATGTTTGAACATAACATAGATCAGTATCCATGTTGTTTATTATATGCAGCCGTTTTTGTTTATTTTTATTAAGGGTCCCAATAATGGAGCCCATTAAACTTGATAACAGGTTGATTAATTATATGACTGTACTCAGACTTTGCAATATTAATAGTGTGAATTCTTGTGGAACCAATTTGATTAAAATAAATCAGAATATTGCAGTGCTGCAGCAAGCATTTGCTTTTACATAATTTATCTGACACTCCACACCATGAACACTGCAGTTTATAGTATAAGTACAACTAAATACAAATACGTCATTTTCAAAGTTACTTCTGGATGACTAGCAAAGACATACTGTACTGATGCTTGGGATGTGCTGTATGTTTTTATAGTGCCACGGTTTGCGCTGGCAAAACCATTGAATGATGAGAACTGCTTGACTCTTGTTGTACCTTTATCTGGTACATCATTCCCCTTGCAACTGTGAGATATTCCTGGTCAGACTACACAAACAAAACAATACAAAGATCTGATTTCCCATGTGGATACAGCAAGAGATGTCAATGGCTCTATTGAAATCTATAATGGTACTGATCTGAAGTATAACTATTCAGCCCAAAAAGGCCAATAGCAACTCTACTCACAAGTTAAAAATCAGTTTGTTCCGACCACACATTTGTGATATAGAGTACAACTGCACTCCGAACTCATCACCAGCCGGGATCAATCCCCATTGTTTACCTTTGGTTGATTCCCGAATTTGGAAAAAAGTTACCTTCTTTGCTAGCTAGCTACATTTTAACTTTAACAAAATGGAAACATTAACATCACGGTTGATCTCTACCACCCAATGAAAATAGAAAAATATTTGGACAGCAACTGTTACTGAGCCAGCTGTTCCTATACCTGTTGTTTCTGAGCCATCATTGGAGTCGAGGAAGAGATACAGCAACAACAGCAGCAATGTGGGGTTAAGGTTAGCAGATAAGCTCTGGAGATCTTACCGTGGCTACATCGGGGCTTGAGCCACCAACTGTCTGGGTCTAAGTCATGTACCTTAGCCACTATGCTACAGGCTTCCCTCATAGATATCTATATATAAGAATTATTGGGTGGAAATATTTCACCAGAGGTCCCCATACAATATACCTTACAGGTCAACATTCAACAAAAATAAATATTGTGCAAATTAGTTTACAGTTCAAACCATGAAGTAGATTTGGATGAAGATTAGAATAAGGTTATTTTGGACCAACGTCCGAGAAAGCAAAATCTTAGGTGATACTGCTGAGGAGTCTATATTGGATCAGTATGCTTCGAATTATGAGACGTCGTATAGGCTGAGGGACAAATGCTTGCAGGAAGAAACGATTTTAGATCAGCAAGCCACAATGGAAGAGGAAGCAGACTTGTGAAGAGCACCTGAAATTTCAGGGCGGACACCTATCAACTGAGCATGCCTTTTAAAGTTCAGCTTTTCATTCTAAGGATAAGGCTCCGTCCTCAGCAAGGAGAAATGTGAATTTGCTGTCTCACAAACACAGCTGAACAATACCTGTTAACACAAACACTTTTATACAGGTGTCTCATAAAATGAAGGGCTGCTACATTTTAAAAGGCCAGTTTTCACTTTTTATTCCACATTCTAACATTCTCTAGTTTTAGTTTTCAAACTCATTTTACACATCTTTTAAATCAACATTAACAAGTAACTACAACTGAACAGCAGTGAGCAGTGAACTTGTGCCCTGCTGCTTCTTTTCATTCTGGACAGTCCATCAGCCAAGACAATCAACGTGCATCAGTGTTAATGGGGTTGACCACATGGGTTGCATAGTTAATGAATTCATGTTTCCTGTCGAGATAAACATTTTCCCACCACATACCCTGATTGCATTAGTTAAAACTGAACAGTGCTCATTTAGCTCAGATTAAGCTGTTTGCTGTGGAATAAATTACTTGGCTGGCAGTGATTTCTCATCTAGAGTGGAGGGCCCCTGTACAATCCATTGTAAATAAATATTGTACTTTGGTAATTGTACTGTAGCTCAGTCAATCTTGAGTGAGAAAAAAACACCACCATGAAGCATGGCTGTAAAAAAAGCACAACCAACAGATTAGTGACTCATTGAATTCATATTTCAACTGGGGATTACATTTGTATTGCTTTTGAGTAAAATATATTGTTGCTTCATTCCTTTCTTTGCAGAAGGCATGGTACAATTATTATAGATGTTAGAATGAGCATTCACACGTTTAACCAAATAGCTTAGAATACATCAAAGAATGCTGTTTCAGGATGACCTGTTTATATAGCTAGGTGGTAAAGTTTTTGTCGTGCTCAAAGTGATTCATTGTCATGTTGTTTACATGCAGATATCCTGCTTCTCACACAGGAATGAGCATCACATGGACTCCAGTTACAAATAAGAGAATGGAGCAGTGCGAGATGTACCAGATTATTCCTGGTTTTCCATATTTTCTGAAATTCCTCCTGATAGGCTTTCATTTGGGAGGGGGCAGTTTTGGCCAAATGCTTTTATTGTCTCTGTTATTAGTGTCAATGATGCTTTAATTAATTAAGTAATCTTTATTAGCATGTTCATATAAGTTAAGTGTCCATTAAGATCACTGGTCTGCAGAGCACCATAATGTTTGCATCAAAAGGCCCATAACCGTTTTGATATGATGATTTATTTATGCTTATTTTATACATCCAGTCTATTTGAAAGGTTTCTTCCCTTTTGATTTGTGACTTGTTTAAAATGCTATGCATTTTATCACACATCCAAGGCACCAAAAAATGCACCATATTTTACATATCGAAAAATGTTAGTGATTTGACTGGGCATGCACTATACGAGTATTTCCCAATGAGGTCAGGTGTGCTGTTTTCGTTTTACGAAAATGTCAAAGTTCAAATTAGTGAAATAAAAATAAAATAGAACTCCCATTCACAAAGGCCAAAATAAATATGATTAAAATGCATATGATTTAAAATGCATTTTATTAAGTGTTTATTAGACTTATTATTTTAGACTTATTAACTCTCCACATTGTTTGTTCAGCGTTGAGTGGCTCTGCATACCATTGAAGTAATGTGTGGTTATTTGCATTACTGTCACCTTCCTGTCAGCTTCGACCAATCTGGCCCTTCTGCGCTGACCTCTCTCATTAACAACACGTTTCTGCCAGCAGACCTACTGATCACTGGATTGCACAATTCTCAGCAAAGTCTAGAGACGTTGCGCATGAAAATCTCAGGAGATCAGCAGTTTCTGAGATACTCAAACCACCCTGTCTGGCACCAACAATCATTCCACTGTCAAAGTCACTTAGATCATATTTTTTCCTGATTCTGACATTTGGTCAGAAAAACAGCTGAACAGCTTGACCACGTCTGCATGCTTTTTTGGATTTAGTTGCTGCCACATGATCGGCTGATTAAATACTTGCATTAACAAGCTGGTGTACAGGTCTACCTAATAAAGTGGTGAGTGAGTGTATGTCACTCGCTTTGAGAGTGGTGTGCTGTGAGATTCTGTAAACCTGGAAAGGGTGCCATGGAAGGAAAAAGGTTGGGAAATGCTGCAATAGTGTGTGCAATAGTCCACTCAGCAGGTAATTGGTAACCTCAATCATACAGGCCCACCATCATCAAACAGTGTTACAACTTGCAACACACCATCAGCTTCTGTCATTTAATAAATGAAGATGCATCTGAACCCAGGCAAGCTCTGTTCTGAAGTGCTCTCTTACCTAATCAGCTAGCTATCCACTTCATAATTTGGTAAATGAGGGGTAAAGAAAGTACTATTTCTCATCTTTCCCGTTTCAGCAGAAAAAGAGAAACGCTCTGGGTTAGGTTGGCTGCAGATGTTTAATCTCAAACAAGGACAGGTTTTCAGAGAGTGAGATACTTCACGTGATCGCACCTGATGTAAGAGCAGCTCAACAGCTCAATAAGCACCACAACGCATTGGGTTTGCATTCATACTCTGCTTCATTATTCAGATTGGCTTTACTCTCTCTGACTTACCCTCCTTCTCCCCTCCTTCTTTTCTTTCCATTTCTGTCTCTCCCATGGGGAAAGGGAAGTTCATTAAATATTGAGCCAACTGTCCAAAAAATTATCATAAATGTCCCAATTTTCTCAATCATGACAAGCTGAGCGATGAACCTATAAGTGATTAAACATAATCAGCTATTTTCTTCCAGGATGTACATCTATACCATCCAGAAAGGGAAAATAGATCACTTCAGTCATAAGCTGTAACTGTTGGCAGAGGGAAATTTATGGCAAAGTTTACATAATCTCTGCATTAAACCATCAGTATGGGATATTTTTTGGTGTTAACACAACTGGTCGAAGGAATGGTGCAAAAAAGATGATGATGCCTTTTAATGGACACCATATTCTGGCAAATATCAAAAGCATTTGACGCTTGGCAGAATGTGGTTGAGAGATACAGCCCGTTCTCAAAGACGACAGACGAAAATGTGCCCATCTGTTGCCTATTTAAGGTGCAGCCACATTACATTAACATAATAAATGCTGCCATGTAATGTTGCAAGAAACCTGTAGAGTTACATTTTAAATAGAGGCAGCTGAACATCACCCCTATTACAATGGAACAGGAGAATTCAAATGAAAAATGAGCAGAGCTTTACTTTTTTTAAATGATGCTGTGATACAATTGGTGAAACTCCCTTTCATAATACTTGAATAGCCTGACACAGCGAGACACTGTAAATGCAGTGGTACTTCAGTCCTATCATTATCTTCTATATTTGTTCTGTAGTGCTGGCAATCCCCTGACATTTAATGGTGTTCCCCAGGAGAATAGCAAAGAGTAAATAATGTGAGTGTATGAGTGTATTGTAATTGTGATTTGTAAACTAAGGACAATTATGAAAACCGATGACGAAAATGTTGGCCATGCCCAACGTTGTCTTTTAAATTATTGGACTGGATACAACAGTACGTAAAATAAAGATGCATAATTCAAAAACAAATAACCTGTTGATTCAATCAAAGATTTTATCATGAAATCATATATGATTAAAAATATAAATCATAAAGGTGAATGTTCAAACAGAAATTCTATGTGAGCAAAGTAAATGTTAAAGGTAAATTCCAAAATCTACAATAAGATAAATTTCTTGTAGTAGGATGCGTCAAGTCAAGTTTCTTTTATTGCCACACAGCGAGCTGGTGGAATTGTTTTATACTACAGATATGAGCACAGATGCAGTTAACCAATACATGGTGACATAGTAACAAGGCACTGTTTGCTAATTACAATATGTATTTCTTCTGGGTTTTTGCCCATCTTCATTGGACAACTGAAATCAGTAGAGAAATATGCATACTGTACTGTGTATACAGGCTAAAAGAAGGTGCACACTGACATGTGCTAAGAAAATGACTGTCCAGCTTGGGCTTCCCCTGAGTAGATGAGCATAATTGGTACTCAGCAAAGGTCAGGTTTGGTAGAGCTGATTCAGAGCAATCAGAACTCCAATCACCAGCTAAAGCCCAAACACTTACCTTGTGCAAAAATGCAGCGGTGGATTAATTTGGTTCATTAATATTGTAATAAAAAGTATGGCATCTTGGGAAAATGTACCTTTGCGAGAAGGTTTTAAAGAGAGTACCTTTAAGTTTGCTGTGCCTTTTTTTATTGTGTTAATTTCTTGTGTATGAAGTATCTACACTCTTATTAGGTATTTATTAGACTTATTTTGTCTTTTGCTGCGGTAGCCTAGCCTGGCACCAATAATCATTCCACAGTCAAAGTCACATCACTTAGATCACATTTCTTCCCCATTCTGATGTTTGATCTGAAACATAGTTGAACCTCTTGACCATGTCTGCATGCTTTTATGCATTTAGTTGCTGCCACATGATTGGCTGATTAAATATGTGCATTAACAAGCTGGTATACAGGTCAACCTAATAAGTGCTTACTGAGTGTATGTTTTGATATGTATCTTATCTATGTTATGTCTGTATTATGAAATAATGGGACTGAACAAATACAGTACAAATGTTTTCAGACAGTGTATTGTAAACCATAGATTAGAAGAACATAAATAGCAATATGGAAAGTGTTAATTTAACTTTGATTGAAAAAATGTATCTCTTTTGGACACATACAAACTACATTAGACAATATTTTATACTTAACTCAACATTTAGATGCCTGTGTTTTTTGGGTTTGAATAAGCATGACTCCTGCAGCAGCATTGTGTGTTCTCCATGTGGGAAAGGTTTTACGCTTCCTCTCAGAATTCAAATCATGAGACACAGGGTTCAATGCTAAGAAATAGGTTGCCATCTTTCATTATTTAATAGTCAATTTTCACATTTATGAGATTGATCTGATTTACAGGCCTGGTCTGATGGCACCGGGCGGCACTGCGCTTGAGGAACTGATAGTTCATTTGTAGATAGCTATGTGGTTACTATGGAGACCTACAATGACAGTGAAATGTGATTGCTTTTGATTTTCAGTCTCATAAATTTTAACCTCATTCTAAGATTGAATGATTTATAATAAATCATTAGGCTTCTCCTGCTGGGTTAACAGTGAAAAGAAATCTGTTCATGGTGCAAAAACAAAATACTTGTGGAATACGGAAACATGCTTTTTGATATTTTGTCCTTTTAAGTGGACACAAAGAGTTTTGTGATCATTGAGCACATTTTGTCTTAGCTTATGAGACAAACTCTGAGTGGACAGGGAGGGAAAGCCAACCGTGGCACAGTGTTAGTGGTGTTGATGATAAGCACCAAAAAGAAGATCGGTATGCCCCAAAGGTTGGTCGGAAAATGCACGTTCTAATGAGATACCTGCTACCACTTTCCGAATAATTTACATTCCCCATGCATTCATATTTCAAGAGTGGTACTGTATTGTTTCCTCAGGCAGTCTCATCTAATGGCTCAGATGCATATTTTACGGTCTTTCCTCCCACGGTTTCGCAGTCCTGCGTTTGAAACTCATTTACTTACTTATTTGCAAGAAGCAGCAATGCCGCGTTTACCTACGTTGTTTGTCAGTGCTATTGAATACCAGTCTGCAGAGCTCTGTAAGTCTTCCTTATGATATTTGAACAGGATCTGCATGTGTCAGTACAGTGTTTATTTTGAAAATCTATTCAATTTAAATTAGTCAAAATATGAGATTTTATGCTTTTTAACTAAATTTCATGGGAAAATCTTGAAGAATGCTGAACACTGCATACAGTATGTGAGAAGAAAAATACACTAAACTGTGAACAGTTGAATCCAAGCTTACTACATTACTCCACTCTGTGCTGCATGGCCACAAATTTTCATCATCAAGTTAGGAAATGCATTATGAAAGTAAGACTTAATTACCTCAAGCCTGCTCCAGCTGAACTCATTTTTAATGAATGATAATTAAGTTAAATCCAATTTCAATTATAACAAGGCATGTTATTTAACATGTGCAAGACATTATCTCAGACTTTGCTGAGAGGTTAAGTGGTTCTTAATCTATGCTTTTATGAAAGGCAGAGATGAAAATCCCACTGGAATTATATTTTATTTCGTATTTTGACATAATTTAAGCAATTACATTCAGTATGCAACGCAAAAATGTTTTTAGAATTTGGCATCATTTCAGTTCGTAGAAAGAGGTTCATAACAAGAGGGATGACCACAATTAAGCTTTCATGTACGTTTAAAGGCTACTAGGGATTGTGTTTTGTGGGTCAAAGCTAAATAATAAGTATATGTACAGATCCATCCCTTTGGTTATATTTGGTTTTTAATTTTAAATGAAGAACCCACATTGAGTTGTTGTCTTATGTGTTGAAAAATCCAATGTGACAACTTAATCCGCATAGTGTGACAACTTACTTGGGGCAAGTTGTCACAAGTGCACACCCTCTACTTGACTGTCTATAACTCTATGTACTGCAATAAGATACATATACGAACATGTAATGAATGCAAATATGTGCTTGAGACTGCATTTGTTCATTTGGTATGACATTTATTCCACTGTGATATATTGCACCCATAAACATAAGAGAGTGAAAAGTGTGACAATATGCCCTGCCCTCCCCTTCTATTGTTACCTTTATTGCTAGCTAGCACACATCAGTGTGTCCGATTCCACATTTTAATCCAAATATCTAGTTATGTTTTGCTACTGCTGTTGACTTTGTCGCTGCTATATTTATAGTTCTACCTTGTGAGCAGCTCAGGCTGTTTCTTCCTGTTTAAACGAATAATACAAAATTAATTAAAATTAAAATTGTAAAAAAAATTTACAAAGCACAGTTATATTTCAAAGCGATCATGAATGACACTCAAAAAGATTGCATGTTTGAATTTATAGGAGACACTAAATGAATGTAAGACAATTCAATTCAATTTTATCTGCATAATGGAGTGATTGCAAAGGAAGAAACTAAGGATGTGGCAGAGAACGGGGGGGGGGGGGGGAATTTGGTTCTTTAAAGGGCAGCACGGTACATAATTTCAGAAATGAAATCTCCATTTGTACATAACCTACCCCATGGCTAGAATAAATGTTGGGGTATTTATAGGCTTTGGTGTGATGGCTACTCAAGTCTCAGAAGCATGTGTTTTAAAAAGAACAACACAGAGATTAGACAAACTGTTTACTTGAAAGCATTTAAGTCCATGTTTGAATGAATGTCAGTACAAATTGAAGTAATTGACCCAAACATTATAGACAGTATGACACATGAAGTGGCTAAACACCCTAAATTGAAAACATTTCATTTTTAACTGGCAGTACAACTGGTAACACTGCAAATTGATTTCTCAGACCCACATAACCCAAAAAATACAGTTTTATTACACACAAAAAAGTCAAGCAGCTTGCGAAAATTTAGTTGTTGATGTGTCCTTAAGGAAAGCATTGAAAAACTAATTTCATTCTAATCCCGGTGTAGCCACAGTAAGATCCGCACAGCCGTTGGGGCCTTGAGCAAGGCCCTTAACCCTGCATTGCAACAGGGGAGGATTGTCCCCTGCTTAGTCTAATCAACTGTACGTCGCTCTGGATAAGAGCATCTGCCAAATGCCAATAACGTAAACTCTACCACACACAGGTGCACAGATAAATGTATAAAATATATATTAGTAATAATGGATATTATTATGATAACTATTATAATAATTAGTGGATACATTTGCATTTTCACATTTTTAATGATTGCAATATATTGCCATAGACATCAAGATGATATTGTTATCGTGATATTTGTGCCAGGACAATCATTTTATGAAAATGTGATATCCTGACAGCGTTAATAGTAAGAATTCAAGCTTTTGAGATTTCAAGATTTCTCAAAGTGTATGAAAATGCCTAAATGTAAGAGAAGTTTGGTCATTACAAACTGATTGTTTGTTTACTCCATTAACTGACCTTGCTGCCTTTCAGAAAATTATACTGCCAGACCACTCAAAAACCTCATTTTTTCTCTGCTTGTCACACCTATACAGTGACAAAGCAAGGCCAATGATTGTTTAAACCATTTTAAAAAATCTTCTGCAGCACACATCCGTTACACTAACTCTTGTTGTATTGCCAGAATTATTCTCACTTTTATTATTTGCTCATTATTACTTGTCTTTCAGAACCTGCTATGTTGCAATCAGTTTTAACTGGACCTTCACAGGTATCAGGATTTATAAAGGAGAAAGTCAGCAGCCTACGTTCTCAGTAGTATATCTGAATCCATTCAGCCAATCACCATCTGTTGAAAGGAACGATCAATCGCAGCTGAAGCTTCAGCTTCAATATTTTATTAAACATCTTCGACGAAAATAGACGAACAAATGCATGCTTTTAATGAATGTTTAAAGTTTGGCTCTGCAAAGAACTCTAATTTAGCTTAGTGATGGGTTTTTAACAAATCTTCTGAACACAAGAGTGTCCAAGAGATTAGGAAGAAATACGTGTTTTGTTTAGAGAGCAAGAGGGTTCAATGGTTACAATTTAGAATTGTTCATTATGATTTGATTATGATGGTTTGTTTTAACAGTTTTTAAGCTTTTAAATCATCAAGCAGAATTGGGTTGTTGAGCTTGTATGAGCCTTACCTTTCTTGTTTTTGGCCTACATACTGAAACAGGCCAGATCCTGTATGCATTAACACGCAAGGATGAACAGTGTCATCGGGTAAATATTGCCTTTTGCAGCATCTTACCCCCATTATTCTTATTTTTCACCATTTGCTGTTATCACATGCTGGGTGATACCCCTGGGAGAAAGAGAATTACTGAGCACAGGGAGACATGTTCACTGGGGCTTTATTTGCTGATAGTAAGCTAGTTCATTAAACATAACTGCATAAATGAAAATCTTTATAAAAATAGTAAACAAACATAAAAAATAAAAACCAAACAGACTTTCCACTTTTTTTTTTACTGTTGCCCCCCTGCTTTTCAACTTGGTTCTCTTGTACTTTGTTCTCTGACGCTCTCTTTCGGTGTGTGGGTTCCAAGTCTCAGCTCTCTTCGATGGAAAGTGAGCACACCTTTAAACTCTGGGCTGATTAACCAATGCAACCCAGGTGTGTGTGCCCACTCAATGAGTAGGCCAGGCTCCTGCCTGTCATAGTTATTTTTGGTGGCCTTTCTACTGGCAGCTTCAAATAAGGTATTTCTAGGAATAGAAAGGAATGGCATTTTACATCCCCAGATTAATTCACATAGTAGGTTGAATCGATATCTTCAGGTGTGTTTAACATACAGTCAGAAATGAGTTTTTAATCAGTTTCTTTTTCAGTCTGAAGTCACCCATATTCTGAAAGGTAATTTTTTATAAGGAGAACGAGATTCGGCTGCTAATTCTTTCATTCCTTTACTGTTACATTGTCCTCCTTGAGAAATATGGCATTCTTTGACAGAAACTGATACATTTATCTTTTAAACATGCTCGTGCTGCAACATTTTCTCATTTCTTAACCTTACCACTGTAAAGCAGTTCAGGCTTACTTTTGTTCCCTCCTTTCTCTGGTTTATTATTAGTGTCACAATGAGAGGATTGTAACAATACAACCATAGGATGACTTGGGATTAAATTATACTATTGGAGTGCATATCTATTCTGTATGAAATTAAAGAATCTTCTGCATAATTTTTATCTCATGATATAATTATTGCGCATGATTATTCTCACAAACCTTTGCACAGTAACTATAATGCAATTACAGACTTATGAAAAGCACCAGTGTTTTTATCAAGAAGTGTTCATGTGTCTATTTTCTCTTATATTAACTATGAAAATAACCATCGATCAATTTTTAAAAGCAGATGCAATGCAATCATAAAATATATTTCATAAAAGCAGGAATGTCTGAGAAATTTGTTCTCCTTCAACACAATAGGCCTAAAATCTTTGTATTCCTTCAGTTATGTATTATTTATATTCTCTCTGTTTCTATTCTGCATACACTTGAGGTTAACATTTTTCAATAAATTGCTTTCTCTTATTCTTTCTGGTAGGATGTGAAGTCCACTTTCTTCCAGTTTGGGGCCTCTATCCAGCAAGAGGCCCTTCTGATGCTGAACATTATGGAGGAATATGACTGGCATATCTTCTCCATTGTTACAAGTAAATACCCAGGGTACCAGGATTTTATCAGCGTCCTGAAATTTACGGTGGACAACAGTTTTGTGGGCTGGGATTTGCAGAACATCATCACCCTGGACGCGTTAGAGGGGGATGCGAAGACTCAGATCCAGCTGAAGAAGATACAGTCCTCGGTCATCCTGCTCTTCTGCTCCAAGGACGAGGCAGCCTACATTCTGGAAGAGGCGCGCTCCCTGGGCCTGACAGGCTTTGGTTTCATCTGGATTGTCCCGAGCCTGACGACCGGCAACCCGGAGATCACACCTGACGAGTTTCCCTCCGGGATGGTCTCGGTGTCCTACGATGACTGGGACTACCCCCTGGAGGCCCGGGTGCGAGATGGGTTTGGAATTATTACCAGTGCCGCTGTGGCCATGCTGGAGGAATTCGGGGACATCCCAGAAGCTAAAACCAGCTGCTATGGACAGCTGGAGAAAACCAAGCTGCCTCCCAGTGCATTGCACAAGTTGGTCTCTCAGTATCAGTGTTTGCCATTATGTCTACCTGGCTGTCCTATATCTGTCTCTTTGTGTCTGTCTTGTCGCTGTCCATGCCAACACAATACATTTCACATAGCCTGTGGCCTATTGCACTGTTGAGTCCTCTGTACTGTATGACAGTTGGTGATATGACTGAAGGTGATTTGGTGTCAGAATACATAACAAAGCTGGGAATGTTGAGTTGTGTGTTGAGCTGCACTCGATTGCAGCAAAGCTGCGCAAGCAAGTCATGTAGGCATGAGTCTGACTTTGCTCAGCCGTCCCCCAAGGACAGTGCAGCTCCATCAGAAAACTAATGAGTTCAGCTCAGCAGTGTCTTGTGAGAGTACCAGGGAGTGTCTTGAAAGAGCTTAGGAGAGTTCTCAAAATTTAAAGAGCTCTTGATTGGACATACCCTTTAGTTTTGTCTCTCTTGTGTTTTAAATTAATTTCCCAAGTATTTTTCTTCAGTCATGCGTTTCACTAGTCCTGTGTCTGGGTATGGGTCTGCTTGGTCATTCAGTAACAGATTCTATATAAATATTATATAGAAAAAAGACCATGCAGTAATTACCACCTTTTTCATTCCAAGATTTGGTTTAAAAACAAGATTATCTCACCTTGGATTAGGCATCTACATTCTTCCTGAAAAAATTGTCACCATGCAAGTAGTTTTCATGGAAAAGAAAGTCAAGTCAATGCCCTTTTTCATATTCAAGGCTATATAGGGTGTTATAGATTTTCAGTGCAAGCAGTATGCTGCTTTTGGGCAGATGTGTGTGTCCCAGCTTGGTGCACTGAAAAACAGACCTGTACAAAATGTAGCTCCTATGAATGAATAGAATGAATCTCATAACAGAATCCTCTGGATTAATGAAAAAGATGCACACAAAAAAAGGTCAAAGTTCAATCCAAGTTTTCCTAATTGCAAATAATATTGAAAATCTCTGCTAGCCTCAAAAACAGCCATGGGTTTTTGGTGATAAGCAAAAAAGCAGAAAAGCAGTCAATGAAATGGCCAGGTGCAAGAAATGCAGATACATTTTGACAAAATGTCACAGTAGCCTTCTGCAGAGTACAGTATGCTGCTCGCCACTGCCTGTTAGTGATGAGCTGAAGGAGGTTTTAGCTCATAAATTAGTGGTGGCTAACTCTGTCTACTGCAAATTGCGAAAGTGCCAGGGTGAAGCAATGATAGACTTTATTTTCATTATTCTTTATTCCATTATCTAATAGTACACAGATGAGTCACTTGTTATATAATGCACACCACTGCTGTCATTTTTTTCCCCTCTGGTTTTACAGGGTGGAATTGTTTAGCAGGAGATTTGAGTGATTGATATTTTATGAAGAATGATGGTTCAAAATGTAAGGCATAATGGCATAAAACATCTCAATGGAATTCATTGTTTTTCTGTTATAGTGATGTTGAAGCAAGCTGATGAAAATTCATTTTTAAATGTATTTATTAACTGGAGGATAATTGTTCATTCAAAGTGGGTTGAATGAAGTGGATTTTTTGACTGCCCTTTTTAATTCTGTGGGTGAAAAAAACAATCACAAGCATTTTAGCATCCCGTGGATTCAACGCATTGTTACAGTATATTCTCAAATTCTGTTAGTTCATTAGTGATACTTTGCAAGCAGGAAAATACTTATAAATATCCTGCTGCTGTTTCTAATGGTAAATCCCTGCGTATTTGTGTCAGAGTTAAATTACTATAATTTGCACAGCAGGTATGAAGGCAGTGTTCTGCAGAGAATTTCTATGGAATATCATCTATAGAAATCTTTTTCTTTTTTTAAACCTAGTACTCCTCATGTTGATTCATCGTGTTGTAGAAATAATCAGGCAGTTAAAATTTTCAATGGAGACATGGATGAGAAGGGGCTATCGTGAAAATAGCACACTTTCCAAGAAAGCAATTTTAACATCAATTCCATAAGTGCTGATGTAGCTTTGTGATAATATCATGGACATATTCTGAAGGCAGACACTTGACTGGGTACACAATTTGCTAAGCAAGGTTAAAAATCAAGCTCAGTGAGTCATTGTGTTATTTATTGATAACAGCACTTAAAAGATGATTACTCTGTCAGAAAGAATTGATTACTCAGACAAAGAAGAATCTACACAAAGGGTGAATGACTATGGAAACATTGGACTTAGGTCATATTGTCCAATTCGCCTAAGTGTGCACACTTTGCCATATTTAATATCAAGCATCAAAACAAACATCTGTGCCCTGACAAGGGGGCACTCAATACAATCCAGAGTAATACTAAATAAATATTATCTATACAACCCCCATAGTCAGTGTTGTTAAGAGACAAATACCTGGTCAAAGGTCAGTAAGCACTTAGACTGGGAATCACTGCACGTTTACTTAATTGCATCCAGTTCATTGTTGATGTTATCTTCGCCCTGCATTGACAGTCATTTAGGTGCCTTAAACCCTGTCCAATAATGATTGTGTTTTCATGGGCTTATTTTCATGCTCGTGTTCCCCTAGTGGGAGGTTTTGTAACTGAACTTCACGAGTGAAGTGCTGCAGGAAATAATTCCACTGCTCAATCACTCTTTGAACCTTCACTATTATCTGTTGCTGGCAGGGTTTGATTCTGAAGAAATCAATGCAAGCTGCACTCTTTCTGGAGCTGCTGCCCACTGTAAACACTCTCCTCCTCTGTAAGGCATGAAATATTGATCGCAAGTAGAACTGATTGATGTTCATAGAAATAATGGCAATTTCAATTTTTTTGCTTTAATCACTGAAATGCAGTCTGCACACAGCAAATTGTTTTCTCTTGCTCAGTGGCATTCCATCATCACGACTCTACAACCTAAAGTACTATACTTAATTTAAATATCTAAACTTCACAGAATCTAGAGGTGCATTGTTTTAATTCAGGAAATGACGGATACAGTATGCCAATGAGAAGCATTTCATTTACCTAAATGTGCCTTCAGCACCGCCAAAGCTATTTTTTCCCGCATCACGCCCACGCACATCGTCCCTCGGATCCTACATTCCACTGCTGTACTTCTGGAGCGCTCACTGTTGCCAAAGGTTCCTCTGCCCTACTTTGAAGCACACAAGCTTATATCTGCAGCAGTGGGGCACATGCTATTGCTACTGTACCAGCTCTCCAGCTCTCTATCTGAGCCTTTTGGAAGCTATACAGAATATGAAACCTTAGAATTTGAAACCTCAGGGTAAATTCTTTTCACTGCACCAGGAAACAGCATCAGACTTACAATTGACTTGCCGTTTGCAGGCTTTTTACAAAAAACTTGTGGAGTACAAATTTCCCGTGGTAAACTGTCAGATTTTTCAGGCAATTACAGTGGTACAGTGGGAGCAAATAGACATCGGAAGGATGCTGTACACATAAAATGGACCACACAGTAGAATGTTCTGTGTTAAGTCAACTCTTACACAGTACTTACACCAGTCCCCATTGGACTCATACTGTATGAACTGCTTTAGTTGAATTAACACTGGATATTTATACTGTGTGCGATAAGTAGCCCAGCCGATGAACATATATCACACCATAAGTCTCTGTACATTCAATTTAACACAGACTTTAGTGAATAAACAAATTCTACTACATACTGCATGCTGCTCTGCTCTTCCTTTTTCTGATATTGAGGTGCTAAGTAGACCGAGTGAATTTAAGGCTCATAGAATTAAAAAAAATCTCGCCTGCATGTACACAATAATGAAAGCATCCGACATGCAATACCCTACTTCTTTAGATTAATCCCTGCAGCAATTACATTTTTACATTTAAGATCATGTCCTCTTCCTGTATGACTAATGTCAGTACATACACTCAATGAGAACTTTATTAGGTAGACCTGTACACCAGCTTGTTAATACAAATACTTAATCAGCTAATCATGTGGCAGCAACTAAATGCATGCAAGCATGCAGACATGGTCAAGAGCTTGAGAAGTTTTTCAGACCAAAAGTCAGAAACCGCTGATCTCCTGGGATTTTCATGTCTGCAGTTTACAGAGATTGGTGTGAAAAACAAAAAACATCCAGTGAGCAGCAGTTTTGCGGGCAGAAACACATTGTTAATGAGAGGGATCAGTGGAGAATGGCAAGACTGGTCAAAGTCACTTAGATCGTATCATACCCATTCTGATGGTTGATGTGAACATGAACTGAAGTTCCTTACATACAGTATATCTGCATGATTTTATGCATTGCACTGCTGCCACACAATTGGCTGATTAGATGATCGCATGAATAAGTAGATGTACTAATAAAGTGCTCAGTGAGTGTGTAATTCCTACTGTAGATTGTCACAAACGTTTGCTTGATTCAATTAAAAACTGTGTTCTCATCTCAGTTAACATGCAGCCTTAGTTTACTCATAATTAATTCCTAACTTTTTGGTTTTACTTTTATCCTTACCTACATCTTCAAACCATGATTTTGCAGAAAATTCCAGCGAAAACTGACTGTGTTCAAATGTGTTCAGATTTTATTACTGGGGGCCCATCAGCCAAATATACTGCATTTTCCCTTTCAGAGAAATAAAACAAATTTGCAAAGATTTTCCCAAATCTCTATAAATTTAATTTGCTCCATTTAGCTCATTGGAAGAATAATACATGATGATGTTTTTATATCTCAGATATTCTTTAGTATACTGGAATTGAAGTGATTCCAGATAACTCACCGATATTTGTGGTTTTGGGAACAGCACAGCACTAGAAAGTATCTTGGTGTAATCACATCTATTCTGAAAGTGAGGTCATTTGTCTGTGTATGAAATCTATTTCACTTCTTCAGGTCTGGCGCAGTTCAGGCCCATGGGGCTGGGGTGTCAGAGTGTTTCCCAGCTGTGATTAATTTGTCTCTCTCACGCACACACAGACACACACGCACACACCAGCTGCAATATCAGGCCTTTATGAAAGATCGGAAGGAGAAAGAATCCTCGCCTATAAACTCAATCCACAATGAGTGCTGCAAGTTGCTGACTGGTTCCAGGCAGTGGGTCTCCAGGGGCATCTGGGCTCCTCTGATGCTGCGATGGATGAGTGTTTCGTGATGACGCAACAGGGCTGGTGAATGTGATAATGGAACTGAGCCGGCTCCAGCAGGTTGGGCCCAGCCAGTTGAGCACTGGCAGTGAGGCTGCTGGCAGCACCACTGTTCCCCCTCTGCTGCTGCCTGGACAGATGAGGCTAAACAGAGCGTAGTCCTCGTAATGGTTCGCTGCTGATTGCGCTCCTCTAAATCCGTGGGACAATTGTCTGCAGGCCAGCGTGCCAAGGTGATTGATGTGTGACCATCCCCTCCTTGGCACTTCAACAAAAGGTCTGATAGAGACATCTCAGTGGAAAGAATGCAGTAGCAGAATAATGGGGTCACCCTATGCTGTGGCAGTGATGGCAATATTAACTTCTTAATCCTTGTCCCTACATACAGTACTGAGGAGCCCATGAATCTGAATAAGGTTAAACTACATTTTGACTGGGAATAATCAGTTCAACAAGCCATAAAACTAGCAGCTAGCAGTCCAAGAACAGCTGTGTAAATTTCTCAACCGGCTCACCTTTTATAACTGATATCACTCATCAATTGGCTCCACTGAAAAGATTGCAATGATTGAACTACATGGTTTTCCCACCACAACGGCTTTAAGGTGTTTGCAAGCAGTTGTGGGTGGGAGTGGCAGCATGGTGGAGACCTGAATTTCCATTAGGAGCAAAAATGTGTTGGGAGTGTTGGGCTCTCTTGTGGCTCTCCTTGGTGCATTCAGTGTGAGAGGTGGTAACAGTGTGCAGTGTGTTCTCTCTCACACATAAACCAATATGACAGGAACAGGGAGACTTTGTGAAATGTCATGATTCATGTTTCCACAAACCGTTTCATCCGAGCAAGAGACGGCCATTAAATCCCATGTGATTCTGCCTCACAGTTTCACATCCTGGGCCCACTGTGTTCATAAGCAGTATTTGTGACACTAAACGACTGCTCCCCACCCCCATCAAAAAAAATCATATTGCACAACATGACTTATCATTTGTCCTTATGCTTCATGTTGGTTAATGTATTGGGCAGGTTTAGATGACCCAATAAGTATGAAGCTCATTCATTTTTCTGTCTTTCAGGTACATGATGAATGTAACCTGGGAAGGCAGAGATTTGTCCTTCACAGAAGATGGGTATCAGGCAAATCCCAAGCTGGTAGTGATAGTTCTCAACAAGGAGAGGGAGTGGGAAAAGGTAAGACGTAACACAGGTTCTGAAAAATAACCAGAATTGCATGTGCCACAAGCAATCTATTTTTATCTATCTGTTTTTAAATGTCAACTTTTATATGCCATTAGGAGTAAGCCGGCCATCCCACACTGTCCATTTTACAACATCCTAAGGCTTGAGCCTTGATCGTAGCTCCACTGTATCATGGAGCATTTCTCTACAGCACATTTATGTGCGTCGTTTTTTACCTCAGCGTCAACCGACCCATTGTCTCATTTGTACTACAGAAAATATCCTGCCCTCAATCTCAAGACCACCACCACAGAGTAGAAGAAATCATCTCCCTTCTTATTTTTGATGAAACTTATTTTTTGGATGCATGTTCAAACATATAACTTTTTTACTTTTATAATTGTATGATATTCTACAGTATTTTTTTAGGTGGCAGTTTTGGAGGAGTTAATAGACTGTTCTTGAAACGTAAGCCTATATTAAAAATAGGAACTGCCTAATACTAGAGAAGTAGTGAAACCATATGTTGAAAAATTATTTTCTTGAACTAAATAAAGTCATACAACTGATTTAAAATGAAAGCATGATTAAAAAACTTTTAGAAGCACCGTTGCTGACATACTAGCGCATCTCTAGTCATAACCAATGAGTCGAGTAATTCCCCCTTTCATACCAAAACCAATCTGTGTCCATACCGGGTAATTCCCAGGTCGTAAGCAGGGTCGCAGTCCCGGGACAGATATCCTGGGTTGAAAATTCCCAGGCTGTTGATTCTGTGTGAAAAAGGGGTATGAGATCTGTCCCATGGAATGTTAGGCCCTTACATTGAAACTGGGCAAGATATGTGGCGCCCTGCATCTTCTCCCTCAAAATCTCTGAAATATTAAAGATAAAATGTAGGCACTTATCAACTTTTACAGCAAAACACAAACAATGCACCTGAAAACTAGGAATTTAATACTCAAGCCATGTCCTGTCGTGTATGTTTATTATATACCGTCAATTTGACAAACATATCGGCTTCATTGTTGCTCACTTTAATTTTTACAAATGTACAATAGCTTCTGAACATGTAAAACATGTGCAGGGAATGTATGCTAAATATTGAAAACCCTAATGAAGTTATCTTTGGTAACCTAATTACTTTGAAAGCAGTAGGCTTGTTTTCTTTTCTGGTAATATGCAAATATTGTCTTTTTCTGTGATTGTGCAGAATGATGAAGTTCACTGTTAAGTTACCAAGTTTTGGTGGTGTATGCCGGAGAAACACAAAAAGATTGATCTCCAGAGAAAACCTGACTTGTAGCCTAGAAAACGCTTTTTTTAAAAGCAATTGCAACCATGGCAAAACTTTGGTGTGACCACGCCCTACCTTGTACAGCTACTGCTGTCAGAAATACAATTCTTTGTTCATATGCAGTCATTCCAGACATGTTTTAGAACTGATACCCTTCAGATGTAAGTAAAAAAACATGTTTTTCAAGGGGATTTACACACATTGGTATGTAGCTAACAGTACATTACATCCACATTACAAATGGAAAACACTAGCCTAAATTATAACGCTAGCAATGGAGATTATTAATTTTTCACCACGTTTGTATCGTAACTTAAATTGGGTGATATTTATTGGCCCTTGTAGTTTTTGACTGTTTTGAGAACACAAAACTGGTGAATTTCATTATTTATTTACTTTGTCATTTATAACATATGCTATACATTGTATCGGCCTAGTAAGTGACTTTTCCCATAAAATGAAGTTATTGTCATGTTTATCTCAAAGAAGCGTTCAATGTAAAATGCATCATCCATCATCTTGGCTACATGGTATGCACACTGACTTTATTGACCAAAAAAACCCCAAAAAAAAAACAGCTCAGATATCAGAGTGCTCTGTTCTGGTCTGCGTTCCCCCCAATGTTGAACAGAAAATGGCGCCCTTGACTTCAACAATGGCTACAAAATGAGGTACATTTGACAGGATTATGTAAATATTTCTGGAGATACGACTGCTTGATCTTGCTAGCTTTGAAGTTAAATGTCATATAGACAATTACTTTTTATGACATTTTACTTTCCACTCCTCATTAAAGGGTGTGTGATTATGTTACTTATTACATTCTGTACATTGTAGCACACTTGATTTTTATTTTGAACTCTCATAACGTAACCTGAGTGGTGAAAATGAGAGAGGAACTGACAGCATTTAAAAATGTTCCAGAGAGTGAAATATGGGCAGGGCTTGCTTCATTTTGCAATGTCCACTTCTATGAATTGCTGGAGGTAAATTATTCACTCGGGACTAAAATCGATGAACTCATAAAGATGGTTAATAAAGAGAACCAAGTTAGCGGCATGTATGAAATAGGGCCATGGTCACCATCCTGTCTTTGGCCACTGCTGGACTCTGTCAAAAACCCAGCCAGTAGTTTCAACACTGTGCATACCCTCATACCTTTAGTGCTAGCGATAAGAGTTGTACCTTTGTTGATGCAATGTCTTGTTTCTGAAGCTGCTCTGACAGTCCATGTGTGATGAAGTTGGAGGATGAAAGTAAATTACTCCATGTTTGTTTTTAGACCAGAAGCCTTGATTGAACCATCTCTATGAGATTCTATAGTGGCCTGTAACACAATCAATATCTGCTGATAACATAGTTAAATTTTGCGTACAAGGGTACTTACTTGACTTTTTAAAAACATCGAAAAACAGGTAGTAGGACAGAGCTGCATTTTTATTTTAGTTTTGAGCAATGAAAAATGGAATGCATCACAACAAAGACTCTCGCCTTCTGCAGCAGAATACTATTGATTGAAGTTGGCTATTACTCCGAAGTTTGCTGACAATGCAGACAGACATGCACATACAGTAAAACAGTGACTCACTGTGTCTCGAACAGAACAAGGGGAAGCGGCCGCTTCCACCAGAAGTTGACGTCTGTACAACTTATTCACTTTTAACTTGCACACACTGGGGAAAGAGTAGCCCAGGCAAAGCTTTTTGCCTTTGACAGAACAAATTGCTTTAGTAAACTGGGGTTGCCCGATAAGCACTAAAAACAGGCAGAACTGGGTTTCAAAACACTATTTACGCTGCCCTGTTTGTGTATCCGATGTCGCTTTTACAAGGCACCCAGGCAAATCTTATAACATACACTGTAACAAACACGTTTGTAATACCTGTAGGCTATATAACTGATAGCTAAATAACTGATTTTGCCTACTGTAGCAAAACTGTACGTATATTATACGTTAATATACTGGACATTAAAATGCATTGTGGGAAAATTATCCAACTCTATGTGTGGTCACATAAAATACAAATCTGTCTACAATGGAGCAGCTGTCAAAGTCCTGAAAGCTTGATGGCGGATAACAAAGTTATACAAAGTTAAACAAATACGAAAACTGTTAGAAGAGGTTCTTACATCAACATTAGAAAGCTTGGTTAAGAACATAATAATCTTATGTGTGATTTTAGGGTTAAGTGGGCTATGGAATGCATCTCACACCTTAAAGAGTTAAGTGGGCTATTGAATGCATATGTGAATTCAGTTTAGTTAACCTGCTTCACAGCTTCACACAAGACTGATGATTAAATACAGTCGTGTCTGCTAAATGATTCTCCGGCTTTTTCACAAGTCGCTGCAGCCAAGTCTTGATCTTCGAAGTGGGCTATGGAATTATGAATGCTAGTCATCTTACGTTTTTACATTTAAAACTGTGCAGATTTTAAGCAGCTGAAATATGTTTCCACAATAATCCTTGAACACCTGCACAAATAAAACTATAACATTATGCTGTGGTCTGTGTGAATACTCTATTCGGAATGGCTAGAAGGTGTGTGTTAAATGCTCGTAATAGTATAGATGGCAACCACCGCTGCATAGGCTTTGAGCAGGTAGTTCCAGCAAAAATGTTTTAAAGTCATGCATTAAACACTAGGGGTGAGTCAAGCATTCGTTTCAGATGAGTACTTGTAACAGGTATTGACTTTTTTCTGAATACGAACGTTGTACGAGTAATTGGATGAATTATCTGTGATCGGAGAATTGGCCTGCTTTATTCTTTTTTTTTTTCTCTGCATTGGCTGCAGTAGCTGTACATCAGTGATGAATACATACCATACAGTTAACACTGTTTCGTGATAGACCAGTTCCTCCCTGGTTCCCCCTTAAATCAGTAAAATGTCAAGAGACTGTTCTGTTAACTTGTTCAGATCATATATTTATAACTACCTAACTAGTATCTTGTCATTGTGTGATCAGGGGTGCGTTCAAGTTTGCAAACATGAGAGAAGATATTAAAACTTTTTTCTGTTACAATTTTAAAAGGTAGTGCACTGCTAACAGAAATGGCTGCTGACAGGGAAGATGTGACCCCTTGTAAACATGCAGCCATGTGCTTTAAACAAGCTACAGTACAGAGCTAACTTGAGACATAAACAATCCAGGATTAACAGTGGACATCATGTTTTTTTTTTTTTGGTTGCGATTCTTGTTTAGTTATTCACTTTTAGACGCGTTTACTAGCCAGCTAGCTAGGCACTGTGCCAAATTTAGGCGATGGCCATCTGCTAGATTTGTTTGGTGAAGTTGCTTACGGTGGATTTTCTAGATTGCAGCAATGTTACTGTGGCTAGCTAGCCAGTGAGTGATTTTTCAGATCAGATTACCTGTGATCTTAATGTCTAGCCATCCATCACCTACATTCAACTACTCAACGCCTCCATTTCTGGTTCTTAATGTTAGTTAATCAAACAGTTGGTCTACTATAACGTTAAATTCTCCATTGCCTCTGTATGTGGTCACTGGTCACAAAAGTGTTTGTAATTTACGCTATGTTTTTGAGTGATTTTTATCTGCATTATTTTATTCATGTAACAAAGTGTGATGGATGTGTTGCTTGAGAGCACAGTACCTTAGGAAAACGTGGGTGTGTGTTTAAAGAGGCGAGTGTGATGGCAATGCAGATAGCTGCCAAAAGTGTTCCTACAAAATTGTTCACGCACCATTTTATAGATGGTTTTGATTCTTAATTAATGTTAACATTAACCAGATAAAAATGTATCACAGATTTAGCCACAGATATAACAGAGTGCAAAACTGTAGTAGTTGTGCTTCAGGTGAAAGTCTTGATTTCAATGTACTGCAAATCGCTATGCAGTACGCGGAGGACTGTTTAAATGTCACCACTTCCGAGTATGAGTAACAGATAATTTAATTGGTTTACTCGTATACAAAACGGATGCGAGTAATGCACTACTTGCTCGCCCCTACTAAGCACCACAAATGTAAATCTCCAGGCCACTAAGAGATAACTGACTGATTACTGCTAAAAATGAATGCACGTGGTACTACAGCAAGCAACACATAACTACAAACTTCAAGCCATACTCATTTTGTTTTTCTTTATTTTGTTATCATGCAAACACTGCCATTTTGCCAGTAGATACACATTGAAAATGGATATCTACCAATTGAAAAAAAAAACCAAAAAAAAACAAGCAAAGTGCCATGAGTATTTCTATAAGTAGGGTTACCAAACTCAATAAATAGGCTTCAGAATCGTAATGCAGAGGGAGGTGAAAAATCTTAGCCTTGGTTTTGCAAACCAAAATGTGTTTAAAAAAATACGATTTAATACATCAAAGCTTTAAGGCCATGTGGATTGTCTGATTACAATTCTAAAACTTCGGTGTTGAGCTAAATCAAATAATAGACAACGCAACTTAAAAATAATGTTTTGATTGTGTGGTGTTTCCATCTGCCAAATTCAGGAAGTAACATTTTTGATTACTTTAACTGGCTACATACAAATTATGTTAGCTGTTTAATTGCTTGCTGGCTAGCTCCTATGACAAAACCGTACGCACCTAAAAAATATAGCTAGCCATTGCAAAACCGAGTATACTGATTTCCATGTTGAGATATTTTTACATTCTACTCTCCCAAAAGCATGACCCCTGGTCAAACTCTGCTTATGTTTGGAACAAATATTTAAGAGTAAGCTCAAATGTATTGATAGAAGCTTGTGGATTTAATTGCACGTTATTTCTCCCAACATTTGGCAATAGGTTATCCTTAAAATGCTCACAAATTAGTGGGCATACAGTAGGTGAGACAAATCCCACTGCAGGCTGTGTTTAATGTTGACAGTTTACCATCCAAAACTGGGATGGAAAAAATTTGGGAAATTGTGCACTTCGGTATTCAGTGAGCCCATGGTACTCAGAATACTCTGTATTCAATGAGCCCAAGACTGCAAATAGCAAGTCAGCCAGCAGGTTCACAGATTCACAGATTATGTGTGCATAATTCTCTGCAGGCAGTTTTTCTTTAAAGCATTTTTATCATATCTATCTGTAGCTAGCTAGGTTACTGAGTTTGCTGGTTTGCTAATCTATGCTGTTAGTTCTCTAGTTCATTTTTTTCTAGTTCTAAAAGCTGCTGCCTTCCAAGCATCACTGACCATGGCCTATTCATTGATTTTGGTAGACTAGTGCAATCTACAGTGTATGCAGTGAAACTGTTCAACCAGTTTCCACAGAATTCCATGGAAAAACAGCACTCATTTCCAATGACTCCTACTGTAAGAATAAAAATGAATGCATGATAGTGAAATGTGGGCCAACATCAACATCATCTAAAGTAGTTGGAACAAGCAAAGATTGTGTTCCCCTTCATTTCTGACAGTCCAAAATATAGTTCAATGTATTTTGTCCAAGGCCACTCCAATAATGTTAAACATACAATGGGTCATTTTGGACTTGTAACGGTTAAGAAAGGAACTGCAGCAACAAATACGCTTATACCATAACACTGTTTATCTCACCCCTTCTCTGTGAACGTGTTGACGTTGAAACCCCATTGGCTGGGGCAATTAGAACCCATTTTCAACCAATGAGCTTGAATTATTTTACAGCTTGCACAATGTTTTGGTACTGAAAGTTTCTACATATCTAAAAATGTACTATAAAGAGCAGTGAGCAGTTAATGAAATTAATGAACACGCATCTTTAAAACTGCATCAGTTCTCTTAGATACACTGTACTGCAGTTTGTCCTGCTGAGTAGGCATTTTATGGTAATTCTATTCATCACATTTACTAATGGCAAAATAATTGTAATTATAATAAAGTATTTTAGTTGACAAAAGGCATCTGGAATATGTCAGTTAAATATTTAAATAAGGTAATTCAGCCTATATTTCAATTTTTTTGAAGACAACAATGAAGATGGAACAATATGCTGCAGTAGAGTTAGCTTGTATTGTAGCTAGGGAATGCTTTATGAATGTGTAATAGGGTACATTGGATCTTGGATGGTTTCTTTTGGTCTTCACACTTTGCCCTTGCCATCACTGATACAAACTAGTGGTTCGCATCATGCAGTATAGTTCTGTCGGTGATGTCTTCTGTGGACAGTAGTGATGGACACATTTACGCCTGCCTCCTGAAGAGTTTTTTAATCTCTCAGACAGGTGTTTGTGGGTTATTCTTCATGATGGCAAGAATTCTTCAGTCATCAAATCTAGGTCTTCTTTGGCCTACCCCAGGTGATTACTGAGCTCAGCAGTGCTCTCTTTATTCTAACCATGTTTCTAACTGTTGATTTTGGTAAAACCCAAAATCTATTTTTTCTTCTGTCTCAGCATCATAATGGTCTTGACTTTCATTTGCACAAATCTGGTCCTTATGTTGACAAAAACAAAGCATAGACAAAAATTATACCTACACTAAGGAAGCAATTTAACACACCTGATTAATCTGAAACACCTGCAAAGCCATTTGTCCCAAACATGGTGCCTTGAAATGGGATGGGCAATTGGGCATTGTTTGATTGCATACCTAAATTGTGGAGTGCAGAGCCAAATCAAGAAAAAATATGTCTGTCCCAAACAATATGGAGCTCATTGTATAAAGCATCTTGGTTGTAGTTGAGCTTCAAGCGTTGGTGAACCATCCAACTCGATATGTCCTTCTGGCAAGCTGACGTGCATAGTGATACTTGAGTGTCAGATTGAGGCAAAGAAGGAAAAGCTTTGAAATACATTGTATTTCTAAGACGTCTACAAAATCACAATGTATTGCAGTATAACCCATTTACATAAATATTCAATTGTCGGATCCAGATGCAGCCCACTGTAGATATACTCTTGGCCCTTATATTTACAGCCCTAAGATAAATTGTGTTGCTAGGCAACTACCCTGCCAGCTTATGCTGCAAAATGAACATTTGTCAATCCTTATCAATAGAAAATTACAGGAACTCTGATGTTGAAATAAATAATTAATTTATCAAAATTAGTGTAAGTTTATTTTGAGTCATCATAAACCAATAAGAGAATTGCGCTTTTCTGTTACTTAATTCACGTTTGTCCACTAATTCGTGGAAAGATAATGCACATTTCTAATGTGCAATGCAACTTCACTTCTGCCTGTAGTGCAGATAGCTGTAGCCTAGTTGCCCGTAGCCACTGCCCCATTTAATGTTCATCAAACCCACAATAGATTAAATTGTAAACTTGTAAAATAGCTAGAGCCCGACCGATATGGGCCTATGGCAGATATGTTGGTGTATATGTTGTCCAATATGCAACAATATGAAAAGTTTTTTTATGGAACATATAATGCAGAAAATAATGCTTGGGGTGATTTATAAATGGTGTCATCAGAAAGATTGTTTAGCAGAGCTTGCTCCAACTCCATTGTTTACAATACTCTCAGTACTGTCTGCAGCACATGTTGCAGAGTACACATCACAGCTGAGCAGACGGTGGTGCGGACTTGGTGTCAAGCAGCGTCTTCACGACTCAGAGTCAAGTGCTGTCTTCGTGGTAAGTTGATAACTAGTTTGTGAATTTCACACTACATTATTGCCTAGTGAGATGGAATGCAGGGAAGTAAATTAACAACGTCCCTATCTTTTACTCTCCGTGACAAAATCATACTCGTTTATCATACTGGCTAGCTAGCTAACCACATAGCTACTTTCATACCTTGTCAGCTGATTGGAAACTAATGTGTGAGAATCTTAGCCTATTCTGTCTATAACACAACATTATAACATTAATAGGAGTGTAACTAACAGTAACGTCACTGTATCCACACCAAACCATTTATAGCAGAGGCACTGCCACTGTTCATCTCTTGACTCAGCAGCAGCAAACCACAAGTTTTTTTGTGACCATTAATGGTATACATAAACAGCGAAGATTACATGTGTTGATAAGAAAGAAAAAAGCATTTCTGATTGGAGTTCAGTACTTTAGTACAATTTAGAGGTACTTGTACTTTCATGAACTCACATGTACATGTCAATGAAGCAATAATTCAATAATTTGTATATGATAGATATAACACTCTAAATTGGGCCACTCACTCATTACGTTAAGTTATTTTTAATATACCTAAATATAAAGATATTTTTATTTGTGAAGATTTAACCATTTAGAATAGAATATAGAATAGAACATGCAATGTAAACTAGTTTGGTTCCAGCTCAAATATATGATTCTGTTAATGTCTCACACTTGTTTTTATTTATATATATTTTTACAGATGGCTGAGGGTGGAAGAAGTAAGGTGTGGGACTACTTCACCAAGGACCCATCTGGTACATTCATCTGTAATATCTACTGGCTCTGTCAGTCAGGGATCAAGCAGCCTGAAACAGACAAATACAACCAACTTGTGGGCACATCTTCAAGTGAAACATGAAGAAGCCTATCATGAGGCACATGCTAAAGCAGCACAACCTAAAGAAGACAGAGCTCCATCACAGCCCACACTCAAACAAGTGTTTGATAAGACCACAAAGCGGAGCCCAACAAATCAGAGATCAAAGGAGCTGGAAAAGTTGATCATGGAAATGATCGGCACTGATATCCTGCCTTATGCAACTGTGGAGGGTGCTGATATGTTACGAGATTACTGGCAAAGGCAGAGCCAGATTGGTCAAATTTACTCCCAAGTTTTAACAAAAATACAGCAACTTCTCTCTGTGGAAAATGCAGGAAACAGCATTGCCTTTGGGCAATGGGGTCCAATATGTGTTGAATGTGAAAGCCTTGTGAAGGTCCCGCACATGGGAATACATCGGTCAGATCTTCCTGACCATGCTTGAGGAATGGAACATTGACACACAGTGTGTCCTCCTGCTGCTAAGGGACAGTGGTGCAAACATGGTAAAAGGCATGAGGCTTGCGGAGATGCCTGACCTGAGCTGCAGTAACCATACACTTCAACTGATCATTCATGATGGCTTCAGCTCCAAACTAAAAAGAATAGCCAAGCACTCTCTGTCATTTAGGAGGAGGTTGGTGTCCCTCAGCATCCCATACTCCAGGCTGTGTCAACCAGGTGGAACACTACATATGCTCCTGAGGATTCTCGAGCAAAAGAGAGCAATCACAGCCTATTCAAGTGACCATGGGCAGGAAGGAAGAATGGATTCCACCGAATATCAAGAAATTATAGAAGCTAATGTTTGAAGGTCAGTCCAGATATTGAAGATGAAGAGAGGTTGGGTATTCCAGCAAGATAATGATCCAAAACATACCTCAAAATTAAGTATCTCTATGAAAGACAAAAAGGTTTTGGACACCACGGTCCCCAGACTTTAATATTATTGAAATGTGGAGAGGTCTCAAACATGCCGTACATGCAAGGAGGCCAAAGAATATTTCTGAGCTAGAGGTGTTCTGCCAAGAAGAATGTGAAAAATTTTGAGACTCTCAGCTGGCTACAGGAAGCGTTTACAAGTTTCCCGTGGAGGAGTTACAAAGTACTAACTGACAGGGTTCCCAAACATTTGTACAGGGCCTTTTTCCATTTTTTTATTATTTTGAAACCGTAAAAAAATGTAAATAAAAGTAATCTTGCTTTAAAATTTAAGAAATGTGTCATGTCTAACTTTGTACTATTTAGAGGTCAGCTTTGCTTCCGTTCACTTAGATATTAATTGTAAAAGACTTTTTGACCAGGGGCACCCGCATTTTTGCACACCACACTAGTTGGGGCAGCCATATTTGAAAGGAATTCCATACAAACTATCATTTTATATAGCTTGTTGCCGCAACTTTTAAATGACATCCTGATTTAAAGTTAGTAGATTAGTAAGAAGACAAGGGAAATTGAAACTATTAGGGAAGCGTGAGTGACAGAAAGGGAGAGAGAGAAAGCATGAATGCAAGGTTTGCGGAAAGACACCAAAAAGTGTACGCTAATCAATGAACGGGACAACATAACATGAAAGAACATAAATCGTGACATAACAAGTTTGCGAACTGACATGAATAAGTTATATAACGTGAAACATAACATGACTAAACATGAAACATAACATGACATGAAAATGAAATATAACAAGAAATAAAACAAAAATGTGGTGAGACTAGACTAACATAATACGTGACATGACGATAAAATAACTAAGACAATAACTAAACATGAAACATGACGTGACAAGCATGAAATGTGACAAGAGTGGCAAAAAATCTTTTAGACTCCATGTTGATGTTTATGTTCATGCAACTCCATGTTTATTTTTTATTATTTTTGTTTCCTCATTTCAGAGCACTTGTTTATTTGCATGAAAAGACATTCAGAGATCCTCCCTGTGTGAATCTGCACATCCATCCATCATCTCATGCCATCACTCCTGCCTGGGAGCCACTAACAACTACTAGTACTGAAGCTACGATCGGTAAAGGTGACAGCTGCTAAGCTCAAACTGTTGTCATACAGACTCTAATCCATGAGAAAGTGATTATATCAATTAATTTAATGTCAAAATTATGCCTGATGATGTTGATGATTATTTTCTTTAAAAAACTCTGGGTTGGGTGTATCATTCTATGTGGGTTTTGTTATTTCTCCTCACCATAATCTGCTGGGGAAACAGACAACAGAAAATCTATCCATTAATAGCTCAGACATCAGTGCTATATTTATCAATGTGTAGGAAGCAAATCCTAGAAGAATATCAAATGAATCCTCCTGTTCTCTGCATGATTTAGGACATGCTGTAGCTGTAAAGCAGGAATAGGTAATTCTAATTCCAGATTCTACTTTCAGGTTTTGTAAGTGGAATTTCCCAGACCTTGTGAATGGAGTAGCTTGATATTGAATGGCTAGTTTTAATTTTAATGACAGCTTTGAATCAACATACACACAGTGAGCACTTCATTAGGCATTTATTAGAGGTATTCATCAAAAAAAAAAAAAAAGTTTTTATTTTTTAATATGAAACCAAATATATTTCTTCCTGTAAGATCCTCAGACACTATTCTGTATGTTGGATATGTCACCGTTTCTGGTGTTAAAACATATACATGTAAAAAAAGCTACATTCAGAGAACTGGATATGACTTACTGCAAAGAAGTACACTGAATAACCCTCACACATTTTAGTTGCAGTCCAGTGTGACCTACACACACTCGATGTGGATTTGTACTGCATGAAACGGCAAATCAAATATTCTATTGATGTTGGCATCTTACGACCTATGGGATGAAAGAAAAAAACCCAAACTCTCATTTAAAGATTACTTGGCTTAAAACAATTTGTTATTCTGGAGATGGATTGTCTGTTGGACTGACTGAATTTTGAAACTAGGAATCAAATTTAGGGCATGTGAAGTATACTGTACTGTATCTTTAGGGTATGAGAGATTTGATTCTAAGGATTTTGTCCATGGCTTAATGACCAGGCCAAACATTTTTTTATGACTATTCCCAAAAAGTGATTAGAAAATATGTGTAGATAACCTTCATAAATGTATACATTCAGCTAAATGTTCTATATATTTTGTTAAATATTTAGCTAAATGGTTATACATTTAGCTAAATAATGAAAACCATTTAATGGCTTTAGCTTTTCATTAAATGTGAAACAAAAAGGTAAAATATATTTGAATAATGTGTTTTAAACATGGGGAAAATGAGCACAGTGAAATGCATTGCTCTTTGACATCTCATACCACCCATGTTGTTCCCATGACTGTAGATGCATCCTTTTTCGCTTGGCCGTTCTCTCTACATGCATTGAGCTGTGCTTACAGTTACTCTGAGTCAATATTGTGAGTTCTAACTGGAGCCATGATCCATGATCTAACTAAACTACCTGAATGGCCAGATATAGTTAAGGATAGAAATGGGTGTATATTTCAGACAAGTAATAATTTCACCATTAAATGCAAAATTAGCTAAGGTAGCAAAGTCCCGATTTTTGTAGTCTGTGTAACCCTGGAAGAATTTAACTGGAAGATGAAAGATGTGGTGTTGTCAAATATTTAAGCCACTGAGGCACCATCCCTGACTGTTTGAGAAAGAGGAAATGCATAAATAAAGCAGCATTCATATAGAAGCAGGGCGTGCTCAGCCATATAAATCAAATGGAAGAGCTCTCTCAGTGTCTAATCTACTTTGAAGCCGAACAAATGCCCATTCACTGATGTCATACAGCCACGAGTGAACTGAAATGAAGTGTCTGCCAAGCCAGTCCAAGATTTATGACAGACTACTAAAATATAAAATTGACCCTTCTCCAAGTTGTCTGCCAGCATTTTCCGTTGCTGTTTTGGAACTACCAAATTGAACAATACACAAGCAGCTCCTCTTCTGAGGCTTATACTCCAGCTGCTGGACTGCACTACTTAAATTGGATCAGCATTCAGAAGCTACATGTACAGGTAGATTAAATTTCTCAGACTGGTTATGAGTGAGCTGGCCAGAGCACTGAGAATCACTTGTGAATGAGGGAAGGAGTCAGTGAGCAGAAGCCAAATATGAAGCTGTAAAGGGAGGCAAAAACTGCTAAATGAAGCCGATGATGTTGGGGAGAGAACAGGTGTGTCATTGGGCAGTTACTACTGATGTAGCAGGTAGGAGGTGGCAGTGTGACCGAGAGGGGAATCATGGCCAGCTGATGCCATTCTGTATGGAGACATGGCATCATGGAAGTCTGCAGTTTCTGACTTCCAATTAGGAAATGTCAAATTGAATGGCTGTAAAATATGTCGTCATTCTGAAACGGAATCTTGGGAATCTCTGGAGTAAACCGAATTTTCAAGATGATGACATACACATCACAGCTGAACGAAGCATCAAAGCTAAACATCATGTTTTTTGTTTTTGGTGACATCCATTATTCCAAGCATGCATGAACTTGGTATGGTTGCAGTGACACTAATTCAGTTTTTTTAGGTTTGCGTATTGACCTGCATGTTTAAAAGGGATATTTAGCCTTTGATGAAATATAGAATCAGGTATGAAATATAATAAGTGCTGTACAGAATGCACTTTGAAATGTATTACGGTTATTTAGTAATTGTACAATTCGGATTACCCCAAAATATCAAAACCACAGCGATTGCTGAACTTGAACTTCATCTCAGGCTTGTATTTCAGATCAGAAAAACTATCTTCCACTCAAATTTTTCCTTTAGAATGTAATTAAGGTCCAAGAGCTGGAGAATATTAACCTGAGCGTCTGAGCACCGGATGTGAAATAAATCTTGTCCCACCTGTTCCCGCTGTGATAGGGGATTGACAGGTAGATGAACAGCTGCTCCTAGACTCAAGGACAGGCTGTGAGTTGTGATAAAAATCCATCTGAATGACAAAACCAAGCTTTGACAATGAATATGTTTGAGTTATTATGAACAGAGCATGATGGCAACATCTGGATACTTGCATTCTTGTAAGACATAAAATGGGCCTCAATTATCAATACTTTCTTAAATCCGTGTGTAAATTTATGTGTAATTGGAACCAAACTAGCAAATTATGCTGGATTTATCAAACACGTGTAAGCACAGCTTTTTTTCCTCATACCCACGTGTGTATGTTGATAAATACCAATCAATCGTAATCAATGAAAAGCACATTCACAGAACATACGCCCCTATGCCTTAAGAAGCTTTTAACCTCCCTGGATAGCTTTCTGAGAAAATTTGCCAGAAGCCATGTGACAGACCCTGAGATCTTCTGGGAGAAAATATTGTGGTCTGATGAGACTAAAGTACTCTTTTATCTGAAAGTAATGCACTACAGTGGAGACATTTCATTGGACTTTAATTGTGACCACTTTTCTTTTTACTTTTTTATTGTTGATTCTTTTCTGTTGATTTTTAGAAAAATGTCAAGTGGGTGAATACTTTCTGAAGGCACTGCATCCTGCTCTTCCATCTAAATAAAAAAATAAGACACATTTCCTGTAGTCACTCTGTCACTCTGTACTGTCATTCGCTCTATACAGAAAAATGTTCAGTGTAAAATCAAGCACATATGCTCCCTATTGGACCTGTATGAGACATTGCTTTTAACTACACGGGATAAATAAATGTTCAATATTTTTCAGTATTCTGTTAGACTTTAGTTAACACATTTTTACTGTGTAGCTGATTTCTTTAGGTTTTCATTTACGCTCATGTCTGGTTTACCCACTGTGTTCGGAGAAACATCCTGTCATCCCTCCATGAAGCTCTGCCTATGCAGCTGCCCATTTCTGAACAGACCATTGGCCTTCTATTAAGCACCAATGTTCACACTCAAGTCCCCTGTGCCTTTGGGTCCATTAACAGTTTTGTGCTTTCCCATCTGATCCTGGTCTTCATGATGGGAGGCACCTGAGAGTGTGGTACCTCACCATTAACTTGGGGAAAAAAAACCTTATAAATAATAAAATTCCCATTTCTGGAAATACATACATACATGAAGACTTATACTAAATATTTATAATAAATTTAAAAAATCTGTTCAAGTTAAAAATATTTTTGAAAGGAAATAATATATAATTGAAGAATAATATTGAAAGAACCATTATTCTTCAATATTTATGACTGACATTTGCTGTAATTCACAGGTTTGTAATCCAGCTCAAAAGAGGTTTTCAAAATTGAAGCTCTTTGACCATCTGCACAAAATTCGCCATCTATAACCTCCCTCTAGGTATTCTTGATGGAAGAAAAATAGGAGGAGGGTAACACAATATGTTGGAACTCACAGCAGTAAATTTATGTTTCACCAAGGAGTGCAGACAGGCTTTAATGTAACAACTCACCTGCTGTTCTCTCTATTGAGACACTGCAGCAGGTGGAAGAGAGCAAACTATTAAATGAAGATTGCCTTCTGAAGTTTAGTGTTCATTTGAGAGATTGGATGAAGAAAGGTATGACAGTCCAAGCTTTTTCAGTGTGTTGTCCTTGAGAAAGGGGGCAGAAAGTCCTTCCCCGTCCTGTTTTGTGTATGAATCTGGTCTAGGTCAACTGGGTCTAAGAAACTAGATCCTGCTCTGCTTGTCAGAACCAAGGACTCTAATCATTGCCCTACTAGAGTAATCCAGGTCTGTTAGTTAAGAAGTAAATAGTTCACAAAGCACTGATATACAGCACATCAAGACTGTCAGGACACAAAGTTTGAGTCACTTAAGAAAAGGAAGGTAGCAGGCACTGCCATTTTATTTCCAAAGGAGGACATGTTGATGGGAGCTGTGCATTTGGAGTAAAGCAGACAATGCAAATAGATACCCTTGGAAAATGGAAAAACAAGTGTAGATGTGTCTACAACTTAAATGTTCAGCTCATCAATAATGTTCTGGGAATACACCCCAGAAAGATCACCTCCAGGATTCATTACAGCATTTAACTGCTTATTAAGAGTTCAAAAAAAGATAAGCTGGGATAAAGATTGTCTGCAGAAATGGCTTTGTGAATGTGGTTAGCCTAGGTTTCCACATCTCGTGAGAAAGATTGCGTGATCAGAATTCAGAAATTACTCAGATTGCACAGAATAACTCCAAATTGCTTTCAAGTGAAAGAGACGGTCTGATTGCTTTTCCTTATAATATTGTTTGCCTATATAATTTAATCACCCTCTCTGTAGGCCAACAAAAAGTGTTAGGTGCAGTGGTGGCCTGTTGTTTTGTTGTGCAAATGAGTTTGGGGCCAGTGCTTCCTTCAAGAAGCCTCTTGTGGGGGTCAGTAATGGTCTACTTGTCAGCTCTGAGAGGAGGCTCTTAACATTGCACATAAAATCCTAGCCTCACTGATGATTTGGATGCTATTGCCGGGGAATGTACTGGCATGTCAGCTCAGTCAAACTAATCACTGTATCTTTCTGACCTCTTTGAGACCTGCAGTAAATTGTCTTGGCGATGAAGCCATGAACTTTGCCTGCATGGTAGTGAGTTGCATCATAGCTGATATTTCTCCCCCACTCCTTTTTTATTAAAAAGCAAGTCAGGATTATACCTTAACCACCTCAAGCTGTATAAACAAGTGTCTCAATATGTTTCTAATGAAGAATCCGACTTTTCAAACCCACGTTTCAAAAACCACATGTCCACAAACCACATGTGAACACCCAACATGTTAGTACAATACAATAGCAGGTAACCTATTCTGTTTCAAGCCACGTGAAACTCGTAGATCACATTTGAAAAAGTTTTATATTGTTGAATTTCAGGTTACTTCATGTGACATGTTGTTTTCACATGTGTGGGGAAAAAAGCTAATCACATATTTTACTTGTGAGTTTCACATGTCAAAACATATTTCACTTTGGCAATGTCATTTTATTTATAAATTAATAACTGGAACAGCTTTGGGAGCAAGGTTCGGTAATTTGCCCTAAACTAACAAAGCTTCTGTTTTATTTCCCCTTCGCTGAGTGCTGTTGGCTCTACCACTTATACAATGTGACACATTTAATGTTTCCCCTGGTAGAAATACCAGGAAATGGATTCAGATAACATAATAAAACAAGGTTTCTTTCCAGAAAGATAAAACAGCCTGATGGTAAGGTACTAGGGTGGCTTTGTGGCCAAAGTTGATCTGACTCTCTGATACTGCTATATAAAAGGAAGGCCTACCTGCAAATAATTTTCGATAATGACAATATTGATGCACTGTGACACAGGGGCTGTGACAGGCCACATCCTAACCCTCTAACCCTCCAATCAAATGTGGCCAAACATTTCACTCTCTGAGAGAGCACAATTCTTCGCCAACACAGTAATGGAAGACACTGGCCTCCCACAGTGCTATAAATAGCCATGTGAAAGACTTGAATTTTTACCTAAGGCAAACTTAGACCATTAAAAATTTAAAGAACAGGTTGGCTACTTCCAAGAAACAATCACAGAAAGTACTTTTGTGATTAAAGAGGGATGACTGGATCCAAGGGCCTTTAATCAATCTTGCGATGCCTGCTTTTATTTTATTTTTTAAATGTGAATTAATTTCCTCACAGGATAGTGAATAGGTTTAACAACTTCTACAACTTCTGGTGACAGGAAAATGTTAGTTTGTGGAATACTAGGCCAGGACTGGGCCGGTGTGTTTTTTTGTTGTTGCATTCATTCCATTTTTAATGGTGCAATTTTCATTCACTATGGTAACAGGATATACCATTTGAAAGCGTTAAGACTCACGGTTCTATCTGTATAACCTATCTTAAGATGCCATTGTTTTGGCGACAAAAGTTCTTTATTTTCTAACAAAACGAGTGTGGGGGACCTTGTCTTCTCTGCATTTTGGATATCCATATGCACTAAATAGGGTAATGTCATTGCCCTTTTCACTGCAAGGGTCCAGCAAACCAAATGCATAATAATGTGCAATTCTAAAAACGTCAGTCAGTGCTAACTTGGAGAAACGTATATCCATTGAGGAATTATTATTGTTGTCCATTTTGCCATTGCATACTTCTACAAAACTACTTGTACATATGAATGCTCTTACCTACGTTTTGTATAGGCTCTCTGGAACAAGAAGAGCCCATGTACAAACTTCTCTGACCAGCATCAGTAATCCTGTTGAACAGTAAATGTGTGATCCCTATCTGTGAGCAAAAAATGCAATATAACTTGGACCTGTAACCAGCTAGTGGTATGATAATGAACAACGCATTTTATGAGAAGCATTGTAGTTAATGACATTACATTTCCAATGTGTATGGTTTGTTAGGCTTTCATGAAACAACGCAATTTCTTTGCGTGTGTAATGAAACGGTAGTTGATAGGGGTTGGGTATTTGACAAAAACATCAATCAATGGACCTCAATTAATATATTAGTAAACAATATATTATTGTGATTACTGTACTTATTTTTTATGATCTTCTCGAGCTGTTGCTGTCTGAGAATAGCTGCAAGGAGAGGGAGAGGTAGGGGGAAGTCCGGACACTTTTTTTTCAGGAAGCAAAATGCAGTATTTTACATGTCATAAGATCCATAACATAATTTAGTTTCCATGGGTCCTTTTGGACTCTCCAAATGTCTTTTTTTAGAAAACTGTCTAGACATAGCTTAAAAAAACAGAATGCTCATTTTTGGTGATATTGTCCATTTGAAAGGAGATTTGTCCAGTATTTTTGCTTTGGCTGCATCGTTTTTCTAAGTGCACCAGGGACCGTCACTATATCCACTCAAAAGCAGAAAATGTTTTCAGTGAGACTGTGTGCTTCTGTAACTTTGATTTAGTCATACTTCAGAGCCATTCTTGGAAAACAAAACCCCAAAGGGCTACCTTTGAAGACATCAGGATTATGCCAGTAGTCAAAAGGGTTCAAGAATAGTAGGCATTTTATTTTTGGGATGCCATTTTCGAGCTTATGTTAAGAAAAGGGGTGATACTTAAAGGTAGAATAGGTAAGATTTTTGTGGTAAAACATTGTAAATCCCTTCCTGTCATTGAAAAAGCCTCACTGACATGTTGACTCACCCGCTGTCTGTGTTTATAGTTCTTAAATTCAGGTTTCAAAATATGCAGTTGATGGCCCGATACTTTACCAAAACATTGCATTTAAAATTGGTTCTAATTGCCACAGCCAATGGCATTTCAACATCAGCACGTTTACAGAGAAGGGGGAGGGATAAACAGTGTTGTGGTGTTTGTTGCTGCTATTCCTCCCTTGACCATTAGAAGTCCAAAATTACCTATTGTACCTTCAAGGGATTAAGGAATAGGTCAACATTTTCAATCAAAAACATTTAGAAATCAGTTGTTACCTTTGTATTAATCCTTACATTGATTAAGTCATTTGGCTTACTATAGTCAAATATCGACTATACTTAAATCTGTCCCAAACAAAAAAAAACAAATACTGTTGGATCTATATTTCAGTCCTGTTAAAGGCATATTTTGTTTGAAATAACAATGCTAAGCCATATCTATGATGGAAATCTGTCTTTGCACACTTTTGTCAAATTCATGCTCCTTTACCTGTATTTAAAATGTTCTGAAATGTGTTTGGGATGTCTATGGATGGGGGACTTTTTTCAGTGAGGGGATTGGTGGTTGTGCCTACAGAGTCTGTGGTTTGGGATCAGATTTCATTGGAGTGTTTGTTGTTAACTAGCTGCTGCAGTGTGGGAGCAAATACAGCAAAGCGAAAAGACAAGCTGACAGAGCATGAGTTAACCTTTAAATTGCTTTTCCTCTGTGGTAACAGTTCCCCAAGGGGATGAAAGCAATACTGGTGTTGGTGTGTTATATTTTTCTTTTTATATGTCCCACAACTTATGGAGCTCATGGTATCTTGCATTTTTCTTGTTCCGGTTTGGTGAGATTCATTGATATACAATACATTTCTTTAAAAGTTACAGAATGATGCAAGCTAAGGCAGGTGACCTTCTCCTCTGTAAAGCCTTTCTGCTACAACAAAGTTGACTGGAGTAGGCGAGCCTTGTAAGGAGGCAAGAGCCCTGGGCAAGTGCCTCTACAGTCTGTTAGTACAAGCAGCCTCCTCCTCTACAGCCCTCATCACAGAAGCCATGAATAATCCTTCTTATGAAATTAGTCATGTTTTGGGTATATCACTTAATGGGTTTGTGATATGAGTGATCTAGCTTTTGCTCTCCACTCTTGGCTTTCGCGCAAGCATTTTCTCTCCATTTTCCTCCCATATCTTCTCGAACAGAAGAAGGAACAGTTTGCCTAAGTGCTTCTGATTTAATGTTTGTGGCCTGCAGGTGAGAGTGGTATAGGTAGAAATATAGATGCGTGTAATCATCACTGAAGTGAGATGTACAGTAGAAGGAGAGAGGAGCAGGTTGCAAGTGTGAAGTGTGATCAGGAAATCTGAGCCATTAAATTGGCTCTGGACAGCAACGGGGCTGACAGAGCCAACAATTAAACTGCTCATCTCTGTGCCTGTGGTGACATAAAAACTGCCATTTTGTTCAATTTTCTTTTTGGTGCAGGTGAAATATGTAGAGTTGAAACCAATTAGTTCCATTTAGACAAGCGGAATAAATTAACAACTTTCATTATGTCAAAATGACATTCAGTTCAGCTGAGGACTATCTAACACAGACTAGAAGCATCCCATTATGTGATGAATATTGTACACTTGGTTCCAGCTCCCAAATGTTTGAGCTGTCTGTGTGCATTTACCAGCTGTTATTCTTCACAGCATCTGGATAGAAGAGATGCTGAAAAACCATACTCTGAATCCAATGACAGATTCCAGTTGTATAGTGGGGTGTAAAAATTTGGGCATCCCTGGTTTAAATGTCTGTTGCAATGAATCTGCATGTGATCGAATACAACTCTGAATGGTAAAATGAGACCTTTCTACAAATTTTAAAGCATAAAATTTTATTTTATTTTTTTACTGTTTACAAAAAAAAAAAAAAAAAAAAAGGTCCAGTGCAAAGGTTTGGGCACCCTTTTGGATTATTCTTTGTTACTTTTTAAAAAGATGATTGCTAAGGCCCAGACCCAGTTGATTTACTCGTTATGGCTTCAATGAGTCAGGTGAGTATAATTTCAGGGCTGAACGTTTTATTCTGTAGTAAATCCATGCCTTCTAAAGTATCCAACTGCAGTGGCTGTTCTGTCTGGCATTAACAATCATGGGTTCCTCTAAACAGTTGCCAAGGATTTCAGAATGAAGATGGTTCATTTCCACCAAAAAGGAGAAGGATACAAAAACTATTTCAATGTTTCATACTACCTATTTCCACTGTCAGAAACATTATTAGAACATCTGAGGATAAATGGAACAGTTGAAGTCAAGGCAAAGTCTGGAAGACCAAGAAAGATTTCAGATAGAATGGCCTGAGGCCTTTGTGAGAAATGCTCAGAAGAGCCCACACATCACTGCCAAAGAGCTGCAAAAAAGAGTAGCAAACATAGGTCTAGCTGTTCACAGGACAACAATACAACATACTTTAAGCAACAAAGACCTACATGGCAGAGGTGACTCAACACAAAATTAAGCATCTGAAGTATGCAAAAGAAAACATTTAGAAGCCTGAAGCCTTTTGGAACAATGTGCTTTGGACTGACAAAACCAAAATTGAACTTTTTGGCCACCACCAAAGAAAGTATGTGGAGAGAAAAAATGGTGAAGCCTTTGTAGAGAAGAACACCTTGCCAACTGTGAAGCATGGAGGGGGATCCATTATGCTTTGGGGGTGTGTGGCAGCTGCTGGCACATGAAATGTTGTGCGAGTGGAAGTTAAAATGGATTCCACCAAATAAGAAATTCTAGAGGCTAATGTTCAAAGGTCAGTCCAGACATTGAAGTTTAAGAGTGCTTGGGTATTCCAGCAAGATAATGATCCAAAGCATACCTCGAAATCAACCATGAAGTACCTCCAGGAAAGACAGATGAAGGTTTTGGAATGGCCACAACAGTCCCCAGGCTTGAATGTTATTGAAAATTTTAGGAACGATCTCAAACATGGCATACATGAAAGGAGGCCAAATAATATTTCTGAGCTAGATGTGCTCTGCCAGGAAGAATGGGGAAAAATTCCAACAGCGAGAATTGAAAGACTGTAGCTGGCTACAGGAATTGTTTACAAGTTGCCCGAGGAGGAGTTACAAAGTACTAACTGACAGGGTTCCCAAACTTTGGCAAAGGGCCCTTTCCATTTTTTATTATTTTGAAACTAAAAAATGTAAATAAAAGAATCTTGTTTTAAAATTAGAAGAAATGTGTCATGTTTGCTTCTGTTCACTTAGATATTAATGGTAAAATGCTTTTTGACCAGGGGTGCCAAAATTTTATCACAGTACTGTATGTACAGTATCTCCATGAAGAACAATCACTCTCTTTTTGGGGGTGTGGTGTATAATTGTTGATTTTTGGTTTTGTCTGACAGATTAATAAGTAATTAAACTGTGCCATACAATTCACCATGTCTTTATCAAGCCTCAAGACATTCATTCAATTTATTTGTCACCACTATCAGACTTGGTGTCTATGCTGCTGGAGCTGGAGGTGTGATTAGTATGTGCTTGCTACACCCACGGACATGCTGGCTTGCTGAGCAGAGCTGGGAGGTCAAGAGCCAGTCTGTTTCCCATGTGAATACATTATGTAGAGTAACATGGGACATCATACAGCACAGTCCACAAATATTTGGACAATGATACAATTCTGGTTGTTTTGGCTCTGTACTCTAGCACAGTGGATTTGAAATTAAACAATTTTCAGCCCTTTTTATACATGTTAGGCCATCATGAGGTGGAAAAATTATTTTAAATTGAGACATAGTTTAAAATGTCCAGTAATCGATTGCAAAGGATTTGCAACCTATACAAAATATTATAACTTAATTTACAATTATGTTAATATGTTAAATTACCTTTGGCCTCATAAAATGCTGTGCCAAAACAACTAAAATTGTGTCACTCTCCAAATACTTGAAGGACTACAATGTACTCTCCTGTCTACATGAGTGTTAACCAATAGATTCAGGCCTTTATGTGATGGTAAGCAACTAGCTCTGCCTGTGTAACACAGTGTAACACCCTCTGCCTATGACCCAGTGCAAAAACATCATGTAGCCTGAGCCATGTCATTGCATTTAGCACAAAAATACATAAATGTTTTTTCAGATGCTGTGTGGCTTCCCTTCATTGTGGACCTTGTGTCGACAGAATATGTGCCCAACATGAGACAGGCATGATAGAGATGGAGCCATGAAATAGAAAGCTAGCCTAAAGCTGCAGCCCGGCAGCATGTGGGATGAATGTAGCAAGCAGTGCTATGACTGATAAGAGGGCCTGCCTCACAGACCTGTGTAGGAGTCAGAATAGAATGCCAAGATTGGCGAGGGAGCACTGAGATGTGAGGCATGATGTCACCCACTGAAGGAGAAGGAAATGAAGCTCTGTCTTCTGGAATGTCACTGGCAACATCATCCGTGGGCATGGGGGGGGAGGCATCGTGTGGTGACTCAGAGGAAAGGAGGAAGGGACCTGTGGTGGACCACAGAAGCACCATAACATCTCCAGCAGGCAAAGTCTCCTCAACTCCAATCAGAGATTTTTTGGGTGAACATTACCCATTAAAACGGCAGCAGAGAATTCGATGCAGCAGGATACAACATATTGCGTTTGGACAGCCTGTTGAAGGGCTAGGCCATTTTTCTGCCAGAGGGGAAGACATTTAGTCAGTGAGGTAAAAACAAGTGAGCTGTGTGGGGAAAATGCTCAGTGATGTGTCAGGGAATAGCAGCAGGTCCTGACACACCGCCTCAGTTTCAGCTATTTGTGCCAAGAAGAAGGAGCGATGCAGATATATATTCATCACAACACAAAGGGCAAAGGCAGCTCTCAATACGTCATACTGTAAGACTAGTCCAAAAAACATCCACCATGCTGGAACACAGTCAGTTGGAAATGGTACTGATGCTATGAGGAAGAAAAATTAAAATAATATTTTTAAAGCAAATATATATATATTTATATATATATATATATATATATATATATATATATATATATATATATATATATATATAGTATACCTGTGAAAAATGTAAAAACAAAATCTGATATAGTCCAAAGCTGTAGCAAAACATTCACTGTTCACAATACAGGAGACAATCAAAAATAAATAATATTAATAGCAGTGTTTTCGCAACATTCATTCAGTAGCGGCGGACCGTCGCTACAAGATTTTCACCACCGCTGCGAGCAAGTGCATGAAATTATCCAATTTCTCATCAATAATCTGGATGTCATCGTTACTGTGTGCAGTCCTGCTCTGACAAGCACGCAATTGCGCACACGCCCAGTCCTGCTTACAACTTTCTGAAACTAGCTAGAAACTAGTCCCGGACCAGTTACTATAGATACAACATCACTAAAGCAACAGTGCAAGTTAACTATACCAAGAATCAAAATACAAATTCAAAGTACATATAAGTATTTATAGTGCCATGAAATAATAGAATAGCCTATACCCTCTATTATAGCATACTTGTCACACTGAATGGTTTAAAATCTTTTGACAAAATTTTAAATTGTACGAACCCTGTCTGGGAAATGCTGTATTTCCTTTACACAAGACATAATGGGAAATTTGTCATCCATAAAGTTCAATTTTCAACTCATTGGTCTATAGAGAATTATCACATTATCAGGATCATCCAGTTGCTTTTTTGCGAATGTGAGATGAGCATTGATATTTCTCTTGGTAAGCTGTGTTTTCCACCTGCAGTTCTTTGGATGTTTGAGATCTTTTGTGACTTCCTAGATGAGTTGTCGCTGCATCCTCGAAAAAAATGTGGTTCTAAGTGTTCTCCATTTGGAGATAATAGCTCTCACTATGTTCAGTCCCAGAGCCTTAGAAATTACTTGACCCTTTTATGGACTAATTATATGGGTTCTTGATAACGTTGTGATTAAATGGATGAAATAATCATTTTAGAGCTGTTTAAAACGGTTATTTAGTCTAAATAACTGAATCCATTCAGCATGACATATATGCAATAATATAGGAAGTTGGAAAAAGGGCAAGTACTTTTTCATGTCCTTAAAATATAGCCTAAAACCATAAGGACACATTAACCTTAATTTGTACAAAAGGTGGGATAGGAGCGGAACCAAAATCCAGTCTGAAGAGGTTCAGATCGTACTTCAGTTGCATTTTATCATGTCCAGCTTTCCCTGAAGTGTTTCTTATTTTAGTGTTTTTTAAATTTATTCCAATGATAAATCTACAGAACTAATATACTGTATAATTGTGTAATTAAATGAGAATGAGATGCTTTTTATTTTTTACTTAAAAATAAAACAACAGCCCATATTTAGAAGAACTAAAGACATCCATAAGGAATCACTTTTAAATTATGTTTGTATATTATTAATATATTATTATATATACACTTTAATGCAAAAGTATTGGGACAGTTATGTAAAACCAGTTTCCACTGTACTAATTAAATTAGTATTTTCAAGTTAACAATGGCATTCACAATGCCATGCGATAAGACACATCCCCCCCCCATTCCAAGTAAGCACAAATATTGGGACACAGTAATTTTAATTGCATACCCCTACATTTGATAACTGCATACCCCTACACTGGACATCACTAGGTTCATGATGTGAGCCTTTGAGCTGCGCTGCCAGGCTTTTACCCCTGCCTCTTTTAATTGGTATACACATGCTGGAGTTTCGGACTTCAGTTTCCCTTTGACAATGTGACAAGCATGTTCAATGGGGTTTAAATCTGGTGACTGACTGTGCCACGTCAAACACTTCCACCTTTCTTCTTGTTAAGCTCCTTGGTTATGTCTGGAAGATACCCAGCATCTTCTCAATGGGTCACAGACTTGAAATACAAAGGATTTGCAAACAAGTAGTAAATGTTTTTTTTATTTTTTTATTTCACATTATGATCATTTGACTTTTTATGCACTTTTATTTATTGTGAATATACAAGTCCTGGCCGTGATAAATCCCCTCATGCTTTATCGACCTCTCAGTTTGAAAGTCCTTTCCTGCATTAGACTTAGGATTTAAGCTCTGCATTCTATATAACTTTTCATTCATTGCTTTGTGTGAGTCACTGGATTCTTTTAAATCACATCTTTTTAAAACAACCTATTCTAATGTAAATGATCATTGTCAAAGGTGTCCAGCAACTATAATATATTTTATTTTACCCAGAATTATCAGGATTCAGGTATTCAGCATTTTCTAGATTTTACACCAGTCCATCCCTTCTCAAACATATACATTTTTCCTCCTCCTCTTTATATTATTGGTCCACAGAGCTTATGAGTTCAGCCTATTGGACAAATGCTTTTTAGATACGGCACAGAAAGAAAAAAAGGGCCACGCCAGAGGCCAGAAACGTCCCAACCAGTTTTTAGAATAACAAATACAAGTAGACAAGCAAGGTATTGGGCAGATGTGAAAAGAGACAGGTTGCCAGTGGGTCATCTAACTGAGCATGCTTGTTGTTTTTATAATATTTTCAAGGTGAAAAGCCTGCATAGTATGCCTTTAATAATAGGTTGCACCACTTTTAGCAGCAATTGTAATTGTAACCAAACTTTTTGGGCTCACTTCACATCCTACCACAGCATCTCAATAGGGTGATTTGGTAGTTTATTCATTTTTTTGATTAAATAAAACCATTGTATAAATATCTGAAACCATTCAGTCTGACAGATATATAATAGAGGAAATGAACAATTCAGCAAATGAAACAGCAGGAACATGGAACAGCAGGGTATACCACATTTTGTAGCACTGAAGATAAAAAATTACATTTTGACACATGCCTTTATTCCATATGTTTGCTCACATATGGAATTACTAGTTTTTGAATGCAAAGTTTATGAAAGTCCAATTACAGTGTACATCACTCCCAGCTGGGCATTATAAGGCTACAAATTTCAAATGCAACTACAGGATCCGAAAATTAATTCTAGCATATGATCACTCTGAATTACTTGCAAATGCTAAACATGTTTTAGAATTTACACTTTGTGGCACTACATGCAAAAACACTACTTTTGGATTCTGTTTTATTTAATCCTTGATCTTATTTAGTTATTGATCTTAATTAAATCTCTTTTTACATTCTGATCTGGATATTTTTAAAATGAATATTATTTTTACTCAGAATATTCTATATATAACCACTGTATATAACCCATCCTTGAGAGGTGCCTTCAGAAGGAGGTTAACAATCCTTCAGTGAATGATTTCACACATCCATCTGAAATATCTTGAGAGTAAGTTGAGGTTTTCAAGGGGAAATCTAAGACGAGTTTCAGAGGCATCACTTTGTGTAAAGTCAGCTTATGCATCCTTCACAGGAAATAATCGCATGCACATGCAAGAGGAAGCAAAAGTGGTAGAAAAATGGGGCAGTGGGAGGTGTTATCAGAAGTATGAGTTACATTAAGTATTTATTGACCACGGTTCACATTTCCCCCTAGGCTGCTTGACTGCTGGTTGTAGGTTTCTCTGTGGTGTCATCTATGGGAGGTGATGAAGCCATTATTCTCACAACCAACACAAATTATTTCCAGGTCACTGTACAACCAGCATTGTACCAGATAGAAAACACTGTGAATTTCCCCCCTTTTCAGCATACTAAAGAGGAACATTGCCCTTTATATACAGTAGGACCTACTGTGCTTCCCCCACTTACCCGTAATTCACACATGAACATCCACATATTAATATACAATTCATAATGTTCAAGATATTTAACTGTACCATATACTTGCTCATGTTGGGGTGACAGGGTTATTGGTAGCCTTTAAAGCAATTGTGTCGCTACGAATGTTAAAATCAAACCTACCTGAGGAAGATCACTAAAATATATTGCATTCAGGGGCTGAAATATTTGACCACCACTTTATTGAATAAATTATTTTGTTAAGATAGCAGCACAACAAAGTTGAATAACGTCTTTTACTCTGCAATCTAAGGTTGCGTTGCAAGCTAGTTTTTTTTTTTTTTTTGCCCATCACTTCACCCACACACTTTTGTTCAACATGTAGAGGGCCTATTAAGCAGTGATGGGAAGTTTTAAATGTCATTATGCCAACTGTCAATCTTCCTTACAAATTTATAAAAGCCTGGTTGATAGAGAATGCAGACCTTTTCACAGTCTATATAATGCAGTGAAGTAATACATTTGGTATTGACATTTGTTGTATGTCCCCTCTTGAAGCCATTTGCAGCTACTGACTGTCTATGTATAGAAAACGCAATATGTACACAGATATTAATTGGAAAATATACAGTATTTTACCTAGGCCTATAGTGCTGCCTTGCCATGGGCTGGAAGGCATTGCTACATAAACATTTGCGTACAAGGACATTTGTAATGGTAAAAACTAGGTTGAAAGTGGCAGAGCATTAATTTGGGTTGTGTATTTCCAGCTTTAGACAGGAATCACATGCTCCTGCAGTGTTTGAGATGGTGGCCTCATAGCAGAAGGCAAAGCACTATTTATAGTTTTGAGAGCAGGTCACCCTGGATAGCGGTGCGGTGGTTCAGGTTGCTATTGTGTTCCCATACACTATTTCGAAGGGACATATACCCATCAGTGTAAAATATTTGCATTGAACATGAATCTTTTCAGTCCCATGGGAGGTTGGTGGTATAAATGACATTAACCTCCATTGCATTTGACACAGGTTAGTATCACTTGAGCTGCAGCATTTTACATTCTCTGGTGCACTGACCCAGCATGCTGAATGTTCATTTGTCTGTTTGCCTTCTTCTCACAGAATGTGGTAGTATGATAGATTTGTGAAATTGCTTATTGTTCTCCCTCTACATTGAAACACTTCACTTCACCAATTTAAAACATTGATTTGCCTTGCAACACAAATACCTTCTGCAGGATTCTGTTTGATCACTTAATGACACAAACTGGGTCATTTTGATGGTTCTCCTATGGATATAAAGAAGGGATTTGAAAATGTTCTACAAGAAAACAGTACGCTCTCTTTGAGCTACAAGCACAGAAGACAATCTATACTGTGCATTTAATATCTAGCAAATTACACTCTTCTCATTCTTACATCAGGGCATAGCTAAGTATAGCTAAGGAGGTAAGAGCGGTTGTTGTTTGTGGTTGAGTAAGACCCCTAACCCCCAATTGCTGCCAATGAGCTGATTGGTGCCTTGCATAGCAGTGTGTGTGTGTGTCTGTGTGTGTGTGTGTGTGTGTGTCTGTGTGTGTGAATGAGAGGCATTAATTGTAAAGTGCTTTGGACAAATGCAGTCCATTTGCCATTTACCATCTGGGCATACAAAAATGTCTTGCATTGAAGGATACTTGCATTATACTGCATACCAGGGTGCCATACCTGGAGCCTGGGGGGGGGGGGGGGAGGGGGGTGTCCTTAGTTTAGATACACAAACTGGCTTTATCCCCCTCTGGTCCTGATCTGCTCCAAATGCCATGCTGAACGAGCAGACTTACTGAGTGCTGTTGTGTTTTTTTGTAGATGGGCAAATGGGAGAACAAGTCCTTGACCTTGAAGTATCCGGTCTGGCCCCGCTTCAACTCCTTCGGTGACGCGGAGACAGACGACAACCACCTGAGCATCGTGACTCTGGAGGAGAAGCCCTTCGTCATTGTGGAGAACGTGGAGCGCCTAACAGGCACTTGCATGAGGAACTCTGTGCCCTGCCGCAAACACATCAAAGAGTGAGTCCTCCCTCCCCCACTGCACTCTCTTAAACACCCTTATAGGGATGCATTGCTCCCTCTTGACTATTTTGGTGCTGCATTCAGCAGTTTTGTGCTTCGCATTCCCAAGTTAGCCTTAGGAAGTTTTCTGTGCTGCAAATTTCCAAAACATGAAACAACTTACCTGAAAGAACAACATTTGATCTAAAATTCATCCCTTCTAATAACTCACAGGTCACCTACTTCAGGCAATGGGGTCTACAATCTATTTTTGACAAGCAGTTCTTACATGATTTTACAGTGTGATAATATAAGATAGCTAGAGACCTGTGGGATATTTATGAGATTAGCGGCACTGAGACACGTTGGCACACTTGTCCACTTACACATGGGCCAGTACTTCCCATTCCATTACTCCAACATCAAAATTCCTACTGGAGCATCCATTGTGCCTACTCAGATAGTGATAGTGACAAAAGTGGACCACGGCTGAAACCTCCATAAAAAACACATTTCACATTGGAGGACTTAAATGATTTATCTGCCACTTGGAAGAAGAATGTTGTCTGGAGACTATTTACCCAACTTTCAAAGTGTTTGAGAAGCAAGATACTGTATATTTTCAATTCAATATCTGTATCATGTAAAGTTGTTCCCAATAAGTATCTGGTCTCAAAAGGCATGTCAACCGAAATTATATCACATGTTTTCATTATAGTACTTTAGTAGGCATACAATCCCTGGACAGTATATAATAGCAAGGGCTAAAGCATTAATTGTTGAAGAGGTTAGCACATTTGTTAATAATGCTTTTGATGATATTGGATTCTATGCAGTAGAAATATCTGTGCTCTATATAGGATTCTGCCATGCAGAATGCAGATGATGTGATTAGGTAAGAATACATATAGCTAGTCCCTTGGCCTGAGGATAATCATGTTAGTGTATGACACAGGGAATTGCAGGACAAAGTTTTGCTTTGTCCTACTGGGACTGGGTAGTATTCAGAAAGAACATTTGAGAACTTCATGACTGGACATCTTGCCATTCGCCTGAGTAGTCACATGGAGCAGTAGCTCTCTAATTAGCCTGAACTTTCCAGGAACTGAACAGTGTTCTCTCATTGCTGTCAATAACATAAATGCACCTGTACAGTTTGAATTCATCTCTATAGTTCTCATTAGATTCAGTGATATGTAGTAATCAAACACATAGGGCTCTATCTTGTACTCAAATGTAACGTTTTTTTTGTAACCCAAAATGCCAGTGTTATTGCTAGTTTCAGAGACACAATTGTCCTTTTTCTAACCAGTGCCTTCTGTTTTAAAATATCAAATGACTTGTTTGGTCTTTAAATGAGGTGGGACCATAGTAATTATCAGCGTATTCCTGTTTTCATGCAGCTAAAAGCATTAGAGTTTTGACCAACTAAAACTTGGTCTTAAATTTCATTGCTTTTATAATGGCATAATTCTTGAAATGTACCTACATAGGCTAATGTGTAATGTGCTTTCACCCTACTGTCTGTTACACATGCAAAGACACAACTGAACATCAGACGTAGGTCAAATACATATTTGAAATATTTAATATACATGGAATTCATACAAATATTTTTATTTTAGTTATTTGGGGGAAAAATTGTATTTACAAATAAAAGTATTTGATTATTTGATGTATTTGGAAATACACTTATTTGAAAGCCACTGAGAAGCAAATATTTGAAAGAATGTATGTACAATTATTAAGTATTTGATTTTGTGGATGTATTGCAAATACTCTCAGTACAAAACATAATGGCATAATTCAATTGATTCTACACAAGGGATTCTACACAATTTTAAATGACTGTTATAAATTGCAATGTAGCCTTTCACCAACTGCAGCGTTTCCAACACAGGAAAAGTCTCTGCCCGGTAAATTGATATTTGGTCTTGCAGTTACTGCAGTCTGATAGATTTAGAAACCTTGGTATCCCACAAATTGATTCTTATATAAACTCTTAAATATAGACCTGCAATTCACATATAGTTTGTCAACTGTTTGTTTTACTGTACAGTCTGTTTTCTTTGAAATACAAAAACACTGAAAGGGGACACTTTTTCAATAGAAAATTGCTTCTTTCACAGTTCATTGTGTAAATGGTGTAGGAGAGAGATGAGCATTCTAACAATAAATGTTTAAAATAAAGCTTTATCTCAAGCCTGAAAGTGTATCAGTACATTTCACAGAAGCACATTTTCAATTTTCTGTGCCAATGGAAATTTAGCCTATGAATTCGTAATCAGTTACATATTGATAATAACTTTGAATTGGCCTCTTTTACAATTATTTAATGGGGGTGAAAAGCAGATTTGGGAAAATGCTTTGCAGTTGTGTTCTTCAGATTGCTCCATGGATTGAGACTTGTGATGGGAGGGTTACCCAACTACCGTTGCTAGTTTGTCATGGACCCCAGCATACACAACAACACATAAAAATTACTTTTGATATATGTGATATTACGATAAAATGAGCAGAAGTCAATGTTTACAAATAGTCACACAAAGTGCCATGTAAAACATTACATAAATATTTTAAGCCTACGAGGAATGACTGTGCATTCATGTTGAAAAGTAGTCTACTGGCTGGTTGATATGGTCAGAATTCTAAATTCTGTAAATGTATCAGGAGGTGTCAAGAAATTCTGATACCTCCTGATGCATGGTATTTACAATTCCGATTATATCAACTTGAGTGATTTACACACTGCTTGGACAAATTGTAAATTTGTATTAAATTACTTTATAAATGGCTTTCTTGACCCAACGGTATACATATTTCTGTGAATATTGGCAGCTGATAAGTTGTAAAGATGCATGCTAAGATGTTTCCCAAGAACCTGCTTTTCAGCGTTGGCTTGGTTTACAAATGGGAAATCCAGAATGGTCTAGTATTCTGATATGTGGTGAAGTGATTGCAGTATGTTTTTTTTTTTTTTTTCAGATATTCAGCATTATGCCAAGATAATACCATAAATGGGGATGATTTTGGCCAGGATAATCATGGCACGAAATTTGTATACTGTCCCATCCCTAATTGAGACCAGATAAAACTCTGGGATAAGTTTGATTAAAGAATTTATGAAGCTATATGAGAAGTTCTAACATAGGAGTGAGGTGCTGCTGTCATGAGGCACATTTTATGTGCCTTCATTTTGTTTACCATGGCGATGATGCATTGTATACTGCATAAACTAGGCTGCAGGCACATGCTAGGATTTTGGCAGCCTTTAATAAAATAAGAAACTTTATTGCCCTGTAAATAGAGTGATGTGCTTCCTCACTTGGGGAGACATAAGAACATGTGCAATTAAGGCGTTGCAGATTGGCTGCTGTCTTTATGAGGTGTTTGAAATCTCAAGCCAACAGCAATTTTTTGACATTAGTTGGCTTCAGACAGAGAAACAGAGAGACTGGAGGCAAGCCATTTTTTCATTGTAATTAAGAAATTGTTCAAAGCAGTTATTTCCTCCCTCAAACAGAACATTTCAAGGAAGCTTATAAATGGAACATGATCATTTTTAGTGAAAGGAGTTAAATATATCATTGAAGTGTGTATGCTTTGATTATTTAATGAATTTTGGAACCAAATCTTATAGCATTTGGGATTACAGCAGTGCAGTTTAAACTTATGCACTCTCGAAGTAATTTAAGCACTATTTTGTCCTTAAAATAGCTACAGTAATTTAGATAGCATTCACATTAGACACTTTTATAGGCACCCTTGATAAATGTGCAGAAAAATAACACAATAATAAACAAAAACATAAATGAATTTTTCACATGAACTTCATAATGTGATAAGGCCCTTAATGCCCTTCTCGGATGCTAAACATTTTCGATCCACAATCTACAAACCTTTTCTCACAGATGCAACATGGAATTCAATAATAAACTGTTTCTATGACAGTTCTTTCAGAATGCCAAAAGCCAATTTGTCTTTTACAGTGTTTTCCCATTGGCAATAGTGTACAGTGGGGTAAAAAAATGTGGGCACCCCTGGTTTAAATGTCTGTTACAATGAATCTGTATGTGATCGAAAGCAAACCTGAGCTCTAAACGGTACAGAGTTAAACATGAGCCCTTTCTGCAAATTTTGAAGCAAGATTATGAGGGCCCTGTGCAAAAGTTTGGAACCATTTTGGATTATTCATTGTTACTGTGGGCCAGTACTTTTGGCAGCTATACATGCCCAGGCCATAACATCCCAACAACCATGTTTCACAGATGAGGTGGTATGCTTTGTTTCTTGGGCAGTTCCTTCCACCATACTTTGCGCTTGCCCCAATTCTGATATAAATTAATTTTTAATAAGTTATCTCATCTGTCTTGTGGACAGATGAGATATAAACATCTGTGAACCCATGTGTCCCAACATTATGGTGCCCTGAAATGGGGGGGACTATGTATAAACATCGCTGTAATTTCTACATGGTGAAACCAAAATGTATAAAGCTATCCTTTAATTAAAGATGAGAATGTGCACTGTTAATTGTGTAATCCCAAATCTGAAATTGTGGCAAATCAGAAGCAAATAAAGACATAATGGGTATTTGTCCCAAGCATTATGGAGGACTCTGTATGTGTTTATGTCTGTCTTTGAAATGCACATTATCCCATGGCAAATTGAGGAACCATAAAGTGTAAGAGAATCCCTCTAGTCTCATAATTTGCCGGGGGACCCCCCTCCGGTCTGTCTCTTGGAATACATTTTTGGTTATTTCCAAAGGGTGGGATGTCTGGCATGGTATACCAAGCACACTACATGGTAAAATTCTTCTCAGTATCTGCTGTTATTGCTCAGCCAGGGCTGTACTGTAGCTGCCTTCAGTACCTGTTTGTTTGTAGTGTGTTTTCCCTTCAGTCTTCAACAAGTTATGTTGGGGTCCATTACCAAGCTGCAATGTGAAGCAGAGTCCAAAGTGTTTTGAGCCATTTGCTTGTATCTGTGCAAATATTTCTGTATACTTCAGAATTCATCGTCAATTCTATACCTTTTGCTCCACGAAAATTCATATATGGATCACCCAATATGGATATAAATACCCCCACAATAAAGCTGACAGTCTACCCTTTAACCTTGTATTAGCAGAGCCAGAACAACATAGATCATGTCAATGTCCCAATATTTTTGCTTTTAACTGTATATGCAAATATAGGATTTGTTTAACAGTTTGTAATGGCTTAGTCAGTGTCAACTTTTGCACTTTATTGTACGTCTCTCTGGATAACAGTGTCCGCCAAATGACTGTAATGTTACTCAGCGACTAGTTTTAGATGACAGCATTGTTCACCTAATTAAAAGGCTTACCTCATTTACTAGCCTGAAATTCATACTTTGTATTTGACAGCAACACCACTGCAGAGGGAACGTACATCAAAAAATGTTGCAAAGGCTTTTGCATTGATATCCTGAAGAAGATCGCCAGGAATGTGAAGTTTACCTATGACCTCTACCTGGTAACCAATGGCAAGCATGGAAAGAAGATCAACAATGTTTGGAATGGCTTGGTGGGAGAGGTGAGGCCAACTGAGTAACCTACGGTTCCCTTCATATATTAGGCCTGTACCTTAAGTGCTCATGGTGCTCCGAACTCTTTCCACAGGTGGTGTACAAGAAAGCAATCATGGCTGTGGGATCACTGACAATTAATGAGGAACGTTCTGAGGCCATCGATTTCTCTGTTCCCTTCGTGGAAACAGGCATTAGTGTTATGGTTTCAAGAAGCAATGGCACCGTCTCTCCGTCTGCTTTTCTAGGTAAATATCGAGGGGGAAATTTATTTGAGAGAAAAAACGTTCAGCACAATTGGAGAAGCACAAAGCTTTAATTTTGCTTGATGACACGATTGCTCCAAGGAATACAAAAGCTTTGTACAGAGCACAGCACTCTGTGACGTTAAACGTGTTTGTAGCCTACTCATTAGCATTATATCAATAGTCTGTTCCACGATATTTGATAGTTTTGCATCAACAAACAATGTAATTAACATAAGGTTGATAATTACATGGCTTGATCAGTGAAACCCCAGTAATGGCCCTATGCCAGATCCACATTTACTTCCCAGCATAAAAGTGCTCTAATCCCCCTCAGATTGTCTGTAATCAGATGCGTTGGCAGGAGCAGTGCGCAGGGATATTAGTTGCTGACTTTGTCCCATTCTTCCTCCTCTCTGCAGAGCCCTTCAGCGCTTCTGTGTGGGTGATGATGTTTGTGATGCTGCTTATTGTGACTGCTATAGCTGTCTTCCTCTTTGAGTATGTCAGCCCTCTGGGATTCAACAGAAACCTTGCACAAGGCAGAGGTGAGCCAGAACTTGTGACAGCCTTAACCGACGTACACTTGTGGCTTTATACTCAAAGACTTTGGGATGTGTCAGATGCCATAAGAACCCTGCAGCTGGTTGTGCATTGTGTGCATCTGTTTTGAAACTACAGTGTCTCTTGGGGAGACATGGTTATGAAGCATTACCCCATCAGTAGATTAATTTAAGGTGATAAAATATTCAGAGTGAGACATTTTAGTAGGTCTTTAACAAAATGTCAGGGCTCACAAATTATCTGCATAGCTGAGATGTGAACACCTACCCCTACTGAACATGGTTGATTTTTTTTCTGTCCAATATTATTCATAAAGTTGCACTGCTCTGACTCATCATAACATTTCTGACTTTTGTGACATCATCATTCCAAAACAGAGACACCGCTTGAAGCACACAGCACCATCACTGAACACCATCACAATATGCAAATTTGATGCTAAAAATTACTGTGGTATACCCAGGGCCACCATGGACATATTTTCATTTGTACTGTAATACAGAAGTACAGCCATACAGATCCAAGCAGGCAGAAGAAAACAAATACAATATAATAGAATAAACAATAAAAGCACATTACATTTGTTTTACACAGGATTAAATTAAATTATTTAGATTTTATGGATTTTTTCATTTGAAAGCTGAATGAAAGTCATAGTCACATTCACATTTTATTTATTCTTGTACAAAAATCCATAACATGACACCTCGTGGTTACAAATACATTCTGAACACATGTATTGTATTATACGTATTATTGTCTTCATGGTACCGTCTGAACAAGTAGACACTTGACACTTGGGCACTTTCTACTAAATTAATTTAGAGCAGATACATGATTATAACTGAAAAATAAGGAATGCATCTGAATACTGTACAAAATGTTCTTTCACTTTCTGAATAATACACCATTGGTGAAAATAGATTTAATATAAGGTGATCAATTGTCTGATCAATTGTCTGACTGCACTGTCTGACCCACAGTGTATTGGGATTAGGAAATTAACAAACATTTTCAACCAAACCTCTAGACCTTTTATGAAGACTTTTTCCATTATTTTCATTTTCATCTATTTTTCTGTTTAAACTATCTCTACAGACCCCCATGGACCCTCCTTCACAATTGGAAAAGCAATATGGTTACTGTGGGGCCTGGTTTTCAATAATTCTGTGCCTGTTCAGAACCCCAGAGGGACCACCAGTAAATTCATTGTGTCTGTGTGGGCCTTCTTTGCTGTAATCTTCTTGGCCAGCTACACTGCCAACCTGGCTGCCTTCATGATCCAGGAAGAGTTTGTTGACCAGGTCACTGGACTTAGTGACAAAAAGGTCAGTTCTTTTGTGTTTTTATGTCTGTTTATTTATTATGTTAATGCATTTGTTCAACTGAAAATACTTTTTATCAGATGTATTGCATTTTGTTGGGAGTATGAATTATATTCAGTAAAATCTTAGTTGGTTTTGTGTGAGTACATTTGTGCTGTGAACAGGAAGTCCAGTCATGTAGAGTAAATGATACTGTGGCAGAGCTGTTACAGGACTCAACCAAAATGACAAGTGCCTACAAAGATTTAAATAATAAAAGACTATGATTAAAAGGGCATTGGAAATACCTTTTACCCTTGTCTTCAAATGGAACAGTGTCGGGTTATTCAGGGTTTCTGTACTTCTTGTCTGAAGTTTGTAAAGCTTGGCTAAGCAATTAGATCACAGACCAGAAGTCAACGCCTGCACAGGACTGGCTGACTAACGTACAAGGAGAAACGTATGAAAAATGTATGACTAATTCCAAATACTGTTGTGTAGCATTTTTACAGGCTGTTGTGCAATGGAGTCTCTTGAAAGATATTCCAAAGTGTGTGCACAGAACTTACGATTAGCATACATTTACACCCCTAAAATACCTTGTATGGACCACGGAATTCAATTCCAGGCAATTTAAAGATATTGCCTAGAAAAGATAAAAAAATATTGTGTAGCCTACACATGATCTGATTTTAAAAAAATGTTTTATTGTTGGTTATTCTGTTCTGTTATTATTTATTGTTACAAAATGGATGAGGAAAAGCTGAATGTCCTGGTGGAGAAATATAAAGAGCCACAGAAATGGCTTTATAAAGACAACATTGAAAAATATGGTATTTGGAGCCCCATCATAGCTTCCAATAAGTAGCCGATTTCAATGTGCCAAACGAACATATACACATAGGTTGTTGCCTACTTTTGTTAATATAGGCTAGATAGAATACATATACTACACCACATGGGACTGAAAAAAAAAACGATTGGAGGCAGTGTAAAATATGGTGCGGCGTCCTCCATGCCGTATACACACAGGAGCCATGCTGCATGCCGTGTTAAATGGGGATAAGCAGTGGAATGTCAGGGTCGGGGAAGACTAAAGCCTGGGAAGATATTGCTGTTGCTGTAAACTTTGCCTTGAGTTCCACGTACTGTACTCTGAAACAGGTAAAACAAAAGTGATTTGACATTAAATTTGAGGCAAGGTCATGAAATTATAGGAGATGTTGCTGTCTGGAATTATCCCAGAGGGTGATATGTTTTTACAGTAGTGAAAGCAGTGGAATGTCAGGCTAGTTAAAAACAAACATATTTAATTTTTGGCTACGTTCACACCTGCATTTTTAGTTTTAGTTTCTGCTACCTTGACCTGTCCATACTCGAATGCGTTCTATGTTTTTCAAAACGTTTCATTGACAGCAGATTTGAGTTCCATGTAGCAATTTGTCGCTTGCCAAGTATTTGCGACTTGTCTCCTCCATCTGCATTTAAGTGTGATCGGCAGCCTTAATATAGAGATTAAATATTTTTAGTATAAAGATTTTTATTGTAAAACAAATAAACTGGTGAGTATCGCCAACGGAACTCTACGTCATTTATTTATGATGCAAGGAGAATGATCCTACGGGAATGTTTTGAAAACCAGTCCTGGGTAAAACCTGTTAAGGGTTTTTGAAATGTTTCAGATCCTACTGCTATCCTAAGGTCTAAAAGCTTATTCCTTATATATCCTTTTTGCATATAAGAGTGTACCTTTTTTGATAAGAAATGTCCCCAATATATCGAGTGGGAAGACATTTATCTCTTATGCAACTTTTTAATGACCATATTCATCACTTCTGTTTGTCCCACTGTCATTTTCTCATACCTCAAAAGAAATTTCCCCAATACTTTATCTCATGTGCCCCTCCGGTTGGGAATTTCCACCATCTCAATATACGAGTGGAAAAACACTAACTTTTTTGTATTTTTTTAAGGAATCTATTCATCACTGGTATCTGTTTCAATTTCATAGTCTCTCCTTGACTTCCTCCACACCTTGACCTCATGCAAGCCAGAAGTTAGTGCCTGCCACCATCTCAATACACTCTTCAGGTGCCCCTTTTTGTGGCGCCTTAAGGGATCTACAAAAGAAATCCAGCTAATAGCTGAGTGTAATTCATCATTTAACTCCTCCACTGTTAGTCCTTTGAATCTATCCGATAAATTATTTGTGCTATAATCAGGAAGGCCCTTGAAGCCTCTTAATTTTCTTTCGGTATTGACATCCCTTCCGTTTTCCTTATCTCTCCTACATTTTTCCATCTCCTCATACTCTTTGATCTCCCAATTATCTTCATTGTTTTCCTCATCCTGTTGCTTTAACCAGGCCTTGTGCTCCTCCCCTGTAGGAGCAAGCCCACACGTGTCAACTAAGTATGTTATCACATCTACGGTTTCCTTGAACGCCAAACTCCCTGGGTCACCAATTTCCCGTTCAGCATGTTCAGCATCTTCCACGGTCATGCTAGAACACATTCTACGCATGGCCTCAGTCAGACCTTTAGCCTTGCTCTCTAAAACCCTAAATCTAAGTCCTCTGACTTCAGACTCCTCAGTGCCCATAAACGGTTGTACATTTATCTTGAACCACATATTTTTCCTCTTACGGGCGTTCTTGCTACCACCTCGATGGCGTGTGCGAGGGGTTAACAATGCATTCCTTCCTAACCCATCTTCTGTCAATCTCTCATCAGGCGGGCCTAGGGCCGGGTCCTCGACACTACCTTCCAGGGGTTTTAAAGTAAAATGTGTTCGAAACCCCTGCTACAGAGGATGTTGTTTCCCAGTTTTCGACACTGGATGAACACAGTGGTGACGGAAAACACCTGAACATGTTCTGGAGTTGCACGGGAGTGTGTTGCACAGACTCAGAAGGCAGTGTCTGGGCAGATGGACTTGCAAGCGTCACCAAACACATCGTTCAGTCTTTGACAATGCACTCTCTCCAAAGCGATGTGCCAAATCTTAGAGCAATAAATGTAAATTTAATGGAAAGATAGGTCAGCCATAGCAAGGGAGCCTAAGCTATGACTTATTACAACCTTGTGTGTTCATTCCTGCACAGAATACAAACAGCTGAGGTCACTCGTGAAGTCCGTTCAGATCCGAATAAAAAACTGACATCTGAAATCTTTGATAAATCTCACATTATTTGTGTAAATGCATTTTCAATTTATTTACAGTCAAATATGTATGTTAAATGAGGCCCATTGTATATACATATGAATCTACTGCACACATTTTAGCACAACTGGCAATGTACAAGTGTACATATTAAAACATACACAGTGGCATTTTACCCATAAATCAATTTGCTTATATTATATGTGTTTTAGTATGCCATAGTGCCTTTTGAAGTTTTAAATATCTCAGAGGAGAGGCTTTTATGTTTGAACTGTGTACCCTGCGGTTAGTTATGTAACAACTGTCCTAAAAGGCAGAATATCTGTAGTGAAAGTGTGAAACTGTGACAGACACATAGATTCAGAATTTTAAAGTGAGAATACGTGCATGTAGAAAAAAATGTGAGAAACTAAGTGTGTTTGAGAGACGTCATTGGGGAGATTCAATGAGTTAATTTAGCATTTTATTTCTTTCCTCTCTCATTTTCTCACTTCATGCCCTTACCCCTAAATAATTAGAATTCATGCATAGATGCTGCCATGCATAATTTTAAGGCATGACACAATTAATCAAACTAAAATAATAAACTTATAAAAAACATTATTGCAAAGAGTTGGGAGAACCAAACAAGCAGTTCTATAATACTAGCTGTAGCCAATCCAATGATGCAGAGCTGGAGATTTAAACATAGAAAAACAATTGCTTGGTGATGTGATATGGTGATTAAAACATATCTTAATAATAATACATGTCGTGAGGTTATTAATACAAGTTATGGTCTGCTGTTATATAATGCCATATGAACACAAAACAGGAAAGTGTAACATTGTAACGTATCAGTCCATGATTTGGAACAAAGCAACAAAACATTACATTTTCCAAATACCAAAAAATATTTCCCAAAAAACAGGTTTCACAATTATTGGCACCCCTGGTTTAATACTTTGTGCAAACACCCCTGGAAAAGATGACAGCCATAAGACTTTTTCTATAATTTGAAATAATGAGGACTGGGACAGGGGTTGTGAACACACAATACTGTTGAGGCTCTCAGACTTGAAGGGAGCAATAAGGAGAGCTATGCTGTGAATAATATGTTGCATTTGGCAGTGCTGTTGACTAAAGGTCTATGGGGGCTTTTCTAGTGACACAGTTACTTCCACCTCAAGCCAAGCAGACATCATCAGGTCTTGTGGACATCAGTGAAATGAAAAATGATACAGTAAAACAATGTACTGCATATCGAAAAAAGCTTGATTGAAATACACTGGCAAGGCTGTTTCGGTTTTGCTCTAGTTGCAATCATTAAATAAAAGTTAATACCTTTTATGGGGAAGATCAAAACTAATGCAAGGGCACCATTTTCATATCACTGCTTTGAGCTATACCGTACAAATCCTGCCCTGTTATTGCTTTGGTTTAAATATTAACATTTTGTGGATGTTTATTTTACAGAAGCTGGAAGGGGAGCGTGAGGCAGGAGGAGCAGAACATTTTCTAAATGTTTGTTTTTTCTCTCCATAGTTCCAGAGTCCACATTCATATTCACCTCCATTTCGTTTTGGGACAGTTCCCAATGGAAGTACAGAAAGGAATATCAGGAAGAATTATCCTGACATGCATCAGTACATGGTCAAATACCATCAGACTGGGGTGCAAGATGCACTGGTCAGCCTCAAAACTGGGTAGGTCTTCTAATTTTCCAACACTTTTTCTATTGAACGGGGTAATAATTAAATGCCATTTCTAGCATATATTGTGGCGGATATCTAGGTTGTATTTACCCCCATAAATATCTCTACATTATCCATCAATGTTCCCATCTTTAAAACTGTCTATGTGTGAATGCATAGCAAGTCCACGTAATTGAGATACCCTTCAGCCCAGTACCCACCAGGGCCTATTAGGTGTATTTTATTGAATGTGAGCCAACAATTAATAATAGCACAATTAGCTACTTGCACCTTCCAGAGGCCTAGACACTAGACTACTGCTAATGTCACTTGGTGTCACCTTGATGTTATAATAGCACATTAAAATTGTGTCGCTATATGTTCATCTTTTTTACTCCTGAAGCTCAGAAATACTTTTTTGAAAATTATATTTTTACAGCCTCAAGACCAGCCTTTTTTTAATGCATGATACGTCATGTGACACACTAATGATGATGTTTACTATTTATTATTACAGTGGTTTCGTGTTTCATTTGGCGCTTCTGCCTCGGGAGATCTGCTGAGCGGCTGAAAATTAGCATATATTTTTAGTTTTTTCTACCATAACCGTGCTACTTGTTGTTCGCACAACCACCACCAGGTGCGAAATGTGAGCACTCTGAAATATTTGCAATGTTCCGACAGTAGCGGGCAGCAGAATGTCTTATTTCTAATATAGGCCTATGTTTCAATAACTGTCCACAAACACTTCCACAGTAAACTAGAAATATTAATAACTTTATTATTGCTTTGAAATTAAGCACTAGGGGTGAGCAAGTACTGCATTACTCGTATCTGTATCCGTATCCGTTCAACCAATTGTCCGTGTCCGGGCTACTCGTACTCGGAAGTTGACGTGCCGTAACCCGAAAGTGGTGTCATTCCCCCTACAACATCGCGATTTGGAGTACATTGAAATCAAGACTTTCACCTGAAGCACAACTACTACAGTTTTGCACTGTTATGCAGATCAATTTCTATTCAATCTTTATCTGGTGAATCTTAACTTAAATTAAAAGCCGAAACTATAGAAACACGATGCGTGCGCGTGAAATTTTACAAGGAATACTTTTGGCTGAGCCGCCTGCCCTTACATATCAGCACCACTATCCGCGTTGCCACACTCACCCTTTAAAGACACACCCATGTTGTCCTAAAGCACAATACTCTTAAGCAACACATCCATCATCCGTTTGTTACGTAAATAAAATCATGCAGATAAAAATCTGAAACACATGCAGAAACACTCCAGTTCAGATCCCCAGATCGTTAACTCTCATGGCAATCTGTGACAGAGGCAATACACCTCATTCAATACACTGGGCTCACATGGATTATCGGTACGTTTGAAAATAATTTACGTTGGAACAAAAATAAGCAATACCTTGCTATCAGGTCATGGCTATCCATCACCCACACTACAGTACAGTCAGTCTAAAGTAGCCGGCTAGGCTACCAACCACCACCTAAGGTTACAATAAACATGCTTATTTCAATTCAGCTACTTCACCATTTCAAAAATGTATTAATTGACCATTGATCATTGAATTACAAGTACAATTGATTTCCAACCCCGACGGAGAATGCAGTAAGTCTAATCCAGGTAGAAAGCACACTCCATACATGCTTTGAAATGTTTGGGGTGTGTCTATATAATACATGTGTCTGTAGCAACCCGGAACATACACCTGATAAGGTTTGGTCAGGAACACCCAGTGACTATATTTCCTACCAGAGGTGCAAACTATTTTTGAAGCAAACAGTTACTGATAATGATTAATGAACAGTTAATGATTCCATTTAGTTCGCCACCAATGCATTTTGAATACAAATGGATATGACTTAGATCTAACAATGCCAGCTAGCTGATTGGTATTTGATTCTGCAGCTATTTCACAGCACACTACTTTTTCAAATTGTTAGCTAACATTTTTGGGGAACAGAAACAAGTTTGAATATGTTCGCTAATGTTTGCGATCTTCAACGCACCTCTGGTCACACTATGACAAGATACTAGTCAAGTTCTTATATCTTATATCTTATAGTATCTTATATCCTTAATCTACGATCGGAACAAGTTCACATAACAATCTCTTGACATGCACAAGAGAGAAGTGAGAAAAATAGCAGCAGGCAGTAATTTTTACTAATCTTAAGGAAAGGAAGCAGGAAGGAACTGGCCTATCACGAAACAGTGTTAACTAAATATTACGCATTCGTCACTGATGTACAGCTGCCAATGTAAAAAAAATAATAAAGCAGGCCAAAGCATTGAGAATGTCAGAAAGGCCTCTCATAAAAAGCTTGATTGATGGCTGCATACCATACATTTCAATCTAAATGGCACGGAGTGGAAATTATGTGTTGTTTTGGGGGAATGCATACACTACTGTTATAAGATATAGAGTTAGGTGTGGGGAACTGTGACTCCAACACTGGTACCAGTATTTTTAATGTGTGAAGACTTGTCAGTTAGCAAAGCAAAGTAAAGCCAAATGTTTCTGGAAATTCTGGAGAGATTGATTGATGGCATCAAATCTGTTCAGCCTGCTTGCTTCCATTATGCTGGGAGTCATTTTAGTGTTCACTTTTTTCTTTTCTTTCCTGACAGGAAACTGGATGCCTTCATATACGATGCAGCTGTGCTAAACTACATGGCTGGGAGAGATGAGGGGTGTAAGCTGGTGACCATCGGGAGCGGTTACATCTTTGCCACCACGGGCTATGGGATTGCGCTACAGAAAGGCTCATATTGGAAACGTCAGGTTGATTTAGCAATCCTGGCCATCATCGGAGATGGTATGCACTCTATCTGTTTGGAGGAGGGTAGCTGGGGAAATCATAGGTCACATATCAGCCAACGTGCTTCTTTCCGTCTATTCCTCGCAAACAAGTGGACACATGTAGTGCTATTTCCTTATGTCTCAGAACTGCCAATATGCGTAATGAGCAGCAAGGGATGAGAGGTGACAAATGAAACAGACAGTGAAGCAGAATCCACCTAACTAACATTGAATAAAGTGATTAGCTTGCCATAATTTAAAAAAGGCACAAATACACTGTACATTACAGTACCCTGCTAAACTAGTGAAACTGGCTAATGCACGTGCTATAGTATATGGATTGTTCATGATTATTGGATTATCTAAATGAAAATCCCTGTAAATCATATGAAGATATCCATCTCGCTATTAAATTATTGAACAGATTATTTGGAAAGCGGTTACTAGACAGCCTTGCAAATAACTGTGGGAACTATACACATATACATATACAGAATTAAAGACAATAAAGAAAACAGTGTCACTCTGGATTAGACTGGATCTGCTAATTTAATGTAATGAAGACCTCCTCTCATTTCATGTGGGTCGGGATTGGCCCTTAAGATGGTGGCCACAACAGTACTGCATATCATCCTCAGGGTTTGTTAGCTGGAGAACCGTTTGGGATACAGCCTTAATTATCTGCAAACGGGATGTGTAGAGTGGGAGCCAGAGGCAGAAACACATACAAATCAGTGCAGGCAACAGAGAACTAGTAAAATAACATCATGCTACCACCCACATGCACTTGACTTGGCCTCACTCATGGGAATTAGAATGAAGTTAAAATGAATAAACATGGTTTTTCAGTGTTGCATTAAATGTTGGAAGGGGAAAGAAAATAATATTCTGTGCGCTTCTTATCTATTCCTTTATTCTTCCAGTTCTTCTGTGAGCTTCTCTCTGCCTGTCAAATGGGTAGCATGTATCCAAGCAGTGTAGTTGTGTCTGTCACAGCTTGTGCGATTATTCCTCAGTTCTTTTCCGTACATAATTAGGATTGTTTTTGAAGTGAGTGCTGAGACAAAATAAAATGCAGAGCAGAAAAAGTAAAGCAGAATTTGATTACACAACTGTCACCCTCCTACATTATAGTCACTGTATCTGAGCTTAATACCTCAAATACCGAGGACTGAATGTTCAAGTGAATGTATCGTACATTCCATGAATATTTAAAGTCTATTTTTATTTGATGTCTCTTTCTGAACCCTGCACTACAGTAATAGATTGTTATGAGTAAATTTTTTTTTTTCCTTTTGAAATGTTGTGGTGCAAAACTCCATGTATACCAAATCACAGGCAGAGTTGCCAATTGTTGCTGTGATTTGAGACTGAATGTTCAGGCCAAACCGTTTAGCCCCTCTTATGTTTCTCTTAAAAAAACAGTGCTGTTCACATGGAAGCTGTATCTTGTACAACAATGCTTTTAAGGACATACGTTACTAAGATACTGCTACTGCTGGAACAACACCATTCCATCCTGTTCATTATGCACAGCATGCCTGCTTGCTGTCTTCTTTTGAGTGACATTTGAAACCAAATTCCATTTGAATAATAATAATAATAATTAGAATACAACTGATAATGATTATAATTAATAATAGGTATAATAATGTAATAATACTAATAATAATAGCATTCTAATACATTTCTAATGTGCCCCCAGGTGAGATGGAGGAGCTGGAAGCACAGTGGCTGACAGGCATCTGCCACAACGAGAAGAACGAGGTTATGAGCAGTCAGTTGGATGTTGACAACATGGCAGGTGTCTTCTACATGCTGGCCACAGCCATGGCTCTCAGTATGATTGTCTTCATCTGGGAGCACTTGTTCTACTGGAGGCTGCGCTACTGTTTCACTGGCGTGTGTACTGGCAAGCCTGGACTGCTGTTCACCATCAGCAGGGTATGTCCCAATCTCCTCTGTCCTTACCAAACTCAGCCACAGTGCTGTTATACAGGCTTTATGAACCTGCTGTGTGAGGCACGAGTGCACTAAATGGTGCCCCCTCCCCTGTGTCTATCATGTCTGTTATGTGACTGTCACATTGCTGTGCAGAGCATTCAACATTTTTGTTCAGCATAGAGTTCAAATTAGTGAACCCCCAGGATGCATGTGAAGCGAGCCATTACTCTCGCCTTCATGTATTTGCCACTTATTTAAAAACATCAAGAATACAAATATATCTGTTGTATTCACATACAGTACCAGTCAAAAGTTTGGACACCTTGCCCTTTTCTTGTTTTTTTGATTCATGTTTTATTTCCACTGTTTGTAATCAGACAATTAATATGTGCAGATTCTCAGCTTTTATTAAACTAAGTTTTTATACATTTTGGTTTCACCTTGTAGTAATTACACTACAAAGTAAAAACACTTTTTATATGTGCCCCCATTTCATTGTTTGAGACAAATTAACATAATGTCAAATAAAATAGTCATGTTTTCTATTTGGTTGCATGTCCATTGCATACCATGACTAACTGATGTCTGTGACATATCAACATCAGTAGAGTCTGGATATCGTATTTATCTTACTGTACATCTTACAGTATGGAACACATTTGTTGGGTAAATGGCTTTAAGTCATCAAGGGTCCGAGGTATCAAACCAGTCTTAAACAACCGTGCTGCTACTAGATACATACTGTAGATACTTCAAGGGTTGTTTCTCTTAAATAATTATTCCACTGAGTTCAACATGAAAATTAGTCAGGAGACTAATCTACAGCATACAGTATCTGGCAGCTGCATGATGGTTTGAGGCTCATCTGATACCTTGGACCCTTCATGACATGAAGCCATTTAGCCAACAAATGTATTCTGTACTGTTTTGCCGTAATTCACAGCTGAATTTAGTCCCACCTCCCATAGAGAACCATTCAAATGCAAATAGATTTTTGTATCACTTGTTCGACAACCTGAAAATATGATATTCAGACTCTGGTGCTGTTGATAGGTCACAGACATGACTATTGTATTTGACATTAATTTGTCTCAAACATTGAAATGTGGGGCTATGTATAAAACATAATATAATTACTACATGGTGAAACCAATATGCACAAAAATACCCTTTAATAAAAGCTGAGAATCAGCACTTTGAACACATATGAATTGAAAACAGAGAAAATAAAACATTAATAGGAAAAACTTTTGACTGGTACTGTATGTATTATTAAAAACCTTTTCCTTGTCTGTTATCAGACAGGGCACAGATGTAAATGTGTTATATAATACATACAGTGGGCTCCAGAATTATTGGCACGCCTGACTAGCAATGACTAAAATAAACAATATAATTGTTTAGATGATGCCAACAAAATGTCAACATGTGAAAAATACTGTACTTTAATAATATCTCAGTAGAAACAACCTAAACCAATATTTAATTAAAGAAACCTATTTAATAAAAAAATAGAATAGAAATAGAAGGTTTCATAATTATTGGCACCCCTGGTTTAGCACTCGGTGCATCCACCTCTGGCAAGGTAACAGCATGGAGACTTTTCCAGTAATGCTTGACAAGGTTAAGAAATGCATTTGGAGGGATTGTTCACCATTCCTCTATGCAGATCCTTGCAAAATCATTCACATTCTTGGGGTTGTGCTTGTCAACTGCCCTCTTCCGTTTAGGCCACAGGTTTTTGATTGGACTGGAATGGCCTAATCTATTTTTTATTAAATTAATGTTTGATTTTGGTTGGTCCCATTGAAACATATTACAATATTTTTCATGTTGGCATTTTGAGTTTATTTCAAGAATGAAATTGTTTTATATTGTTTAGTATTTTTTGTGCATTGCCAGTCAGGAGTGCCAATAATTCTGGATCCCACTGTATTTGTGCCATTTGTTGTTTCAATCCCTGGTTATGCTTTCCAAAGTGGAGCTTAATTTTCAGAAAATATTTAGAGGCAGGCAAAGTAAGAGCAATGTCTAAATTGGCAGAATCAAATTTGGCAATTTAAACTAGCTCCAAGGTGAAGCACAGTTTTGCAAACAACACAAAGTAAATTCACCTTTAGAGCACAGCAGAATGGCCTAGTGTCCTACGCAGACAAAACTAGAGCAAAAAGGTTGACACAAAAATAGTGTCAAATATTACCTGTATTTGCTTACCAAAACTTATGGGATCATCTTCTATTAGTCCCTTGTATGTTTACCTGAAATGGTCCCGGCTCCTTCTTATTATTGTATTAAGGAGACATGCTGAAGGCCAGGGGAAAATGAAAAGCTTACCTGCTGTAACTCCCCAATTTATGTTGTCATATTCTGGCTTATTAGTCAAATTTCATTGTTAACCTCTTCAGTCATTCATAGTTGCATGCAAATCCAGAATACATTATTGTTCTTTGTAATTAATGAGGAGGTGTGCTTCTCAAAGGATGGAAAGCTTGTAGGCTGTGTTGACACTGAAAATGGATATTCATTAGTACTGGCATACAGGTATGCATTACTTGTCGTGGATGTGTTTTTGATGAGGAAACTGGCCTGCAGGTATGCATTGCTAGATGCGGATGTGTTCCTGATGAGGAAACTGCAGTACGCAGTACTGCATTCAATTTCTTAGGGAAATCATGCTCATAGATTTTTTTACAGTCATAATTGACATATGTGTTTAAATAAATATTTACAGTACCATACATAGTTGCAGTACATCTAAATAAATCATGTTAGTGATAATTTCTGTCATATCCAAGTATAAGTGCTGCATATGTCTAGAGGTAAGTTAACATTAGCATATTTATCAGCATGTCATATCCTAGAGTGATGAATCTAATTAGGTAAAGGTGAAGCAATATAACGGCAACATTTTCACTTAGCTGTCATCCTACAGCATGTAGTGCTCCATCTAGCTAGGTAGCCGAAAAGGCTTTGTGAAGCATTTTCTCTAACCCATCATGTCTTATAGTAGTGTACTACTTAGCTCTATATGTCCTATAACACTACTTTAAGAGTGACCTTACTGAAAGACCACCCCCTGCTTATACTACACCTTCTGCTATTGGTTTACACACTATTAGGTCAGCCTGTAGTGCATTATAAGTTCCAGAGGACAATAGAACTTTGCTATGACATCTGCCAACACAGTCCTCTCTCAGAAAACAATGGCATAATGTGCGTTTTCTGATGCATACCAAAATGCAGTGTTTACATAGCCTTAAGTGGTCAGTTTTGTTTGAATCAAACTGCCAAGCGCTTACCATTTCAATTATTTACATTGCAACTTGTCAGGCCACTTTCACTCATGAGGCCTTAATGCACTTGTTTCTTTTTCAGGGTATATGGAGCTGCATTCATGGTGTCCATATTGATATGAAAAAGAAGTCCCCAGACTTAGACTTCAGTCCTCAGGCTAACATGCTAAAGCTTATTAAGTCAGCCAAACAGATGACTAATATGAGCAATCTCAACTCGTCAAGGATCAACTCCCCTAAGCGCCCCACTGACTTCATGCATTCATCCGGACCCATGCTAATGGACATGATGGGAGATAAAGGGAATTTTGTCTACACCGACAATCGCAGCTACGCCCCAAAGGAGATGATTTACAGCGACTCCAGCGACTTCCAGGCCTTCCTGGCCAACCGCCACAAGGACCACCTCAACAACTACGTGTTCCAGGGCCAGCACCCCCTGACCCTGAATGAAGCCAATCCCAACAAGGTCGAGGTCACTGTCAACGCAGAGGCTGCACAAACCAGCTCCAAGCCACGAGCTCTGTGGAAGAAGTCGGTGGAGACGCTGCGGCAGAACCAGGGCGGTGCCGCTCCAGATCCGCTTCCCCCTGACTCCCGGCTGACCATGAAGAGCCAGCGCTACCTCCCCGAAGAGGCTGCTCACTCCGACATCTCCGACTGCTCCAGCAGGGGGACCTCTTACAAAGATCCCGACAATAACCAGAAGCACCTGAAACCCAAGGATAACTTAAAAAAAAGATCGATGACATCAAAATACCCTAGGGATTGCAGTGAGGTAGAGTTGTCCTACTTAAAGAGCAAGCAGGTAGGGCAAACCCGTGAAAAAATATACACCATAGACTCAGACCGGGAGCTGAGTTTGCACTCGGATTCGCTGCATTACAGGGAAAGCAGAGTGCTGTCCGAAGATTTGGAATATCCTGAAATGTATTCAGACCACAATGACAACTACAGGACCCCCGATCAACCAATCATCCATCTCAACAGTAGTCCCCTCCATCACACTGACACCGAGCTTGTCCCCTCAACAGATAACAAATACAACCAGTACACCAAATACTATAGCTTGAAGGAGAAGAACGTCACTCCTCACGAGACAAACGACCACTACAAACAAACTCATTGTCGGAGCTGTCTGTCTAAGATGCCAAATTATCCACCGCACTACACTGTCAGATCCCCTTATAACCGCTGTGAAGCCTGCCTGCACATGGGAAATTTGTACGACATAAGCGAGGATCAAATGTTGCAGGAAACAGCCAACCCCCCTGTACAACCGAACAAAATGTTCACTCAGTACTGGAGCCAGACTGACGGGCCACACGCAGATAAGAGAAACAGACTGCGACTTAGCAGGCAGCATTCCTATGACAATCTCCTCGACAAGCCCAAGGATGTAGATCCAGGGCGGCCGGCGCGCAGCATCAGTCTGAAGGAAAAGGACCGGTGTCTGGACGATGCTTATGCAAACCTTCTCAGTGTCAAACAAGACAAACTGTTCGGCAGCAAATCCATGCTCTTCAATCACAACCTGGAGGAGATAAAGAGAAGCAAGTCACTTTACCCCGACCACCCCACAGACAACCCCTTCTTCCATTCCTTACGGGACGATCAGCGCCTCGTCCATGGCAGGAGCTCCTCTGACATTTACAAACAGTTGGCCCCAATCAAATCATGGTCAAGTGACAACAATCAGAGGTCCTCAGTGAAGTCCACCACCTCCTACTGCTCTAGAGATGATCGAACACCTAATGACAAGTACTTTTCTGAGCAAGTAATGCCTTATGTAGCCAATAAGACGAGTGCATACACAACTCCCCGGGTTCTGAATTCTTGCAGCAATAGACGAGTATACAAGAAAATGCCTAGTATTGAGTCAGATGTTTAATGCTCTGTTTGTACAGCTTAAATATTAATCCACATACATGTAAATCATGTAACTAAGTACTTTCTTGATAAAAGAAAAGAAGCAAAGACTTCACTTCCAGGTTATTTTTTGTGTATCAATAAGTTTATCATATGGGGCTTGCTGATGATTTTCAGTGTTTATTTTGTCTTGGTAACATTTTTTAGACTTAAAGTATATTTTAAGAACAGGTCAATGCCAGTGCCATTGGGAATAGTTGGTTTCTGTTTGAGCAATCTTACTTTCTGGTGCTGGTTTTCCTTCCAGCTGGATGAAATGATGATACCTTGTCAGAGCAGTTGGACCATTCTGGTCAAGACTGGCATTGGGCAAAATGTAAAATGCAAAAACAAAAAAATAAAGACAAAAAACAGAGGCACTAGTTATAATATCATCACCATGATTGTGCATATAGGCATGGTTGGAAGCCAGAGACATTTGTCTTCATTCAAAAAATCTGGCTAAAAAGTGCTCATGTAGTGTGGTATTCACTCCTGATACTCAGATATGAACCTCATGAAAGCGAGGGTATACGATATGCATTATTGCACTTATAACATTTTTGCAACATTGCTTTTGTTGTATTATTATAGATGTGGGATTTTGGCATTCTAATCCCTATTTAAAATGGTTGAGCATTTAGCTTATTTAGTAGCACCCTGAAGCCATTAGTTAACATCTCATCTTTGCTTTAAAAAAATATAATTACAGTCTGGAAAAGACTATTTTGCATGTATTATTTTGGTATTCAAAACAAAATAATAATTTACATTTGATGGAAGTGGTCTTGCTGATTCAAGGTGGATGCCTGTGCAATCAAAACTTAGAAACTGTAATTAGAAACTGAGACTGATGATCGTGGTTTGTATGAACAGCAAAACAGTTCTGGTGAATAGTAGGAATACATGGGATATTGTACGGATTCTCAATGTGAAACAGGGTAATAAAGATTTCAAAGTTGTTCACAAAATCACAACATTTTTATTACTTATCTTGTATAACCATTCAATACTGATGTTGGCAGGAGTGTTTTAATTTGCATTCTGGTTTGAATTTAATAAGAACATAATTGCTCTTCTAAAGATGGTTGTGTTATAACATTTTTACTTTGTTTTGTGAAAAGAGTAAGAAATTGAAATGACTGTAATTAAGTGTATGTCTCTGTGTTGCCATACAGAAGTCAAAATGAAGTGTGAAACAACCTGGTTAAGTCAACAGTGTTAAAGAGAATATTAATGTTAATTTATGGCCAACACAGAGTGACAACACAGAATGAGCAGCTGCTAAAAAACTCAATTCTCATTTTCAACACTAAAACATTCACTTGTTTATTCAGTGAGATAATATAAATGAATTAAATATTAAATGAATGGTCATTCTCACAGTCTACTGTAAGTTATGGGGAGAAATACACCACACACATTAAACAGACATATCGGTTTCCTGGGTCATTTGTGACTACAAACAATGGAAATGTTACCTTTGTTTATAAAGAAAATGTTCTTTGGCCTATCATACAAATTAAAAACCGCAAGGAGGCCCACACTCCAATCATTAATCAAGCAGGAATTACTGTAACAACTTATTTTATTTATATTCAAGTCGTATTTGGAACTATAGACTCAAGCCCAGGAGACACGTAATATTCTGCAGAATTAGAGACATAGTAATGTCCAGTAATGAGTCAGACCGGATATTACATTGTTGAAATTACTTAATTAATAATTCATTATCATTGTTGGAGTTCCAGGGAAGACAGGTTTATGGAAATGATTTTGTTATGTCTGTATTATGATTGTAATCACTATGGATATGCATTCAACTGATGTCCGGCATTTCAGAACTATATTTTCCAGTCCTGCCTGCTCACAATATTTTATAGAGTGGCCATCAATTTAACTCTCTTAGTTGTAAGTGAAACTCTTGGTGGCACAGAGATTGATATCATCTTTGAGATTATCTGTCTCTGATCACACTTTTAAAGATGCTGCAGAGATGTGAATATATATAAGACCTCCACACAGCCTTTTACACATAACATATTAATGTTTGGATGTGATATTTTTAAATGTTTTTGAAGATTTTCATATTTGTGTGCAAATATTTTCAGTATATTTTCCAGAGAGAACTGCCATGTCTTCTTTAAGCTTGCCCATTTTTCTGACAAAATATATTTTGTGCATCATTGCTTATAGTATTACAGTATGTACTTTGCAAGCCATTTTTCAACTTATTTATTTATTTTTGGTTATCAGAGCATTTTTTTCTTCAACCAGTTATATAAAATGTAAGATGCTGCCAAAGGAAGCTAATGTTTGAGCAATATCCACATGTATAATACAAAGTTGCAATATAAGATTGATATGAGGAATCCATCATTTTTTCTTGGTCATTCACTGATTTGTTTATTTTGATTCATTTTGGTGTAAGTACCCTTGTCTTATTTAAAACAAAATAAAAGTTGTGAATGCATTTAAAAAGATAATGGCATGCAAAAATCTTTATGTAATACACTTAATGGCTTTTCTTTTCTTTGATTTTGTGAACACTAATGATTTGTATCTGATTGAAAATAAATGTACAAGAATGCCTATTTAAGGAGAAACATTCAGAACTGGACTTGAATTAAGTACTGTTGTTTTGGATTACAGCAAAGTGAAGGCCTTCTGCCCAGTCTATTGCTTGATACTCAGTATGTGCCTCTGTACTATAACTTTTTTCCCCTGTCTAGTAAAGCAGCGTGTTTTACCATACATACAGTATGTACTTTCTCTTCCTTGGTTGGTTAGTTAAGTGACTAGAAGTCACTCCATTTTTATTTCAAAGTACACTCAGACATAAAATGCAAAAAAAAAGAGAAAATCCCTGAAAAATATAACCTATAGCCATTTTTTAGTTATTTAAAGGAAATACACATTTTAAGTTAATACAAATAATAAATTATTTCTGTGGAATGGGGGGAGGAGGCAATTTGGGTTTGGGATAGAATTCTTATAAAATGTGAAAGAAAATTCCTGGTATGCTAAAATTAAGGAAGGGCGATCTATTATTTTCTTTTAAATTAATAATTAACTAAAGATTAAAACTGTTTCACCTAGGGACAGGCAGTGGAATAGCAGACAAAATTGCGCAACTATTTCTTGAACATATGATTCTATATTTTTTCCATGATGCATAAGGCACAGACAGAATTACATTGGTTTACATTATAAACTGGTAAGATTGACTTGGACAGGTATTGAATCCTAGGATAAACAGTAAATATTGAGACTTTTCTGCTGTCAGCTATAACCTTTTCAGACTGCATTCAGTCGTCCTCAAGAGTCAGCTGTTCCATTGATTTGGAATTCAGTTTGCTCAAGAATAGAAACTTCAAAGGTACATCGTCAGTCATAGCCGAATGTGAATTAGTCAGCCAGTTTCATGCCAACAGTACAGGCTGGATCTAAAGCACCTTTAGGGATGGATGAAAGCATTTAATCATATTAGATGTTAACGACACCAGATTCTTTGTGCACAACCCCATGTGCGAATAACAATACAGTGTAATGTCATTAAGTTATTGTGCCATGATGTCCATATATTGGTAATTTCATTGAAAAGCAAAATAAATAACTAACCAAACAAATAAAATAAATAACAAATCAACCAGGCATGCATATACATTCACATTAATTCATATTTTCTCACATGTCAACTGCAAGGAAGGATTTACTTAGCTAGTAAATGTTTCTATAGCATTCATCATTTAGTTTGATTCAATACATTTCTCATCATTTAAGCACTTGGATGTATGGTGCAGAGGGCCTCAGGATGGTAACGGTGGTCAACTGTGACCACTACAGCCAGGATTATAATGGACGCTCTGCTGAAAACTCTAAACTTGCATGTACAGTATGTGCAAAATGCTGCTGATTACTTGCACTTGTAAAAGGTGAAGGAGCTGTACATTTAGTATTGTGTAAAAAATGTATAGATTATAAAGGACTTGAATTAAAGGATGAAATTGTTTGGAGAAAAAATACTTGTGGTTCCTGTTAAATAAGCTCATTATTTTGAGGCATATCTTCACATATATCAGATTTAGGCTATTTTACCTTACAAACTGCCATTAGGAATGATTGCCATTGACAAATTGCATGAGAACATACTCTAGAATAATTAAGTGGGATAGTCTTATCTTTTCCATTCTATCTGAAGTGCATTTTTTGCAACATCTTTTCTAACATACAGTCCCCTCCAGAAGTATTGGAAGAGCAAGGCCAATTCCTATGTTTTGTAATACCCTGAATACATTTAGGATTGAGATGAACATGAAACAATTTCAGTTCAGAATTTCAACTTTTATTTCCTGCTAATAGAACATAGCACCTTTGGTATCAGACCACCACTTTTTAGGTGAGCATAAGTATTGGAACAGAGAGTATTTCAGTAAATTAAAGTAAATAACACTTAATATTTGGGAGCATGTCTCTTGCTTGCAATAACTGCATCAAACCTGCGACCCATTGACATCGCCTAACTGTTGCATTCTTCTTTTGTGATGCTTTTGCAGGCTTTTACTGCAGCCTCTTTCAGTTGGGTTAAGGTCTGGTGATTGACTTGGCCAGTCTAAAACCTTCCACCTTTTCTCCATAATTAAGTCCTTTGTTCTGTTGGCAGTGTGTTTTGGGCCATTGTCTTGCAGCATGATTGGCAGACTTCTGAATGCATCCTGCTGCTACCATCATGAGTTACATCATCAATAAAGATTAGTGAGCCCACTTCAGAAGCAGTATGTTTTTGAGCAGATCCCTTCTTTCCCTCACTTTGGTAGTTAATCTTGGTCCATAAAACCTTGTTCCAGAACCTTTGTGGCTCATCTCTGTACTTCTTTGTACACCTTCTGTGTCTTACTACTGATGAGTGGTTTGCATCTTGTGATATAGCTTCTTTATGCTGCTCTTCTTCAAACAGTTGATTGAGATACCTTCACCCCCGCCCTGTGAAGATTGTTTTTGATATCACTGACTGAAGTTTTGGGGGTTTTATTCACAGCTCTCACAATGTTTCTGTCATCGACTGCAGTTGTTTTCCTTGGTCGACCTGCTCAATGTCTGTTGCTCAGTACGCCAGAGGTTTTTTCTTTTTCAGGACATTCCAAGTTGTTGTACAAGCTATCCCCAATGCGATTTTCCATCTTTTCTACACTTCAAAATGGCTTGCTTTTCTCCTAAAAATAGCTCTTTGGTCTTCCTTTCTAGCACAAATACAGTATTCACAGGCGAAACCCAAGGCTAAAACCAAGAAAAGACATACAGGACTATTTATTGTTTAATCAATCAATCTAACAAGATACATCTGGACAATAAGAAACACCTGTCAGTCACATGTTCCAATACTTTTGCTCTCCTAAAACTTGGGTGGTCTGATAAAAAAGGTGATAAATCTTGTTAAAATACAAGGAAATAAAAGCTGAAATTTGGATCTGTCATCTGATGTACATCCTTTGAGCTGAAACTCAATTGTCTTCAGTGGCTAGCAAAAACAAAGGAATTGACATTGCTGTTGGAGGGGACTGGAATAAAAAGCTTTCCTATCATGCAATTACTAGTCCCATTAACAATATTTTTCTTTCATAATGCCAGACTTTGTTGGTGAAATAGTTGCTATTGTGCAGTATCATCAATGGTATGACTCATCCCTGACCCAGGTCATTTGGATTAATAGGTAAGATGAGGCAAGTATGGTGGTCATATAAGCAGTTGTAGCCATCACATTAACATATTTATTCACTATGGAATTCACCAATGTAGTTACTATCATGTAATTTATGATGTTAACATTGCTCATGTTTTTCTACAGCACAATATTTTTAATACATTGCATTCATATTCCCATTCATTTCACCTCAAATATTTGATCAATCTCATGTGAAGAATAAAAATAAGAAATTTTTTCAGCTATTGGTCAAATAAAGCTTAATCTGATGTAAGGGGAAGCTGTAGATGTGCATTGCTCTTTCATTGCTGAAATAATAATTATTCAAGGTTATTTCCAGCTCACAAAGCCATCCAATTCCCAAGAAACCAGAGCTAAAATTACAGAGGATCAGGCTGCAATATTTTTAGGCACTGTTCTACTTTAGAAATCCTTATTCTTCAAGAATCTTCAGAATCTTTTGTAACTGAGCAATGCCTTGCAGAGAGCTATTTTAGTTTAGTCCCTAAAACCTTTTTTCATCAAGGATTTTAATTATTTGATAAATTTACATTTACTTCAGAGATACTTCTCACATAGATTAATCTTAAACAAAACAAAACATGATATATTTTTTTGTAACGTCTGATGCATTTCAATTGGGACTGTTTACCATTGCAACCTGGTTACACAACCATAGACTGTAGAAGAAATATGGAGCAAGTGCCTGTTACATCACCCGCTGACTATTGACTATGGGCTTGTGAAAAGGGTTTTGAAACCGCAAAACTATGAGAAAGTTTACCGGTGCCGCCATGTTGTACAATTTGGAGCCAGAGATGCAGTAGGGAAGCAGAGTGTGGCTCGTCCACTATGTGCATAAGATAATGTAATCTGTCCCTGATTTGTCATCAAAGTATTGCTGTAATGTCTTGTCTCCCCATATGACTTTGTATTTTAAGCACAATTGTACGATTGACTTTACATTGAAAACGGGTCTGAATGTCCAGTACTGGAGCCAACCCCAGTGGCGCTAGTGAGCACTGTCTCTCAGCATGACCAGGAAATGAAGCCCGGTTTTTTTTGTATGAGCGCACGTCATATGACTTGACGAACCAGTGAATCAATACAGGTAATCCAACGTCGATATTTCAAACATTAATTTGTAGAAAGCCTTTCTTATTTCAGAATTGCAATTTAACATAATATGGTAAATCATTCTCTAGCTTTTTCGTCACATTTCTTATGACAGATAACCCAAATGTTTTGGAGTACAGCTAACCTACTTACCCGCTGTTTAAGCCAGAAAAAAGCGCATTGAACATGCTCTAGGGCCAAAAAAAAGCCCCACAGTCAAACATGCATACCTCTGAACAGGCTTCATGTGCCATTGAGCAGCTCCCATAGGAATCCATGGAAATGGTAAACGGAAGAGGTGTATCTTGATGGAGTGTTTTGGAACCTCTGATTAAGGAATAGATAACTGCTCATACAAACCCCAAGGTGAAATTAATGTTTAGCTTTGTCATTAATTTAAGCAAAAACAATTGCTCAAGCATAGCGCACAGCAGATACAGAACGTCAACCTACAAGATCAGTTCTGTCATTTATAATTTGTACTGATTATAGCCATTTTTGCCCATTCATAGCACTGTCTATAGGTTGTGTGCTAAACACTACATGTGTTAAATCAGTTAACCCTTTGAAGAAGTTTTTAGGAATGTTTTTATAAATGTAATAAATTCTGAGTCTCCATTTCTTTTAACTACCAGTACTTATTGTGACTTCAGCATTAGAATGTTCAGTTACGAACATTCTCCTCAACCCATTTCCTCTCCCAGCTCTCTCTTCTTTTGCTGCAGATGACCTTGGAACCTACATTGACATTAAATGACAGTAGCAGACATCTGCAGTTCAATCATAGCAGTCTTCTCTCCTCTGCTCCATGGATTGTGACCCCAGCATACCCTCTATGTGTGCATTCTCTCCCTTTACAGTTGCTGATGTCTCACCTCTAGAGCTGGCTCACTGAACACCTGTTCACTGGACCCAAGTGATGACACTCAGCTGTTTCTCTCCTTTCCCCCCTGTGGCAAACAGATCAACTCACGCTTGTCAGCCTGCCTTTTGATGTCTCATTCTGGATGAACAACTGACACCTCACGCTTAATCTGGCCCAGACTGAGCTGCTCTACCTCCATACCATGGAGATCCATCCTGATCTCCTCCAGGACTTCTCCATCACCCTGGACAACATGATAGTGCAGCGCTACTCAACTCCATGTCTTACGGGCTGCAGTGTCTTCAGTATTTTCTCCAGCCGTGCTCTACACCACCTGGTTTCACGAATGAGCATACTTGCATACTTCCTGAAAGTGGAGGTTCCTAAACTGAAAATGATCAGAATAATAGATTGACAAGTGAACAGACAGCTGCTTTCTTCACAACATGTTGGGGAGGTTTAATGATAGATTTGGGAAAATCAGTTTTAAGTACACGTAACAAAAAAGACCCTGTCCTCGGTTTGCGGGAAGGAAGCAGGGCAATCCGAGGACCACACCTACTGGTTAAGTAGGCACACACCTGGGCTACGTTTTGAATTAATCGAGGCTGTTAAAATATGTGCTCTTTTCCACAGTAGGTGGCTGAGACCGGAAAACCGCAGGAGAGCAGAGAACACTGTACGAGAGAACTGTACTCAGGAGAGCTGCAAGTGAAGCTGAAAAGCTACCGTTAAGGTTTTGGTTTTGGTTGCCTTTATTATTTCAGTTTGTTATTTTTACCCTGATCCTGTGAGGGTGATGGGAGAAGACTTAGTGTTTTGTTTACAAGCTACATGCTCTCTCGCTCTCTCTCTCCTCCTCGGTCCTGTGAATAATGAAAGGCAGGTGCAATCCGGCATTTCCACATCTCCCTGTGTCCAGCTTGTCTATCCTCTCAGGGGTGTGTCACAGCGTGTGACACTTCAATAAAGGCTACAAAACCTGTGCTTCAAGATGACATGTAAATGAGAAAATCTGCTCATGAATATTCTCTGAGCGTGGGTGGAGGACGAAGAGTACATGTATCCACAATGTTAAAAAATGACGATCACTGTCACTGCTTCCTGAACCAAGCTGGAAAAATAATATGTGAAACCAGGTGGCCCACAGGACCACAGGACCGTAGCACTGCTATAGTGACTGCCATAAACCTCTGAGTAAGACTCAACATCAAACTAACCTTAGCTGACAACATAGGGTCGGTAAACTGGGCCTGCATTCTTCCTTTGCTACATTACATTAATGGCATTTGGCAGACACTCTTATCCAGGGCAACGTACAGTTGATTAGACTAAGCAGGAGACAATCCTCCCCTGGAGCAATGCAGAGTTAAGGGCCTTGCTCAAGGGCCCAATGGCTGTGCAGATCTTATTGTGGCTACACTGGGGAACAAACCCCCAATCTTGCGTGTCCCAGTCATGTACCTTAACCACTACGCTACAGGCCTTCATTATTTGGGGGAAATGCAAGGACTTTGAACATGCGAGTACAATCATTCAGTGGTGACAATAGAAAATTAGAATATTATTTGGGTCATGTCCCTAGGATCTCCCCAGGAGATTGTATTGGAAATTACACTATTGAAGCAGATGCTTTTGGGTGGCTGGGTCATGTATTTAAATGAATGCCTCCCAAGGACTTTTGTGAACTCTTAATTAAGCCCATTGTTGGTTATTATCAATATTATTGATGTATCTTGGTTCATATCCCCAATACTCCAATTTAATTATGACATGCCATTGATCATGCATGTGTGCATGAGGCAACTACTCTTTATTATTTTGTAACTAAATTAAATTCCACATTTCCGTAGCAGATAATGGTCCTGACCATGTTATTCACTCGCTTTCGTCTTTCACCCTACTGTTGTAGTAAACCAGCTACATCTCTCTTTCTGCTTGGGGTAAAGGCACTGCACTCAGAATAACAATTCTCTCTGCAGGAAGGATTAGAATAACATGCATTACCATTCACTCAAGTACAAATTATTTCCCTGTCCCCATTTAAGTTCCCAGCGTGTGCTTCTTTGCTTAGCCCTACCAGAAAGAAAAGAGTTCAGTGTGCAGTGAAAAGGGTTATGTTAACAAAGTACTTTATTTTGGCTAAAGATAATGGGGGGCACTGCTGCTGACATGTCATATAGAGCTAATTACTGTACCCAGGACACTTCAAGTCTACGGAAGCCGTCAGTGATTGACTGGATGAATGGGTACCATAATTTTTAAGTACCTTCAGTTTAAAGTGAAACATGAATGGTTGATGATTACATTCTTTTTCTCTTGCTACATAAGTCAGAGTGAATTATTTTGTTTATTTTTAATTGCTATAAATTATGTATGATTATTTATTCCAAAATGCTGAATGAAGCATTACATTACATTAATGGCATTTGGCAGACGCTCTTATCCAGAGCGACGTACAACAAAGTGCATACCCATAACCAGGGATAAGACCCTAGAGGGAAGTACAATTTCAACTGCTACCTGTACAACAAAGATAAGGACCAGGGCCTATTTGAACAAACAAATAAACAAACAAACAACAGAGCAAAAGTGACCAAACTTAACTATCCAAACACTGCTTACCTAGCCAACTAAAAATACAGATACACAAAGTAAATCACAAAGACAACAATTAAGGTTCACAGGGAGGGATGGGGAGAGGTGCTGGTAGCATGGTAGGAATGATGGTAGAGATTACTCCTGAAAACAGATTTTCTGCCAGTTATTAGTACATAATACAAAAACAATGTGAAATAAAAATTGGACATTTAAGTGCCTTCTCTAATTATACTGTGTCGAGGACCCGGCCCTAGGCCCCCCTGATGAGAGATTGACGGGGGATGGGTTCAGAAGGAATGCATTGTTAACCCCTCGCACACGCCATCGAGGTGGTAGTAAGAACGCCCGTAAGAAGAAAAATATGTGGTTCACAGATAATGAGCAGCCATACTTGTCAGTAGAGGAGTCTGAAGTCGGGGGACTTAGATTTAGGGTTTTAAGGAGCAAGGTTAAAGTTCTGACTGAGAATACCCCAACCCTACAGGGGAGGGGCACAATGCCTGGCTAAAGAAAAACAAAAATAAGGAAAATGGAAGGGATGTCAATACCGAAAGAAAATTAAGAGGCTTCAAGAGCCTTCCTGATTATAGCACAAATAATTTATCGGATAGATTCAAAGGACTGACTATAGAAGAGTTGGTGGATGATTTACACTCAGCTATTGGCTGGATGTCCTTTGTAGATGGTGGAAATTCCCAAACCGGAGGGGCACATGAGATAAAATATTGGGGAAATTTCTTTTGAGGTATGAGAAAATGACAATTGGAAAAACAGAAATAATTAATATGATCATTAAAAAACAAGTTACATAAGAGATAAATGTCTTCCCGCTTGAAATATTGGGGACATTTCTTATCAAAAAGGTAAACTTTTGTATGCAAAAAAGATATATAAGGAATAAGCTTTTAGACCTTAGGATGGGATCTTAGAATTTTGCTTCAGAAGATATCTACGAGCTGTTGAAGAGAGAGCAACGCAGGACAGCTGTAGTCAAGCTGGAGTGGCGCGCTCCCTCTGCGCGCCACTCCAGGATCTGGATATGGAGAACAGAGTGATGTACGCGGTGCGGACTTAGCCCAAGAGTTGTGGCAGCGGGACTGATGTCGAAGAGGTGTTCATGCGCATCCCTCATCATACAGAAAAGCTGGTGAAAGAGTTAAAGGGCTTTTACGACATGCTTGGAGCCGTGAACTGCACCTGGAGGCCAACAGACGGGACGCGGGGTTCCTCCACGCTACCTTCCTGCTGGACCCACGCAAGAACCTGAAGCCTCCCCCCCTAACCTCAGTGTCAGTGAGGAGAGGCATATGCTGCGGCTGCACTGCAAAACCCCCGACGTGTTCGAAGACATACCAGTGCACATCCCATACAACAGGCAGGAGAAATACGAAGTGCAAAGTCACATCTTTCGAAAGTCTGGGTCCTGATCCTGCCCCAGATTCCCAAACCAATGCAGCTGTTCAAAGAGCTCATCAACAGCAAGGAGGAGGGATCAAATCCCGCAGAAAACGAGATGGCTATATTTAGGACATGGGTGGTAATTATAATCTATATTACTTGTAGAAGTAGGAAAAGTAATACATAGAAGTAATACATTATAAGTTTCCTTTTATTTTTATGTCTTTTATTTCTCATTAAGATACTATATACAATATAAATAAGTAGTAGACTATAGGGGTGTTCGTACCCATTGTATTAATGGAAGTTCAGTAGCTTTTATCTCCATGAAGGGGGAGCCATAAGATAAGGTAAAGGCCAAAGAGGAGGATGGATATTTGAGGGGTGTACCTTGATTTTTAAACATCATAGGTGGAAAGGTAAATTAGAAAGAGCTAAAGGGGTATATGTAACTTGCATGTGATTAGCAAACTGCAAAAGATGATATGTACACTGTAATCTGTATAACTCTATTCTTTTGATTGATTATAATAAAGTATATCTTACTATAATCATATGTGATAAAGATTCTTTAGAGGAATACATTGAATACAGGACATCGAATACCAGATTTGCATCACACCCTTCACTTCGAGACTGGGCTGGAAGTTCAGTAGAACTTACCAGGGCTCCAGGACATTCGGAGTACTTGAGTTCGTCCCCGAGACACCTCATGGTGAGGTACGGCTCGTGGGAACGTGAGGTCTGAGCTCGGCAAGGGGTCCGTGGCTCACGACAACTGAGAGTATGTCACCATCTGTTATCTGTACTGTAACTACCTTGTGAAAATTCATATTGTAATGTGAAAAAAATAATATCCCCATTGGTCCCCTCTCACCCCCAGATGCATGCAGACACAAGCACACACCATACCATTAGACCTTTACATTAGACAATGTATTGGATTGTAAAAGTTAGGCTACTGGGAAAGTGGGTCAAGTTACATCAGAACCATGTATAGCACTCAGCCCAGACAGTTCTCAGCTGCAGGCTGGTGGCAACATTAACAAACAGGCACCGACACAGACATGTTTTTTACATGTTTACATGTTTTTTACATGCTTTTCTCCAATGTGAGGTACAGACATCACAATTAGTTTGCTTAGGCCTAAACTACAGCACATGAAAACAAAAAGCACACAAAAGAGGCACATTTCAGCACAGTGGCTCACTTTGTAGTATACACTTTTTCCCTCCTCAAAATCTCTGAAGCTAAAGGGGGCAATGCATGATGAATACCTTCCAATAATACAAACCAGTGCTTTGTATTACTAAGGAATGCTGTATTCAGTAAACAACACTTCTAATAATCTATGTTATGTTCAAACATGTAGGAAAATGATATAATTTTATTTTGACTTAAGAGATAGATTCCCATGCTTCAATGTTTTTTATTAACCTTTTCAGTCCCAAGCGCAATATGAAGTGTCTCCACCCAAATATCAAGGGGATTTTGGATTTGGATGAGTAAGTTGAGAAAATTTAGTAGTGTTTTAATAGGGGCTCAAAACAATAGTATTGCAGTAATATTCATTGTTTGATGATGATATAGTTACACTTGTGTACTTGGAACTGAAAGGGTTAAGCAATTTTTATTTTGCACAATGGTGCCACACAATTGGCTGATTAGATAATTGCATGACTAAGTAGGTGTACACGTCTACCTAATAAAGTGCTCATTGTGTGTATACTGAGTATATATATATATACACACACACACATATATTTGGTTATGGTACAATTGGTAAATGTAATAGAATGGTGCCATGTTCAAAACATGTATGACCTAGAAAACTGTCCATAATTATTCATAATTATTAAAGTTAATAATTCTAAAATTCATTTGTGAGTATAGTCATATCTGTAACACTTAAAAAGTAACTGTAACACTGAACAATTAAAATGGCATACACAATGTTGTTTAATTAGGGATGGTGAAAGGAGGGACACTGTGATGCTTGAGATCCTTAACAGAAAATAGACTTTTAAATGCGGATGCCTGTGTCTGGTTGGATGAGCTTTAATCTTTGCTGGAGGCGTTCACTGTTTATAACACCGTATGTTACACAGTTCACCCACAAAACCTTTGCCTGGACTTTAGTTTGTATAAAGGCCTCAACATTTGCCTTTACATTTCAAGCGAGGAAAAGATTATACACCAAACTAAAAGACTAAATACTTTTCTCCTCTTTGGAGACCCATAGGTAATGCGAATATGTTTGAACTTTGAATAAAATATTTTCATTAGTTTTTGTTTGAGGTTGTCCACTATCCCAAAGCATTTATTATGAAACAAGCATCCAGCTGTTAAAAGAATCAAACTGCCATATGTCTTCATAAATCACTGTCATGCAAATATGATCAAACACATCTAGTCAAATGGACAAAACATATGGCTTGTTCCAACTACAAAATAAGAAAACGCACTGCAAAATGCTCCTTTATGCCAAATGTATTTATTAACAAATGTGATATTTTGAACTATCTATGGATTGTTTAAAAAATGTGAAACTATTTTCTTCATTTAAATCTTAAATTTTATTTTTTTAACTTTGAAATTGAGTTGAAATAAATAAAACGGCCCCCCATAGGGCACAGATAGCCCTCAATAAATCTGAAGAATGAAATTGAAGCTGATACAAAAGATAGTGCTGCAGTATCTTTGGGGAAATAGCCTACAAGCACAGGTGTTCCTGGCTGACCTGTCAGAACCACCTATCAATGACAAATTCTGTTGCTCATCTACAAAGCTCTCATTTCTGTATTGATATCCAATGTATCTGTTTTGTTTTTGGTACATCGTGTGCGTGTTGTTTTTTTTAACTTTGTCAAGCGACCTTGGGCTCTGGAAAAACTCTATATAGAAAATACAATTTTTTATTATTAATTATTATTATTATTATTATTATTATTATTATTATTATTATTATTAACCAACACCGAACAAACAATGAAATTGTGGCAAACAAATAAAACAAATTATGGTTGCACTTTATTTTACGATACGCAAATTAAAGGGTAATTACACTGTAAGTTCTCACAGGTAGACTTTGCTGCAGTTTTAAAATGAAATGTCCACTAGAAGAAGTAATTCCCGGAATGTAATATTACAAGCCTTTTTTAATTCTCCGGAACTCATTTTTATGTATTAGGTAGACTAGCGTCATGTGGTGGCTGAGGTCATTTAACAACAAAACGTAAGATTAATGACAAAAAAGGTCCACCGGACCCTCCTACTTGATTAGTTTTGATTAATATAATTTGGTGTATTTACAGCAGTTATTGTAAAAATGTAGTTTTCGAACCGAGAATGTAAACAGGAGAAACTGATGTGATAACCACAGCATCAATTTCAGCCCCATCTCCGGAAAAAGCTTGCCTCCTCTCCCCTCAGTTGAGGCATCGGAAATTAAGGGGGGCTCGGCGTGTGCAGAACTAAAACGAACAAAATATCATAGTGCTAAAATATTGTCAGTACATTACAAAGTCAGCGATTTAATTTCGATATGATTCCTGTGACTCAGCTGGTGGTTTGCAAATTTAAAAAACACTCTTAATTTGGTCGGTCAGCCTTTGCAAATACAGAACAAAATCTGGACACACTGTATCAACCCACATGCGACTAACTAATTATGCAGGAGAAGCCGGCAGGCAACTCAAACTAACTACTCTACTGCTAACAAAAATACACAGGTGGCAGTCACCCCCTAACCTAGCGTGTCTCGACACGATTGCCAACCTACATGTAAGCAGGTGTCTTACCTATCCGACTCCCAATAAAATATATTAACTAAAAGGGAAGCAGGTGATGGCTTCTAAGCTCATAAACACAAGCACAAGTACAAGTTAGCGTATTGAGGTCACAAAGAATGGCACTTACTTTTCAGTTTATAAGTAATTTCTGAATTTTTGACTCTTAAACTGTGCAAGGTCAAAGGTTTACCCATTCATATGAATGTTGGCAGCATATAAATAATCCCACCAACAAGTAGCTGTGTTCTTTCCTAAATCTGACATTAAGGCCTCTAGTAAATAACCATATAGAATCTCTCACAAAGCCTGTATAAAGGTCCTCTAATTCAATTCCAACTATCACACAGGTTGGAGGCCTTCCAGCAATAGTTAAGTGAAACCAATGGGAAAAGTCTCACTGTGCTTTTGCTTGTTTGCCTATTTTTATTTCATTTTACTGTGGAGAAATGAGATGAGACTTCTGGAGCTAAGAGATGCAGTCAGGAAGAAGCATGAACTTTTCCGCTTCTGGCCTTATCAGGCACTGACAGCTGCAAACACTGTCATTCCTGTAATTTGGCCTGGAAATCCAGATTTTCACCTGAACTGTGAAAAAAACAGTAAATATTTACAGTTCAACAGAAATGTAGTAGTGTGGGAAAATAAACAGACCATTTTCATTTATCCAGTTTTTTTTTTTTAGGACTGTGTTTGGGGTGCAAGCAGTGCAGGTGCTGCAACCCTATTATTGTTATTATGATTATTATTAGCGATCCAAGCAGCAAAATACTATTTTTAACAGTATTTTATTTTTGCTTATATCTCCCAAATGGTCTGGTAAAAGCTTGGTAGGCATGTTAGGAATGTGTGATACTGCGATCTCTTAAAACCTGACACCAATTAATCTAGTGGTGGTACTATAGAGCAAGTTAGAATTTTTCAAAAATTCATGACTTTTGTCCTAGTGACATGGGACCGAGAATGTTACATGTCCCTACTCACAAGGAACAAATAATAACGGGCTGATAAAATATTTAGAATTTTCAGAAAAACACAAAAAATATCTTGTCATCGGTGTACATCCAATTCATGTCAGTATAATCTTTGGACCAGTCCCTACGTAAATTACAAAGCAAAAATTGATAGATAAAAAAATGGGTGAATGGTGAGGCAATCAACTTGACCCATCCGGGCTTGTCCATTCATTGTAATTAATCCCAGACATAGAACAACATGGCCACTATAAAATAACTGATAATTTAGCATTGTTAGCCATTGTTCCAGTTGCAAAAATAATACTTATCTTACTGTGGAGTATTAATGTATTTTCTTTTCCATATGCCTGGTTAATTTCTTTTCCTCTAATGTGGAGCAGCCAATCTTAAGGCCTACAGGGGTTGGAGATTCTGGCTTGTGATTGGTGTCTGACTCACATGGTTATTCAGACAGCCCTTATCGTTTAGACTTTAGAGCTGAATAGGAGAGGATACATTGTAAATAAATCATTATTTATTTTATTTTTTTTATTGTTTTTAAGCTGACGAGTTTATCCAAAGCCACAGTTGATTAGACTAAGCAGGGGACAACCCCCCCTGGAGCAATGCGGGGTTAAGGGCCTTGCTTAAGGGCCCAACAGCTGTGTGGATCTTATTCTGGCTACACCAGGGCTTGAACCACCAAACTTGCCCAATCCCGGTCATGTACCTTAGCCACGAGGCTACAGGCTGCCTCCATTGTTTTATATAACCTGTAAAATAAGATGTAATAATAATATGAATAAAACATGTTAACCTTTCAGTGTGTAGCCTCTACCTCCTTTTAATTCTGCAGTTTGCTATCAGACCTGTTACAGTTATAGTGGTTTTGCATTTCATTTTGACGTTTTGCCTCTGTGGCAAGAAAGCCGCCAGCCGAGAAATAATACTTGCAAGCTTCCGACAGTAGGGGGCAGCCACATTGCATTTCATCTGTAGCAATATTACACATAATCTATCATGGTTTAGGGTTTTAGCACAACCACCACCAGGTGCCAAATGTGAGCAATCAACTCCACAGAGCCATATGAAGAGAGAGTTGCGTCAATGGAGGGTAAAAATGCTTGGCTGTCACATGGTTCCTGGGACTGACGTAAACCATTTGATAGCTGGCATTTTGACATATCCCTTGGCTAACTAGCGTGTTGCTTGCTAACTGTATTGCATTGCTTTTTTATTTATATTGTCTTTTTCAACATTTACGACTTTCAGATAGAAGCCTAGGTGAGGAATGTAACTTACGTAACCTATGAAAGTAGTCTAAATGGAGGAGGATCTGCAACACTGAATAGGATCTGCAACTTTTAATAAGTTAATCAATGAAGAACAAATAGCCTATGCAGTTGTACGAAGTTGGACATGTCATCAGTAATAACAATGGTACTACTTAATTTAGTCACATTATCCATGCAATGGCATGAAGACAATGCAGCACATAACAATATTGTAATTATGTGTTTCCAAATTATTGTTGTGTTCATATTTATAGAATAAAAAAATGTGCAAAGTAATAAAACCGCGAATCGGTCATGCTAGATTGTTAAAAAGACTCTCTGTCAGAGAGCACAACAGTTTAGATGCTTATCAGCCTCTTATTTGCAACACAGGGCAATAGAACTCCAGCCTAATAAAGTGCTCACTGAACGGATATAGATACTGATAATGCAGTACCCGCTCACCACTAATAGACAAGTATGAAGTATGGCTGCTGAGCGCAAAAGAGGTTTTTGCCCATTGACTTTAGTATAGAAACCCAAGTTTTTGGCAAATATTGAACTTGAATACCTTTTTTTACAATAAAATGTCTATGGGACCATGTCTCCAATCTCTTGTCTGAGGCCTGGAAGAATAAAATGTGTAATAAAAACACTGAGGCTTGCTAGCTACCTAGTTAATAATATAATTAGCAAACATTATTTCGTCTTAGCTTTATAACTACTTATGCACAGATAATTCTTTCGGAAAGTTGAGTGTTCCATCTCTGAGATTGTTGTAGCTGTACATGGTACACACATGCATTTTTATTAGCTGGCTAACACTCCATAGTTATAGTAGTAGGGGGGCTATCTGCAACAGATTCTTGAGGTTATATAAAATGTTATACCTTAACTGACACTTTTGGTTTTGGAGACATACTCAAGTAAACTCTCAACGCTGTGATTATTTTCAATATAATCAATATGTCATGCTTATGTCATGTTATGTAATATCATATTCAGGCCAAAGCCTGCCATTTCTTGATGGGGTCTTTTGAAGAGCAATGTGATGGGTTATCTGTTACATAAACCTGTTTAATTTATGTAACCAGGTCTTCCTGGGCCAGTTTCCCAGACACGGAGTAAGCTCTAATCCTTGACCAGGAGAGAAAATCGACGAAGATCTCCACTGAATCGATGCCTTGAGAAACCAGCTCCATATTTAATATTGTTTAGCTTACGCCTGGGCACTGTTTCATGAAGCAGGATTACTGAGTTAGCTGGATAACTGCACCAGAGTAAAACCTGGAACAGCTCTTTTTCCATGTCCAGATTTTGGAGGGTTCTAACACAGTAACCCTGCTTTGTGAAAAAAGACTTGGACTCTATAGTCTAGGAGTAGCTAAGCTAAATTAAAGCCATGTTCACAAAAGCCACTTAAATAGCATAGCTTAACTAATCCACATTAAGGCATACTCCTCTCTTCATTTAAGCCCTGTCTATGAAACCAGTCCAAAAAGTTTGAGAATTCAGTGGAGCAGGGTCATCACCTTCCTAAACTTGTTCCTGTCTTGTTTCTGTTTTTAAATTAACAATGGTGTGCATTTGATCTGAGACATTAGTTTGTCTTGCATATCTACTATATTAGCACTTCAAAGGACAATCTCTGATAAGGCTGACAGATTAGAAGTAAGGGTTTGCAGAAACTATGTGGCTGCCAGATCCAGGGCAGGAACCGCCACTGACAGCATCCTCCTTCTTTGAAGAAAGTATTGAGGAGATTAAGGCTTTGAAATAACATTCACGGTTTTCCCTCAGCTCAGCAAACTGGCATTATATCGAAACTACATCAATATACTGAAATCTTAAGCAAATGCCTCAATCAACCCAGATACAATTTCAAACCATGTCTGTTGACCAATATTCAAAAGGGGAACATATTAAACCATTAACCAAGAAAGTCACATTTCTAAAATATTTATTTGGCTTCATAACATCCCAATCAAGCCGACAATTCAGATGTAGCATGTTGGACGCGCAAAGGGTGCTTAGGATGATTGCAATGATACATTGGGTCTGAATAGATAGATTTTTTGTGCTTCTTTTAGAACTTTTTTAGTGCTTCCACTTTAAATTGTTTGCTCTATTGATTTTTTTTGAAATGACAACCATAAATTGGGTTTATAACAGGTTATAACATATAGGGGTATATAAATGGTTATAATTGTAAAAATTATATTGCTTCAGTTTTTTTGTTTGATTGTTTCTGAAGTCTTCTGAGCAAGGGGTCATCAAATCACGGTCCTCAAGGGCTACTAATTGCTGGTTGTTCACTTTCCCTTTACCCGGGAGTCAAGTGTGAAGACAAGTCTGGCCAATCAGTAGTACTACAAGTTCAGTTAATTACCAAGGGAAAAAAAAAAACCAGGGCTGGAGATGAATTTGACGGCCAGATTTGATAGTCCCTGTTCTTAGTATCATAATATTGTGAGATGGCAGATATTGTAAGGGAGCAGGGTCTGAGGACCAAACGCGACCAAGTTGGGTTCTAGAAGTTACCCACAAGACGTGAGATAATCACAGATATTTTCTGGGGGCATACCTAGAGACAATGGATACACCTCAGAGGAGGAAGGGGTAAGCAAGGGAATAAATAACTCCCAGTAATTAGCCAACCAATAAAATTGACCTATCAAAACGGTTGAGAAATTTAATCTGAATCAAGTGAAGAAACAACAAACGGCAGGGAGACACAGCCTCCTAGCTCCTACTCCACCTAGCAGGAAATTCATCCTTTAACATGTTCCTGCACAGTCTGAGCTCTGGCCATAATGGTGGGATGTGTGTTTCCCAAGGTCTGGGACAAGCATTGGCTCAAGGGGCCCCAACACTTCAGGACTAGAGAGGGAAAAGCCCTGGAGGAGGACTTGGGAAGTGGAATACCTCCCACTTGCCATTTTCACTGTGGCCGACTTGGAGTGATTGACAGAAGAGCCCCCCTTTCCATGTGTTAAGGGCCTTCCCTCTGCTGCCAGAAAGAAGCAGTCAGCTGTTTCTCTTGGAGGTAAAACAGGCAGCACTTCCAATCACACCTTCAGATTACCCACAGGAACAGCATCCAGGAACTGGTTTGTACCTGTTTCTGCAAAGTGCTGAATCGTACACTCACTATGAAGTTCTCTTTATAGACCTATGTGTGCATATGTTGTGAGGAGATGGGTGATTGTTGGAGTCGAAGTCCGGAATACTCCTCTGATGATGATGTCAGGGTCCTCATGCCATTTTCATGAGAGGGACACTCATTGTGATGGGACATGCAGCACAGAAGTGAGAGAACTTCCTCATGGCTGATGGAAACAGCCTTTCAATTCACACAATAACAAGACACATCTGTTGATGGACACTACTGGAGGCACGGTGAGCCTCTACAAGAATGGAAACCCCAGTACAAAAGCTGGAATGCAGTTCCATGACAGTAGTCCACGGTGGACATTCTCAGCTTGAGATTGATTGGACGAGTTCAAAGATACACTTTGTTTATGCCAATGTCTGTTGGTGTTATTGTGTGGTAAACCCCCTCCCTTTGTCTCTCCTTATTTGTTTGTACAATGAAGTTTCCCTTCAAAGACATTAGCCATGTTGGTGTGAAGGACTTATCACCTTACATGGGTGGTAATTAGTCCTTCAAGAGAAAAAGTGTTGGGGAACTAATGGGACACCCACAAGAAGTAGCTAGCTTCAAATTTCTCCCATTTTTGAAAAGACAACTGATTACGTCTGTAAGAAAAATACAAAAAATATAAAGCATTCAGGGTGTGAAATTAGACTGTTTACAATTCAGTTCTTTACCTCCCATTTGACTTCTGATGGTCTTTTTTGTCATCACAGCCACTGAGAAATTTAGGAATGGTAATATGAAAAAAGCAACAAGAACTGCTGAATTCAAAGCATACTTTCTCACACTTTCAATATCCTGTGTTCCATTTTAGCATCAGGCCCAATAATTTATTGTCAGTCTTGATAATCACTCCCAGGAAAATAACAAAAAGGGCTGCAGGGCCTGTCATGCAAACTGGTGCTTTACAACATGCAGGAAATGAACCAAATTAAATGCCAATGATGAAGCTCAAAATAATTTTTTCATTCCGTTGCAGCTTATTAATACAGGCACCAAGCTTAATTTCCTGCTGTGTTCTTTTGTGCACCTTCCCTTCGAAAACACCCATGGTTCAATTGGATCAACAGCTTAGTTCAATATTTTACATGTCACTGGGAGGAAAAACATTTACCAATGTGAGTATTTTTGTATAGCAATGGAAAAAAAAGTAGCACTAAAACTTTTTTACAGTTACATAATACGTACTTCAGGTTATTATAAATTATTCAAATGTGGTAAATGGATTAACCCTTCAGCTTTATGTGTAAGGGGACAAATGTATTTAAGGCCTTTTTTGGCGATAAAAACAAGGAGTGGGAACCCATAGAATTTCTAATGTTCCAATCACTTTATTAAAATAATCTTCTCAAGGCATATATTGGATGAGCTTCTGTATGAAATATGAGCACCTAATAAAACTCCCTTGATATGGAACATTTTGTGTAAAATATTCAATAATACTTGCCACACTAACCCTAACACAACAGCCTCTGCGCAGAATGCTGCAGATTATAAGGACCAATAATAAACAGTCAGATGTTGGCAGGCAAAGATCCACAGAAACCAGCCCTTGATTGTCGGTAGTCCAGTGTAGTCCATTGTTGGGTTTTTGTTGTTTGCACAACCACCAGGTGCTATATGTGAGCACTCTACTCCTCAGCGGTCTGAAATACTTGCAGGTTCTTATTGTAGGGGGGCAGTAGTGCCCTTTTTCATCATCAGGAGTTTGCTTAATCATGAAAAGCTGAAAAGTCTGTATCGTTTGTTGAATCCGATGTGGCACACTCGTACGAGCCCTCCGTATGAAAGAAAATGTACAAGAAATTTACGATAAGAATGCAAAAATGTTCTTGCATTAGCCCCAAGGCCTTCCAACATACATCAAAATCCACACAGAAACAGTTCATTGAAAGTACCGTCCATCTTCTTTAATGGTTATCCAGTCTCCAGACTTAGCGAGCACTTTATTAGGAACATTTTTACTTTATTACACCTGCTTATTCATGCGCTTATCTCATCAGCCAATTGTGTGGCAAAAGTGCAATGCATACAAGCATGTACATATAGGTCAGGCGCTTCAGTTAATGTTCACAAAATGTGATCTAATTGACTTTGATTGTGGAACGATTGTTGGTGGCAGACGGTCGTTTGAATATCTCAAAAACTGCTGATCTCCTGGGATTTTCACGCACACTAGTCTCTAGATTTTGCAGAGAATGGTGCAAAATAAATCCAGTTAGCAGCAGTTCTGCAGACAGAAATGCTTTGTCAATGAGAGACATTAGAGGAGAATGGCAAGACTGGTCAAAGCTGACAGGAAGATGACTGGAATGCAAATAACCACACATTAGAACAGTGGTATACAGAAGAGCATTTGTGAACACACAACAAATCCATAAGCCCAAACCCAAGGATATCAATGATTCTGCATGGAGGAATAGTCAGGTTTGCACACGTGGTTTATGCTCTATTGTTTCTGAAACTGAGGCAACAGAGGGTGGTCAAGTACCATTTTAAACTTACATGGGTAAACCCATATAAACTATGAATTAGGCTGATGAACAGTTTTTGATGAAAATCTTTAGATATCATTTTGAAGACTGTAAAAGTCTGTCAAACATGGATAAGTAGCCTTGTTTTAAGTTCCCTAATCCTTGATTAGTTATTCTAGACCGCAAACTGTTGATCACTGCCAGTAAGAGTAAAGCTTTAATTTGCTACATGAAACTGACAATGCAGAAGATCACACTTTGCCTGTTTGTTGATTCAGCAAGACGTAGCCTTTTCCCTGCAGACAACTTGGTGTTGTCACAGTCATACACCTAACAAGTTTGCCTGCTGCCTCAGCATGAGGTTTGGTGAAGATCCAGGTCACTGTCAAATCAATTTCCCCATACATTGATTGAACCTCCAATAATGACCCATAGCAACAGCAGAATTCACTTTATCAATGTAGACTCCATCCCCCCAAAGGGCTTGTTAAATAGAAACTGCACTGTTGCTGAACTGACCCGTGCATCCAGACAATGTCTGCGACACCAAGCACAGACTGTACCAGAGTGGGGAGATGAATACCTCTTGTCACATACTCTATTTTTAGGCTTGTGCTTGTATTTGCAAGAATGTGATTGAGCCCAAGCACTATCCACCCAGTTATATTGGGTACTAAGTAACACTTGTGTTGTTAAAAAAAAGAATACACATTTGAAATAAAAAGCACGTGCAATCTCAGATGATTATGTCATGACACTAACAGGAGAGCTATCACTCTCAAATAAAAAATACCGAGTGATGAACATTCAAAAAAAAATTTTATTCTATTAATCAGAGGACAAGACAAACAGCTGCATGAAAAGAAGCCTGAATGATACACATGTTTCGGCAAGATAATAATATTTGATTTCTTTTAAAAAATGTTTTTTCTTGAGACATATTTTTATTAAAAATTGCCCCTCTCAAATATTTGGTGATCTGAAGCTCCTCAGTGTAGAGGATTGAGTTTCTGTGTGTATGAAAAGGACCCTGCAGGGCCGGCAAAGAATCAGCTTTGTCCCTTACTGACTGACTAACCTTACTGAAACGCTCATGCATTTCATATGAGGTAGGTTCTACCCGTGTACGGAAAGCAAACATCTATGCCAAGTCCGAGTTGGCTACCACTTCACACTGTCAAAAAAGACCAGTTGCAGTAGAAAACTATTCTTCTGAATAGTATTCAATTTGTATTTCAAAATGCAATGCAAATGCTTGTACTGTAACATGTATTGTGAAATATATATTAAAAATGTATTTGCATTACATTTAAAAAAGGAATATGGTTTAGAAACATGTTTGATGAATGCATTGAAAATACATTTTCGCATACATTTGAAATGCATTTCTGAATATATAAAACGGACAATTTGACATGTATCAGAAATGGACATGAAA